>NC_092047.1:25002235-25324628 GCF_003086295.3 Arachis hypogaea | reverse complement strand
TCTGCATGTCTTGTTGTCCTTGTGCAAGAGAACGAAGCATCTCGTCATTTGATGAGGAAGGGGGATAAGTGATCTGAGGGGCCTGTTGTTGGTTGTGCTGGGATCCTTGTGACTGCCTTAGATGAGGTGCTCTGTAAGGCTGGTTGTGATTCTGCTGTCTGTTGTTATTATTCCACCTCTGATTTCCATTATTGTCTATGCCTCCTCTGTTATAGTTGTCCCTCCAGCCATGGTTGGAATTATCTCTCTAACCCTGGTTGGAGTTGTCCTGCCATCCTTGGTTATAGTTCCCACTTTGGTTGTAGTTGCCACCTTGTTGATTATATCCTTGATTCGGGCGGTCATAGAAGTTATGAGTAGCTGCCACAATGTTGTCTTCTTGTTGGAGCTGTGGGCACTCATCAGTGTAATGACTATAATCAGCACAGATTCCACATACTCTTTGGGGGACTAACTGTTGGCTTTGTTGTGGTGGGGAAGGCTGAGTTTGTTGTTGATTCAACTGCATCTACTTTAGTAGGTTGGTCATTTCACATATACTCTGTGTAAGAGCAGTAGTCTCACTGCTAGAGAAAACCTTTGCAATAGTCTTTGAGGGGCTGCTCCAGTGCCTGTGATTTCTAGTGGACTCAGCTAAGTCATTGATCAGTTGCCATGCTTCATCTGCGGTCTTATACTTTTTCAGAGAACCATTACTAGCACCATCTAGTGTAGTTTTATTCCGAGGCTTCATGCCTTGAGTGAAGTAGCAGATCAACACTAACCTGTCAATCATGTGATGGGGACATGCATCCAGAAGGTTCTTAAAGCGCTCCTGGTGCACGAAATTACAACCACACTTTTGCAATTCCGCACAACTAACCAGCAAGTGCACTGGGTCGTCCAAGTAATACCTTACGTGAGTAAGGGTTAATCCCACGGAGATTGTCAGCTTAAAGCAAGCTATGGTTACTTGTATTTCTTAGTCAGGATATCAATAATGATTCTTAGTTTCAATTGTAAAAAGTAAAAGAACATGAAATAAATACTTGTTATGTAGTAATGGAGAACAGGTTGAGGTTTTGGAGATGCTCTGGCTTCTGAATCTCTGCTTTCCTACTGTCTTCTTCTTCACGCACGCAAGGTTCCTTCCATGGTAAGCTGTATGTTGGTGGATCATCGTTGTCAATGGCTACCATCCGTCCTCTCAGTGAAAATGGTCCAAATGGGCTGTCACCGCACGGCTAATCATCTGTCGGTTCTCACTCATGTTGGAATAGGATCCATTGATCCTTTTGCGTCTGTCACTACGCCCAGCACTCGCGAGTTTGAAGTTCGTCACAGTCATCCCTTCCCAGATCCTACTCAGAATACCACAGACAAGGTTTAGACTTTCTGGATCTCAGGAATGGTCACCATTTGATTCTAGCTTATACCACGAAGACTCCGATCTTTCAGAATGGAGGCTAAGAGATACACATTCAAGCTATTACAGATAGAATGGAAGTGGTTGTCAGGCACACGTTCATAGATGAGAATGATGATGAGTGTCACGGATCATCACATTCATCAGGTTGAAGTGCGAGTGAATATCTTAGAATAGAAACAAGCGTGATTGAATGGAAAACAGTAGTAATTGCATTAATTCATCGAGACACAGCAGAGCTCCTCACCCCCAACCATGGAGTTTATAGACTCATGCCATCAAAGATACAATATGAAACATGTAAAGTGTCATGAGGTACAAAATGAATCACTAAAAGTAGTTTTTATAATAAACTAGTGACCTAGGGTTACGGAAAATGAGTAAGCTAGAATAGTTAGTGTAGAAATCCACTTCCGGGGCCCACTTGGTGTGTGCTTGGGCTGAGCATTGAAGCTTTCACATGTAGAGACTTTTCTTGGAGTTAAACGCCAGCTTTTGTGCCACTTTGGGCGTTTAACTCCAGCTTTTATGCCAGTTCTGGCGTTTTGACGCCAGAATTTTTATGCTGACTTGGAACGCCAGTTTGGGCCATCAAATCTCGGGTCAAGTATGGACTATTATATATTGCCGGAAAGTCCAGAATGTCTACTTTCCAACCCAATTGAGAGCGCACCAATTGGGCTTCTGTAGCTCTAGAAAATCTACTTCGAGTGCAGGGAGGTCAGAATCCAACAACATCTGCAGTCTTTTTTCAGCCTCTGAATCAAATTTTTGCTCAGGTCCCTCAATTTTAGCCAGAAAATACCTGAAATCACAGAAAAACACACAAAATCATAGTAAAGTCCATAAATATGATTTTTGAATAAAAACTAATAAAAACATAATAAAAACTAACTAAAATATACTAAAAACATACTAAAAACAATGCCAAAAAGCGTATAAATTATCCGCTCATCACAACACCAAACTTAAATTGTTCCTTGTCCCCAAGTAACTAAAAATCAAATAGGATAAAAAGAAGATAATATATTATAAAGTCCAAATTATCAATGAAACTTAGCTCTAATTAGATGAGCGGGCTAGTAGCTTTTTGCCTCTGAACAGTTTTGGCATCTCACTTTATCCTTTGAAGTTTAGAATGATTGTCATCTTTAGGAACTCAGAATTTAGATAGTGTTATTGATTCTCCTAGTTTAGTATTGTTGATTCTTGAGCACAGTTACTTTATGAGTCTTGGCCGTGACCCTAAGCATTTTGTTTTTCAGTATTACCACCGGATACATAAATGACACAAACACATAACTGGGTGAACCTTTTCAGATTCTGACTCAGCTTTGCTAGAGTCCCCAATTAGAGGTGTCCAGAGCTCTTAAGCACACACTTTTTGCTTTGGACCACGAATTTAACCGCTCAGTCTCAAGTTTTTACTTGACACGTTCACGCCACAAGCACATGGTTAGGGATAGCTTGGTTTAGCCGCTTAGGCCAGGATTTTATTCCTGTGGGCCCTCCTATCTACTGATGCTCAAAGCCTTGGATTCTTTTTATTATCCTTGCCTTTTGGTTTAAAGGGCTATTGGCTTCTTCTGCTTGCTTTTTCTTTTTCTTTCTTTTTCTTTTATTTTTTTTCGCCATTTTTTTCACAAGCTTTTCACTGCTTTTTCTTGCTTCAAGAATCAATTTTACGATTTTTTAGATTATCAATAACATTTCTCCTTTTCCATCATTCCTTCATGAGCCAACAATTTTAACATTCATAAACAACAAATTCAAAAGACATATGCATTGTTCAAGCATTCATTCAGAAAACAAAAAGTATTGTCACCACATCAAAATAATTAAACTAATTTCAAGGATGAATTCGAAATCATGTACTTCTTGTTCTTTTGTGATTTAAAACATTTTTTCTTTAAGAAAGGTGATGGATTCATACAACATTCATAGCTTTAAGACATAAACTTTAAATTTTATTAATCATGGAATAAAAATAAGACTCAAAAATAAATATAAGAGCAGACCAATAATAATAGAAGACAGAAAATTAAAAACAGAAAAATAAATGACTCTTAAAATAGATTCCTAATAATAAAGGTTATCATAGAGTTAGGACTCAACAACCTTGATTTTGAGAAGTGGATGCTCCTTCAATCCGTGGGGAGTTTGGTCCTTCAAGGGAGAGCTTCTGGCGCTTCAGCTCCTGTAGCTCACGCCCCTGCTTCTCCTGTTCCTTAAGCAGCTTGCAGAGCATGCAGTTTTGATTCTACTGTTCTTCCTTAAGTTGATCCATAGCTTCTTGCAGCTTGGTGACAGATGCTTCTAGGCGGTTCCAGTAGTTAATTTCAGGGATTTCTGGGAGGAACTCCTGCGCCCTCCTTTGGAATGAGTTATCTTGCACTTGTTGTCCTTCCATTAACTTCTTGGTGATTGGGTGTTCGATTGGGATGAATTCATCTACTCCCATCCTCACCCCAGCATCTTTACATAGCAGAGAAATTAAGCTTGGGTATGCCAGTTTGGCTTCAGTGGAGTTCTTGTTTGCAATTGTGTAAATATCACAAGAAATCAGATGATGAATCTCCACTTCATTTCCCAGCATAATACAATGAATCATCACTGCTCTTTTGACAGTGACCTCAGAGCGGTTGCTAGTGGGCAGTATAGAACACCCAATGAAGTCCAACCAGCCTCTTGCGATTGGTTTGAGATCTCCTCTCTTGAGTTGGTTTGGGACACCTTTTGAATTGGTTATCCACTTAGTTCTAGGGAGGCATATGTCCTCTAGAACTTGGTCCAACCCCTTATCTACTCTCACCATTCTCCTATTAAAGGATTCTGGATCATCTTGTAGTTGAGGCAGTTTGAAGACCTCTCTTATTTTTTCCAGGTGGAAGTAAATAATCCTCCCTCTGACCATAGTTCGGTAGGTATGAAAGGCGGTTCTAGTTATTCTCTGCTTATCTGTCAGCCACAGATTTGAGTAGAATTCCTGAACCATGTTTCTTCCAACCTTTGTCTCAGGATTAGGTAAAATTTCCCATCCTCTGTTTCGAATTTGCTCTTGGATCTCCAGATATTCGTCTTCTTTCAAATCGAATTTAACTTCCGGGATCACTGACCTCAGACCCATTACTTTGTGGTAATAGTCTGCATGTTCTTTGGTTAAGAACCTCTCTTGATTCCAAAGACTCTTTGGAGTATTCTCTTTCTTGCCTCTTGAATTGGTTTGTTTTCCCTTAGGAGCCATGATCTTAATGAGTCTTAGCTCGGTGATCACGGAAAAACACACCAAACTTAGAGGTTTGCTTGCCCTCAAGCAAAAGAAAGGAAAGGAGAGAGATAGGAGGAGAGGCAAATTCGAATGGTGGAGAGGTGGGGATGGCTGAATGTGTATTTATAAGTGGAGGGGAGGAAAAAAATATGATTGGTGAAAAAAATAAAACCATGATATGAAAAAGATGAGATTTTTAAATGGAAAAGATATAAAGAGGTTAAATCTAAAAATTTGTTGATGCATCTAAGAATTAAGAGATGATATGATGAGTTGGAAAAGATTTGGAAAGAAATTGAGAAGATACTTGAGTTTTTGAAGAAGATTTGGGAAGGATTTGAAAGAAATTTGTAAAGGGATTTAGAAAATTGTTGAATTTTTGAAAATTGAAGGTGAATGATGAAAATTTGTAACATGTTTATGCAGAAAATTATGAGTCAAACATGAAAATTTGAAAAATTTTGAAGTGAAAAACAAAATCCTCTCCCCCTGCCTTTCTGGCGTTAAACGCCCAGCGTTTAACGCCCATATATTGGCCATTGTGGGCGTTTAACGCCAGAAATATTTTGTTACTGGGCATTTTTCTGAACGCCCAGGATACTGCAATTCTGGCATTAAATGCCCAGAATGGTACCCATTCTGGCGTTTAACACCCAAAAGGGTATCTTTACTGGCGTTAAACGCCCAAAATGCCCCCTTACTGGCGTTTTCTTGCCAGTGAGCTTCCTTTCTCTGCTTTTTGCGCTAAATCCTTCTGTAACTCTATGAATTCCTACAATTTGATGATTAATCTTGAAGAAAATTTATATCAAACTTCTATAAGTATTAATTAAAACAAATAACTTGCTAATGGCTGGGTTTTCTCCCAGCAAGCGCTTCTTTATTGTCTTTAGCTGGACCTTGACTGAGCTTTATTCTAATCTCAGTTTTGAGCATTCTTGCTCAAAATTGCTTTCAAGATAATGTTTGATTCTTTGGCCATTAACAATGAACTTTTTGTCAGAGTCAATATCCTGAAGCTCAATATATCCATATGGTGACACGCTTGTAATCACATATGGTCTCCTCCACCGGGATTTCAATTTCCCAGGGAATAGTCTGAGCCTAGAGTTAAACAGTAGAACCTTCTGTCCTGGTTCAAAGACTCTAGATGACAGTTTTTTGTCATGCCACCTTTTTGCTTTCTCCTTATAAATTTTTGCATTTTCAAAAGCATTGAGTCTGAATTCCTCTAGCTCATTCAGCTGGAGCAATCTTTTCTCTCCAGCTAACTTAGCATCCAGGTTTAGGAATCTGGTTGCCCAGTAGGCCTTATGTTCCAGTTCCACAGGCAGATGACAGGCCTTGTCATACACAAGCTGGTATGGAGAGGTTCCTATAGGAGTCTTGAATGTTGTTCTGTATGCCACAGAGCATCATCCAAGCTTTTTGCCCAATCCCTTCTACGGGCAATTACAGTCCGTTCTAGGATTCTTTTTAGTTCTCTATTAGAGACTTCAGCCTGCCCATTTATCTGTGGATGATATGGAGTTGCTACTTTATGGCTAATTCCATATCGGACCATAGCAGAGTAAAGCTGTTTATTGCAGAAATGAGTTCCTCTGTCACTGATTAGTACTCTGGGGACACCAAATCTGCTGAAGATATATTTTTGGAGGAACTTCAGCACTGTCTTAGTATCATTAGTGGGTGTGGCAATTGCTTCTACCCATTTAGATACGTAGTCTACTGCCACCAGAATGTAAGTGTTTGAGTGTGATGGTGGGAAAGGGCCCATGAAGTCAATACCCCATACATCAAACAGCTCAATCTCTAAGATCCCTTATTGAGGCATGGCATAACCATGAGGTAAGTTGCCAGCTCTTTGGCAACTGTCATAGTTACGCACAAACTCTCGGGCATCTCTATAGAGAGTAGGCCAGTAGAAGCCACATTGGAGGACCTTAGTGGTTGTTCACTCACCTCTGAAATGTCCTCCATACTGTGATCCATGGCAATGCCATAGGATCTTCTGTGCCTTCTCTCTAGGTACACATCTGCGGATCATTCCGTCTGCACATCTCTTAAAGAGATATGGTTCATCCCATAAGTAGTACTTTGCATCAGAAATTAGTTTTTTCGTTTGCACCCTGCTGTACTCCTTGGGTATGAACCTCATAGCTTTATAATTTACAATGTCTGCAAACCATGGTGCTTCCTGAATGGCGAAGTGTTGCTCATCTGGAAAGGTCTCAGAGATCTCAGTAGGAGGGAGAGACGCCCCTCCTACTGGTTCAATCCGGGACAGGTGATCAGCTACCTGGTTCTCTGTCCCTTTTCTGTCTCTTATTTCTATATCAAACTCTTGCAGAAGCAACACCCATCTTATGAGCCTGGGTTTTAAATCCTGCTTTGTGAGTAGGTATTTAAGAGCAGCATGGTCAGTATACACAATCACCTTTGAACCTACTAAATAGGATCTAAACTTGTCAATGGCATAAACCACTGCAAGCAACTCTTTTTCTGTGGTTGTGTAGTTTTTTTGTGCATCATTTAGAACACGGCTGGCATAGTAAATGACGTGCAGAAGCTTGTTATGCCTCTGTCCCAGCACTGCACCAATGGCATGATCACTGACATCACACATTAGTTCGAATGGTAATGTCTAGTATGGTACAGAAATAACTGGTGCTGTGACTAGCTTAGCTTTCAGATTTTTAAACGCCTGCAGACACTCTGTGCAAATACAAATAGTGTGTCAGCAGCTAGCAGATTGCTCAGAGATTTTGCAATTTTCGAAAAATCCTTTATAAACCTCCTATAGAATCCTGCATGCCCTAGAAAGCTTCTGATTGCTTTAGCATTGGCAGGTGGTGGTAATTTTTCAATTACCTCCACTTTAGCTTGATCCACCTCTATTCCCTTGTTTGAAATTTTATGCCCAAGGACAATTCCTTCAGTCACCATAAAGTGACATTTTTCCCAGTTTAAAACTAGGTTGGTCTCTTGGCATCTTTTCAGAACAAGTGCTAAATGGTCAAGGCAGGAGCTGAATGAGTCTCCAAATACTGAAAAGTCATCCATGAAGACTTCCAAAAATTTCTCTACCATATCAGAGAAGATAGAGAGCATGCATCTCTGAAAGGTTGCAGGTACATTGCACAGACCAAAAGGCATCCTTCTATAGGCAAATACTCCAGAAGGACATGTGAATGCTGTTTTCTCTTGGTCCTGAGGATCTATTGCAATTTGTTTGTACCCTGAATAGCCATCCAAAAAGCAGTAATAGTCATGTCCTGCTAGTCTCTCTAGCATCTGGTCTATGAATGGTAAAGGAAAATGATCCTTTCGGGTGGCTGTATTGAGCCTTCTGTATTCGATACACATACGCCACCCTGTAACTGTTCTTGTAGGAACCAGTTCATTCTTTTCATTGTGAACCACTGTCATGCCTCCTTTTTTGGGTACAACTTGGACAGGGCTTACCCAAGAGCTATCAGAAATAGGATAAATAATCCCAGCCTCTAGTAACTTAGTGACCTCTTTCTGCACCACCTCCTTCATGGCTGGATTTAGCTGCCTCTGTGGTTGAACCACTGGCTTAGCATCATTCTCCAATAGGATCTTGTGCATGCATCTTGCTGTGCTAATGCCCTTAAGATCACTTATGGACCACCCAAGAGCTGTCTTGTGTGTCCTTAGCACTTGAATTAGTGCTTTCTCTTCCTGTGGATTTAAAGCAGAGCTTATGATCACTGGAAAAGTGTCACCCTCTCCCAGAAATACATATTTCAGGGATGGTGGTAGTAGTTTGAGCTTGGGTTTAGGAGGTTTCTCCTCTTCCTGAGGAATTTTTAGAGGTTCTTTTATTTCCTCTAATTCCTCCAGATCAGGCTGAACATCTTTAAAGATGTCCTCTAGCTCTAATTCGAGAATTTCAGTCATATTGATCTCTTCCACCAAAGAGTCAATAATATCAGCGCTCATGCAGTCATTTGATGTGTCTGGATGCTGCATAGCTTTGACAGCATTTAACTTGAACTCATCCTCATTGACTCTCAGGGTCACTTCCCCTTTTTGTACATCAATAAGAGTTCGTCCAGTTGCTAGGAAAGGTCTTCCTAGAATGAGAGTTGCACTCTTGTGCTCCTCCATTTCCAGCACTACAAAGTCAGTGGGAAAGGCAAATGGCCCAACCTTGACAATCATGTCCTCAATTATGCCTGATGGATATTTAATGGAGCCGTCAGCAAGTTGAAGACATATCTGGGTTGGTTTGACTTCTTCAGTCAAGCCAAGCTTTCTGATAGTGGATGCAGGTATTAGGTTGATACTTGCTCCAAGGTCACATAGAGCTGTCTTGGTATAAGCACCCTCTAATGTGCATGGTATCATAAAGCTTCCTGGATCTTTAAGCTTCTCTGGTAAGCTTTTCAGAATGACTGCACTGCATTATTCAGTGAGAAACACCTTTTCAGTTTTTCTCCAATCCTTCTTATGACTTAAGATCTCTTTCATGAACTTAGCATAAGAGGGTATTTGCTCAAGTGCCTCTGCAAACGGGATCTTTATCTCAAGGGTCCTGAGATAGTCTGCAAAGCGGGCAAATTGTTTATCCTGTTCTGCTTGGCGGAGTTTCTGAGGATAAGGCATCTTGGCTTTATATTCTTCAACCTTAGTTGCTGCAGGTTTATTCCCTAGAGAGGTGGTTGGAGAAGCCTTCTTAGAGGGGTTACTATCAGCACTTGCAGGTGTCTGATCCCTCATTGGCGTTTGAACGCCAGGATTGGGTGCTGGATGGGCATTTAACGCCAGCTTCCCACCCTTTTCTGGCATTTGAATGCCAGAACTGGGCAAGGAATGGGCGTTCAACGCCAACTTTTCTCCCTTTTTTGGCGTTTAAATGCCAGAAGTGGGCATCCAGTGGGCGTTTGACGCCAATCTTTCACCCTTTTCTGGTGTTTGAACGCCAGAATTATTCCTCTCTGGGCTCTTACTGTCCTCAGAGGAATTTTGGGCATTGGTTTGGTCATCCTCTGTCAGTTGTTCCTTTCTTGGCTTTCTGCTACTTTGAGCTGATTTATTCAATGTCTTCCCGCTCCTTAGTTGAACGGCTTGGCATTCTTCTATTATCTGTTTAGATAGCTGCTGTCTTGTCTGATTCAATTGTGCTTCTATATTCTTGTTAGCATTTTTAGTGTCTTGGAGCATCTCTTTAAATTCTGCTAATTGTTTTGTCATAAGGAGTAATTGCTGATTAAGTTCAACAATCTGTTCTTGAGGATTAGGATCAGTAGTTACTGCCATAGCCTCTTCTTTTATGGAGGACTCACTGCTTGAGTACAGATGTTGATTTCTAGCAACCGTATATATGAGTTCTTGAGCCTCTTCAATCGTCTTTCTCATGTGTATAGATGGTGCACGAATTGTGAATCACACTTTTCACAACTCGTACCACTAACCAGCAAGCGCACTGGGTCGTCCAAGTAATACCTTACGTGAGTAAGGGTCGAATCCCACGGAGATTGTTGGTTTGAAGCAATCTATGGTTATCTTGCAATTCTTAGTCAGGAAGTCAATTATATTTATCAGTTGAATTGCGAATAAACAAGAGAGCATGGATTAAAGGTTACTTGTTATGTAGTAATGGAGAATATGTTGGAGTTTTGGAGATGCTTTGTCTTCTGAATCTCTGCTTTCCTCTGTCTTCTGATTCACGCACGCACGTCCTCCCATGGCAAGCTGTGTGTTGGTGGATCACCGTTGTCAATGGCTACCATCCATCCTTCCAGTGAAAAGGGTCCAGGTGCGCTGTCACCGCACGGCTAATCATCTGCAGGTTCTCAGTCGTACCGGAATAGGATTTACTATCCTTTTGTGTCTGTCACTACGCCCAGCACTCGCGAGTTTGAAGTTCGTCACAGCCATCCAATCCCAGAATCCTACTCGGAATACCACAGACAAGGTTTAGACTTTCTGGATTCTCATGAATGCCGCCATCAATCTAGCTTATACCACAAAGATTCCGATTAAGAGATCTAAGAGATATTCATTCATTCTATGGTGGAACATAAGTGGTTGTCAGGCACGCGTTCGTGGAGGAATGATGATTCACGTTCATCACATTCATATTGAAGTGCAAATGAATATCTTAGATAGGAACACGCATGTTTGAATGGAAAACAGAAATACTTGCATTAATTCATCGAGACACAGCAGAGCTCCTCACCTCCAACAATGGAGTTTAGAGACTCATGCCATTAAAAGGTACAAAGTTCAGATCTAAAATGTCATGAGATACAAAATAAGTCTCTAAAAGTTGTTTAAATACTCAACTAGTAACCTAGGTTTACAGAAAATGAGTAGACTATGACAGATAGTGCAGAAATCCACTTCTGGGGCCCACTTGGTGTGTGCTGGGGCTGAGACTAAAGCTTCTCACGTGCCTGGAGCTGTTTTGGGCGTTCAACGCCAGGTTGTAACCTGTTTCTGGCGTTGAACTCCACTTTGTAACTTGTTTCTGGCGCTGGACGCCAGACAGCAGCATGGAACTGGCGTTGAACGCCAGTTTACGTCGTCTATCCTTGAGCAAAGTATAGACTATTATATATTGTTGGAAAGCCCTGGATGTCTACTTTCCAATGCAATTGGAAGTGCGCCATTTGGACTCTTGTAGCTCCAGAAATTCCATTTTGAGTGCAGAGAGGTCAGAATCCAACAGCATCAGCAGTCCTTTTTCAGCCTGAATCAGATTTTTGCTCAGCTCCCTCAATTTCAGCCAGAAAATACCTGAAATTACAGAAAAATACACAAACTCATAGTAAAGTCCAGAAATATGAATTTTGCCTAGAAATTAATGAGAATAAACTAAAAACTAACTAAAATATACTAAAATCTATATGAAATTAACCCCAAAAAGCATATAAAATATCCGCTCATCACAATACCAAACTTGAACTGTTGCTTGTCCTCAAGCAACCAGACAAATAAAATAGAAGACTAATAAATTAAGAAGCAATAATATCTCAGAGTTTTTGAGTGAAGCTCAGATTCTAATTAGATGAGCGGGACTAGTAGCTTTTTGCTTCCGAACAGTTTTGGCATCTCACTTTATCCATTGAAGCTCAGAGTGATTGGCATCTATAGGAACTTAGAATTCAGATAGTGTTATTGATTCTCCTATGTCAGTATGATGATTCTTGAACACAGCTACTTTATGAGTCTTGGTCGTGGCCCTAAGCACTTTGTTTTCCAGTATTACCACCGGATACATAAATGCCACAGACACATAATTGGGTGAACCCTTTTAGATTGTGACTCAGCTTTGCTAAAGTCCCCAATTAGAGGTGTCCAGGGTTCTTAATCACACTCTTCTTTTTGCTTTGGACCTTGACTTTAACCGCTCAGTCTCAAGTTTTCACTTGACACCTTCACGCCACAAGCACATGGCTAGGGACAGCTTGGTTTAGCCGCTTAGGCCAGGATTTTATTCCCTTAGGCCCTCCTATCCACTGATGCTCAAAGCCTTGGGATCCTTTCTATTACCCTTGCCTTTTGGTTTTAAGGGCTACTGGCTTTTTTTGCTTGCTTTTCTTTTTCTTTCTAAAATATTTTTTTTTCTGCAAGCTTTGTTCTTTGCTGCTTTTTCTTGCTTCAAGAATCATTTTTTTATGATTTTTCAGATTATCAATAACATGTCTCATGTTCATCATTCTTTCAAGAGCCAACATATTTAACAGTCTTAAACAACAAATTCAAAAGATATATGCACTGTTCAAGCATTCATTCAGAAGACAGAAAGCATTGCCACCACATGATACTAATTAGAATTTTTCTTATTAAAAACTCGAATTTTATTGCCTCTTATTCAAAAGATCTACTATTTTATTCATGTTTGCTGATGATGAGAAAAATAGACTATAACTTAATTGGGGGTAAAATCAAAATAGACACTAATTACTACTATATGACTCCTAAGGTGAACTCCTATAACGACAACTATCACAGAGTTAAAGCAGAAATTGGAATTTAACAACCTTTGTTCTGGGAAGTGGATGTTCCTCGGATCTGTGGGGTGCTTGGTCCTTCAAGAGATAACTTCTGGCGCTTCAATTCCCTCAAGTCATGCCCTTGCTCTTCCTGTTCTTTAATCAAATAGCAAAGAATTTGACTTTGTTCCTTCTGTTCCTTTATTATTTGTTCCATAGCTTGCATCTTGGTAACTGATGTTTCAAGATACTCCCAATATTCAGATTGAGGGATTTCTGGGAGAAATTCCTGTGCTTTCTTCTTGATGAGATCATCCTATGCTTGTTATTTTTCCATTGATGCTTTGGTGATTGGTTTCTCAACTAAGATATACTCAGTTATTCCCATCCTTACTCCAGCATCCTTGCAGAGCATAGAAATCAAGCTTGGATAAGCCAACCTGGCATCTTTGGAATTTTTATTTGCAATTTTGTAGAATTCAGTTGAAATCAGTTGATGAACTTCCACTTCTTTTCCCATCATGATGCAATGGATCATCACTGCTCTTTTAACAGTGACTTCAGAACGGTTGCTAGTGGGCAGCAGAGAATGCCCAATGAAGTCCAGCCATCCTCTGGCTACTGGTTTGAGATCTTCTCTTTTGAGTTGATTAGGGACACCCTTCGTGCTGGTGGTCCACCTGGCTCCAGGGATGCATATGTCCTCTAGAATCTTATCCAGGCTCTTGTTTGTCCTCATCATTCTCCTATTGAAGGAGTCTGGATCATCTTTCAGCTGAGGTAGCTTTAAGATCTCTCTGATCTTGTCAGGGTGGGTATGAATAATCTTTCCTCTGACCACGGTTCGATAGTCATAGATATCAGATCCAGATAGTCTTTGCCTGTCTGTATGCCACATATTAGCATAGAACTCCTGGACCATATTCCTTCCCACTTTCGTTTCAGGATTAGCTAGGACCTCCCAGTTCCTGATTCGAATTTGCTCCTGGATCTCCGGATATTCGTCTTCTTTCAGATCGAATCTAACTTCCGGGATCACTGATCTTAGACCCGTTATTTTGTAATAATGGTCTGAATGTTCTTTAGATAAGAACTTCCCTTGATTCCACAGTGGTTTTGGAATGCTCTCTTTCTTGCCTCTTGAAGTGGGTTGTTTTCCCTTAGGAGCCATGCTCTTAGTGATCACGGATAAACACACCAAACTTAGAGTTTTGCTTGTCCTCAAGCAAAAGAAAAGAAAGGAGAGGGATAGAAGGAGAGCTAGGTGTAATTGTTGATGGAGGAGGGTGGAGGCCGAACCCATATATAAAGGGAGGGGGGTGGGTTCGAAAATTTTGAAAAGATATGATAAAAAGATTGATTTGGAAAAGATAAGATAGAAGATATGATAAGAGAGAATATAGTTTAAAATTGAAAAGATATGAAAAATTTTTGAAAAAGATAAATCTAGATTTTGAAAAAGATAATGTGGAGATTTGAAAAAGATATTAGTTAAAAAAAATATATTTGTTTTGAAAATTTTGAAAAAGAGTTGGATTGAATTTGAAAAAGAGGGTTGGTGCTTATGGATTAAGATACATTTGATATTTTTAAAGTAGGATTTTTGGAAATTAGGAATTTTTGTAAGAAATCATGAATTGAAACATGAAAATCAAAATTTAAAATGAAAAATATGAAAAAAAATGATTTTACCTCCTCCCCACCATCCTGGCGTTTGAGCGCCCAAACGCTGCATGTTTTGGGTGTTCAACGCCCAAATGCTGCTTCTCCTGGGCGTTCAACGCCCAGATGCTGCTTACTTCTGGCGTTGAACGCCAGGAAATCCTTTGTTACTGGGCGTTTTTCTGAACGCCCAGAACGCTGTCAATCTGGTGTTGAACGCCCAGAAAGAGCTTCTTTCTGGCGTTCAACGCCCAGATGGCTATCCTTACTAGCGTTTTCTTGCCAGTGAGCTCTTTTTTCTCTGTTTTGCTTGCAGAATCCTTCTGTAACCCTGTGAACTTATACAATTGACTCTTTACCTTAGGATCAGTGAACTTTATATAAACAAATAAAAATAAAAATAGGGCAAAATGCTTAGAGGATTGATGCCCCATGGCTGGGTTGCCTCCTAGCAAGCGCTTCTTTATTGTCTTTAGCTGGACCTTGCTGAGCTTTTAGTCTAGCTTCAGCCTTGAGCACTCTTGCTCAACGTTGCCTTCAAGATAGTGCTTGATTCTCTGTCCATTGACAATGAACTTCTTATCAGAATCAATATCTTGAAGTTCCACATAACCATATGGTGATACACTTGTAATCACATATGGTCCCCTCCACCGGGATTTCAGTTTCCCGGGGAATAGCTTGAGTCTAGAGTTAAACAGCAGAACCTTCTGTCCTGTTTCAAAGATTCTAGATGACAGCTTTCTATCATGCCACTTTTTTTATTTCTCTTTATAAAGCTTGGCATTTTCGAAAGCTGTGAATCTGAATTTCTCTAGCTCATTTAGCTGGAGCAATCTTTTTTCTCCTGCTAATTTAGCATCAAAGTTTAGGAATCTGGTTGCCCAGTAGGCTTTATGTTCCAGTTCCACGGGCAGGTGACATGCCTTACCATACACAATTTGGTATGGAGAGGTCCCTATAGGGGTCTTGAATGCTGTTCTGTAAGCCCACAGAGCATCATCCAAGCTTCTTACCCAATCCTTTCTACGGGTACTTACAGTCCGTTCTAGGATTCTTTTTAGCTCTCTGTTGGAGACTTCAACTTGTCCATTAGTCTGTGGATGATATGGAGTTGCTACCTTGTGGCGAATCCCATACCGGACCATGGCAGAGTAGAGCTGTTTGTTGCAGAAGTGAGTGCCCCCATCACTGATTAGTACTCTAGGGACACCAAACCTGCTAAAGATATGTTTCTGGAGGAACTTCAGCACTGTTTTAGTATCATTGGTGGGTGTGGCAATAGCCTCAACCCATTTTGATACATAGTCAACTGCCACCAGAATATAAGTGTTTGAGAATGATGGTGGGAAAGGTCCCATGAAGTTAATTCCTCATATGTCAAACAACTCAATCTCCAAGATTCCTTGTTGAGGCATGGCGTAACCATGAGGCAAATTACCAGCTCTTTGGCAACTGTCACAGTTACGTACAAACTCTCGGGAATCTTTATAGAGTGTGGGCCAATAGAAGCCACATTGGAGGACCTTGGTGGCTGTTTGCTCACCTCCGAAATGGCCTCCATATTGAGATCCATGGCAATGCCATAGGATCCTCTGTGCTTCTTCTCTAGGAACACACCTACGGATTATTTCGTCTGCACATCTCTTAAAGAGATAGGGTTCATCCCACAAGTAGTACTTTGCATTAGTGATTAGTTTTTTCTTTTGTTGCCTGTTGTACTCTTTGGGTATGAACCTTGCAGCTTTATAGTTTGCAATATCGGCAAACCATGGTGTTTCCTGAATGGCAAATAAATGCTCATCCGAAAAAGTCTCAGAGATCTCAAGAGAGGGAAGGGACGTCCCTTCTACTGGCTCTATCCGGGACAGATGATCAGCCACTTGGTTCTCTGTCCCTTTTCTGTCTCTTATTTCTATATCAAACTCTTGCAGAAGCAACACCCACCTTATGAGCCTGGGTTTTGAATCCTACTTCGTGAGTAGATATTTAAGAGCAGCATGGTCAGTATACACAATCACTTTTGATCCTACTAAGTATGATCTGAACTTGTCAATGGCATAAACCACTGCAAGTAATTCTTTTTCTGTGGTTGTGTAATTTTTTTGGGCATCATTTAGAACGCGACTAGCATAATAAATGACGTGCAGAAGCTTGTCATGCCTCTGTCCCAATACTGCACCAATGGCGTGATCACTGGCATCACACATTAGCTCAAATGGTAATGTCCAGTCTAGTGCAGAAATAACTGGTGCTGTGACCAGCTTGGCTTTCAGCGTTTCAAACGCCTGCAGACACTCTGTGTCAAACACAAATGGCATGTCAGCAGCCAGCAGATTGCTCTAAGGTTTTGCGATTTTTGAAAAATCTTTTATAAACCTCCTATAGAATCCTGCATGCCCCTGAAAGCTTCTGATTGCCTTAACATTGGCAGGTGGTGGTAATTTTTCAATCACCTCTATTTTTGCTTGGTCCACCTCTATTCCCTTGTTTGAAATTTTATGCCCAAGGACAATCCTTTCAGTCACCATGAAGTGACATTTTTCCCAGTTTAAAACTAGGTTGGTCTCTTGGCATCTTTTCAGAACAAGTTTCAGGTGATCAAGACAGGAGCTGAATGAGTCTCCATATACTGAGAAGTCATCCATGAAGACTTCCAGAAATTTTTTCACCATATCAGAGAAAATAGAGAGCATGCATCTCTGGAAGGTTGCAGGCGCATTACACAGCCCAAATGGCATCCTTCTATAAGCAAACACTCCAGATGGACATGTGAATGCTGTTTTCTCTTGATCCTGGGGATCCACTGTAATCTGGTTATAGCCTGAGTAGCCATCCAAAAAGCAGTAATAATCATGACCTGCCAGTCTTTCTAGCATCTGGTCTATGAATGGTAAAGGAAAGTGATCCTTTCTGGTGGCTGTATTGAGTCTTCTGTAGTCAATACACATGCGCCACCCTGTAACTGTCCTTGTAGGAACCAGTTTATTTTTTTCATTATGAATCACTGTCATGCCTCCCTTTTTTGGGACGACTTGGACAGGGCTCACCCAGGGGCTATCAGAAATAGGATAAATAATCCCAGCCTCTAGTAATTTGGTGACCTCTTTCTGCACCACTTCCTTCATGGCCGGATTTAGCCGCCTCTGTGGTTGAACCACTAGTTTAGCATTATCCTCCAATAAGATTTTGTGCATGCATCTAGCTGGGCTTATGCCCTTAAGGTCACCTATGGACCACCCAAGAGCTGTCTTGTGTGTCCTTAGCACTTGAATAAGTGCTTCCTCTTCCTGTGGGTTTAAAGCAGAGCTTATGATCACTGGAAAAGTGTCACCTTCTCCCAGAAATACGTATTTCAGGGATGGTAGTAATGGTTTGAGCTCGGGTTTAGAAGGTTTTTCCTCTTCCAGAGGAAATTTCAGAGGCTCTTTAATCTCCTCTGAATCCTCCAAATCAGGTTGAACATCTTTAAAGATGTCTTCCAACTCTGATTCGAGACTCTCAGCCATGTTGATCTCTTCTACCAAAGAGTCAATAAGATCAACTTTCATGCAGTCTTTTGATGTGTCTGGATGCTACATGGCTTTGACAGCATTCAACTTAAACTCATCATCATTGACTCTCAGGGTTATTTCCCCTTGTTGGACATCAATGAGGGTTCATCCAGTTGCTAGGAAGGGTCTTCTTAGAATGAGAGTAGCACTCTTGTGCTCCTCCATTTCCAGCACTACAAAGTCAGTGGGAAATGCGAATGGCCCAACTCTGACAATCATGTCTTCAATCACGCCTGATGGGTATTTAATGGAGCCATCAGCAAGTTGGAGACATATCCGGGTTGGTTTAACTTCTTCAGTTAAACCAAGCTTTCTGATAGTGGATGCAGGTATTAAGTTGATGCTTGCCCCAAGATTACATAAAGCTGTCTTGGTGCAATTACCTTCTAATGTGCATGGTATCAGAAAACTCCCAGGGTCTTTAAGCTTTTCAGGAAAGCTTTCCAGAATGACTGCACTGCATTCTTCAGTGAGGAGAACTCTTTCAGTTTCTCTCCAATCCTTCTTATGACTCAAGATCTCTTTCATGAACTTGGCATAAGAAGGTATTTGCTCAAGTGCCTCTGCAAATGGAATCTTTATTTCAAGAGTCTTGAGATAATCTGCAAAGCGAGCAAATTGCTTATCCTGCTCCTCTTTCCGGAGTTTTTGAGGATAAGGTATCTTGGCTTTATATTCCTCAACCTTAGTTGTTGTAGGTTTATTGCCTACAGAAGTGGTTGAAGAAGCCTTTTTAGAGAGGTTGTCATCAGCACTTGTGTGTGTCTGATCCCTCACTGGCAATGGAGTGCCAGAGTTAGAAGCTGGAGTGACGTTAGACGCCAACTCCTTGTCTGTTCCTGGCGTCTGAACGCCAGAACTGTGCCCATTTTGGGCATTCAGCGCCAGATCCTGCCCATTCTGGGCGTTCAACCCCAGATCCTTGCTTGTTTCTGGCGTTGAACGCCAGTCCTGAGCATGGTCTGTGCGTTCAGCGCCAGCCTTCCACCCAACTTCTGGTGTTTTGGCGCCAGAATTATTTTTCCCTGGGCTCTTACTGTCCTCAGATGGGTTTTGGGTGGTTTGCTCATTTCTTGGTTTTCTGCTGCTTTGAAGTGGGGTTTTTAGTGCTTTCCCACTTCTTAGTTGAACTGCTTGGCATTCTTCTGTTATTTGTTTTGACAGCTGCTGCCTTGTTTGCTTTAATTGTACTTCCATGTTTATATTAGCCATCCTTGTCTCTTGTAGTTTATCCTTGAATTCAGCTAACTGCTTTGTTAGAAAATCCAATTGCTGATTGAATTCAGCAGCTTGCTCTGCAGGACTGAGTTCAGCAGTTACTATTTTAACCTCTTCTTTCATGGAAGGGTCACTACTTAAGTACAGATGCTAATTTCTAGCAACTGTATCAATGAGCTCTTGAGCTTCTTCAATTGTCTTTCTCATGTGGATAGATCCACCAGCTGAGCAATCTAAAGAGATCTGAGCTCTTTCTGTAAGCCCATAATAGAAGATGTCTAACTGAACCCACTCTGAAAATATTTCAGAGGGGCATTTTCGTAGCATCTCTCTGTATCTCTCCCAGGCATCATAAAGAGATTCATTATCTCCTTGTTTGAAGCCTTGGATGTCCAGCCTTAGCTGTGTCATCTGTTTTGGGAGAAAGTATTGATTCAGGAATTTTTCTGTCAGTTGTTTCCATGTCCTTATGCTGGGCTTAGGTTGGTTATTTAACCACCTCTTAGCTTGATCTTTTACAGCAAACAGAAACAGTAATAGTCTGTAGACATCCTGATCTATTTCCTTATCATGTACTGTGTTAGCAATTTGTAAAAATTGTGCCAGAAATTCTGTAGGTTCTTCCTGTGGAAGACCGAAATACTGGCAGCTTTGCTGCACCATGATAATGAGCTGAGGATTCAACTCAAAGCTACTGACTCCAATGGAGGGTATGCAGATACTACTCCCATATGAAGCAGTAGAGGGGTTAGCATATGACCCCAGAGTCCTCCTGGACTGTTCATTTCCACTTAGATCCATGATGGAGAAAGGGAGATGATGTCAAATAAAAAATTTATTTTTATTTATTTATTTATTTATTTACTTATTTAGGAAACAAATAAATTAAAATAGAGTAAAAAAAATAGGTGAATATTTTCGAAAAAAAATGAGGAGAGAGAAAGTGGTTAGGAAGTTTTGAAAAAGATATGATTTAGAAAAGATTTTAAATTTTAAAAAAAATCTGAATATTTAGAAAATAATTTTCGAAAATTTGTTTTAGAAATAGAGAGAAAAGATATTTTTGAATTTAGTGAAGAAAGAGAAAAACAATGAAATAGCACAAGATTTAAAATTTTTAGATCTAATGCTCCTAGTTTTCGAAAATTTTGGAGGAAAAACACCAAGGAACACCAAACTTAAAAATTTTAAGATCAAGACACAAGGAAAACTCAAGAACACTTTGAAGACTCACAAGAACACAAGAACATCAAGGAAGAACACCAAACTTAAAATTTTTGAAAAACACAGAAAAATCAACAAGAAAACACCAAACTTAAAGTTTGGCACAGAATTTAATAGAAAAATTATTTTTGAAAAAGATTTTTTATAAAACTGGTGCCCAATCATCAAGAACATAAACCAACACTCTAGCCAATTGGGCAATAAATGTAACACTTGTTTTGAAGAAGGATATTTTTTTTTGAAAAGAAAATAAAAGACTCTGACCCAAAAGACAAAAATTTCCTAATCTAAGCAACAAGATTCACCGTCAGTTGTTCAAACTCAAACAATTCCCGGCAACGGCGCCAAAAACTTGGTGCACGAATTGTGAATCACACTTTTCACAACTCGTACCACTAACCAGCAAGTGCACTGGGTCGTCCAAGTAATACCTTACGTGAGTAAGGGTCGAATCCCACGGAGATTGTTGGTTTGAAGCAATCTATGGTTATCTTGCAATTCTTAGTCAGGAAGTCAATTATATTTATCAGTTGAATTACGAATAAACAAGAGAGCATGGATTAAAGGTTACTTGTTATGCAGTAATGGAGAATATGTTGGAGTTTTGGAGATGCTTTGTCTTCTGAATCTCTGCTTTCCTCTGTCTTCTGATTCACGCACGCACGTCCTCCCATGGCAAGCTGTGTGTTCGTGGATCACCGTTGTCAATGGCTACCATCCATCCTTCCAGTGAAAAGGGTCCAGGTGCGCTGTCACCGCACGGCTAATCATCTGCAGGTTCTCAGTCGTACCGGAATAGGATTTACTATCCTTTTGCGTCTGTCACTACGCCCAGCACTCGCGAGTTTGAAGTTCGTCACAGCCATCCAATCCCAGAATCCTACTCGGAATACCACAGACAAGGTTTAGACTTTCCGGATTCTCATGAATGCCGCCATCAATCTAGCTTATACCACAAAGATTCCGATTAAGAGATCTAAGAGATATTCATTCATTCTATGGTGGAACGTAAGTGGTTGTCAGGCACGCGTTCGTGGAGGAATGATGATGATTGTCATGTTCATCACATTCATATTGAAGTGCAAATGAATATCTTAGATAGGAACACGCATATTTAAATGGAAAACAGAAATACTTGCATTAATTCATCGAGACACAGCAGAGCTCCTCACCTCCAACAATGGAGTTTAGAGACTCATGCCGTTAAAAGGTACAAAGTTCAGATCTAAAATGTCATGAGATACAAAATAAGTCTCTAAAAGTTGTTTAAATACTCAACTAGTAACCTAGGTTTACAGAAAATGAGTAGACTATGACAGATAGTGCAGAAATCCACTTCTGGGGCCCACTTGGTGTGTGCTGGGGCTGAGACTAAAGCTTCTCACGTGCCTGGAGCTGTTTTGGGCGTTCAACGCCAGGTTGTAACCTGTTTCTGGCGTTGAACTCCACTTTGTAACTTGTTTCTGGCGCTGGACGCCAGACAGCAGCATGGAACTGGCGTTGAACGCCAGTTTACATCATCTATCCTTGAGCAAAGTATAGACTATTATATATTTTTGGAAAGCCCAGAATGTCTACTTTCCAATGCAATTGGAAGCGCGCCATTTGGACTCCTGTAGCTCTAGAAATTCCATTTTGAGTGCATAGAGGTCAGAATCCAACAGCATCAGCAGTCCTTTTTCAGCCTGAATCAGATTTTTGCTTAGCTCCCTCAATTTCAGCCAGAAAATACCTGAAATTATAGAAAAACACACAAACTCATAGTAAAGTCCAGAAGTATGAATTTTGCCTAGAAACTAATGAGAATAAACTAAAAACTAACTAAAATATACTAAAATCTATATTAAATTAACCCCAAAAAGCGTATAAAATATCCGCTCATCAATAGATCCACCAGCTGAGTAGTCTAAAGACATTTGAGCTCTTTCTGTAAGCCCATAGTAGAAGATGTCTAACTGTACCCACTCTGAAAATATTTCAGAGGGGCATTTCCTTAGCATCCCTTTGTACCTCTCCCAGGCATTATAAAGGGATTCATGATCCTCTTGTTTAAAGCCTTGGATGTCCAGCCTCAGCTGTGTCATCCCTTTTGGAGGGTAAAATTGACTCAGGAATTTGTCTGATAACTGTCTCCATATTTTTATGCTTGCTGTGGGTTGGTTATTTAACCACCTCTTAGCTTGATCTTTTACAGCAAATAGAAACAGTACTAATCTGTAGACATCCTGATCCACTTCTTTATCACGTACTGTGTCAGCAATTTGTAAGAACTTTGCCAGAAACTCAGTAGGTTCTTCCTGTGGAAGACCGAAATACTGGCAATTTTGCTGCACCATGATAACGAGCTGAGGATTTAGCTCAAAACTGCTTGCTTTGATAGGAGGTATACAGATGCTACTCCTATATGCAGCTGTAATGGGGTTAGCATATGACCCCAGAGTCCTTCTGGACTGTTCATTTCCACTTATGTCCATGATGGAGAAAAGGGAATTGATATGAATTTCAATTAAATTATATTTTTTATTTTTTTATTTTATTTAATTAAAAGTAACCAAAAAAAATAAAACAAAATAAATGGAAGATAAAATAAAACTTTCAAAAATTAGAAGAAAATGAAATAAAAGCAAATTAAAAACTAAATTAATTAAAAAGATTTTGAAAGAGACTGCTTAGTTAATTTCGAAATATGAAAGAGAAAAGTAGTTAGGTGATTTTTTTGAAAAAAATTTTGAAATTAGCAATCAAAAAGATATGACTGAAAATTATTTTGAAAAAGATTTGAAAAGATCAATTTTTGAAATTAGAATTTTGACTTGACTAAAAAAATATATGATTTTGAAAATCTATGACTAATTTAATGCAAAATTTCGAAATTTATGAGTAAAATAAGAAAAAGATATTTTTTTAATTTTTGAATTTTAATTAGGAAAGAGAAAAACAACAAAATGACACTAAACTTAGAAATTTTAGATCAAAACAAAGAGAACAAACAAGAAAACTTTGAATGTCAAGATGAACACCAAGAACACTTTGAAGATCAAGATGAACACCAAGGACAAATTTTTGAAAAATTGTTAAGTAAATAAAAGCACAAGAGACACCAAACTTAAAAATTTTTAGAAAATCAAACACAAATTTTTTAAAATTTAAAGGAAAACACAAAGAAGACACCAAACTTAGAATTTTTAAAGATCAAGAAAGAACTAAGAACATGCAAATTTGAAAAATTGAAAGAAAATAAAAACATGCAATTGACACCAAACTTAAAATATGAAACTAAACTCAAATAAAAGACTCAAATTTAGTGACTCTAAACCAACAAAAATAAATTATTCCTAATCTAAGCAACAAGATAAACCGTCAGTTGTCCAAACTCGAACAATCCCCGGCAACGGCGCCAAAAACTTGGTGCACGAAATCACAATCACACTTTTGCAATTCCGCACAACTAACCAGCAAGTGCACTGGGTTGTCCAAGTAATACCTTACGTGAGTAAGGGTCGATCCCACGGAGATTGTCGGCTTGAAGCAAGCTATGGTTATCTTGTAATTCTTAGTCAGGATATCAATAATGATTATTAGTTTCAATTGTAAAAAGTAAAAGAACATGAAATAAATACTTGTTATGCAGTAATGGAGAACAGGTTGAGGTTTTGGAGATGCTCTGTCTTCTGAATCTCTGCTTTCCTACTGTATTCTTCTTCACGCACGCAAGGTTCCTTCCATGGCAAGCTGTATGTTGGTGGATCACCATTGTCAATGGCTACCATCCGTCCTCTCAGTGAAAATGGTCCAAATGCGCTGTCACCGCACGGCTAATCATCTGTCGATTCTCACTCATGTTGGAATAGGATCCATTGATCTTTTTGCGTCTGTCACTACGCCCAGCACTCGTGAGTTTGAAGCTTGTCATAGTCATCCCTTCCCAGATCCTACTTGGAATACCACAGACAAGGTTTAGACTTTCCGGATCTCAGGAATGGCCGCCAATTGATTCTAGCTTATACCACGAAGACTCCGATCTTTCGGAATGGAGGCTAAGAGATACACATTCAAGCTATTACAGATAGAACGGAAGTGGTTATCAGGCACGCGTTCATAGGTGAGAATGATGATGAGTGTTACGGATCATCACATTCATCAGGTTGAAGTGCGAGTGAATATCTTAGAATAGAAACAAGCGTGATTGAATGGAAAACAGTAGTAATTACATTAATTCATCGAGACACAGCAGAGCTCCTCACCCCCAACCATGGAGTTTAGAGACTCATGCTGTCAAAGATACAATATGAAACGTGTAAAGTGTCATGAGGTACAAAATGAATCACTAAAAGTAGTTTTTATAATAAACTAGTGACCTAGGGTTACAGAAAATGAGTAAGCTAGAATAGTTAGTGTAGAAATCCACTTCCGGGGCCCACTTGGTGTGTTCCTGGGTTGAGCATTGAAGCTTTCACATGTAGAGACTTTTCTTGGAGTTAAACGCCAGCTTTTGTGCCAGTTTGGGCGTTTAACTCCACCTTTTATGCCAGTTCTGGCGTTTTGACGCCAGAATTTTTATGCTGACTTGGAACACCAGTTTGGGCCATCAAATCTCGGGCAAAGTATGGACTATTATATATTTCTGGAAAGCCAGGATGTCTACTTTCCAACACAATTGAGAGCGCGTAAATTAGGCTTTCGTAACTCCAGAAAATCCACTTCGAGTGCAGGGAGGTCAGAATCCAACAGCATCTGCAGTCCTTTTTCAGCCTTTGAATCAGATTTTTGCTCAGGTCCCTCAATTTCAGCCAGAAAATACCTAAAATCACAGAAAAACACACAAAATCATAGTAAAGTCTAGAAATGTGATTTTTGAATAAAAACTAATAAAAACATAATAAAAACTAACTAAAATATACTAAAAACATACTAAAAATAATGCCAAAAAGCGTATAAATTATCCGCTCATCAGCTCTTAGTACTCATAAAGAGTCTCTGATTCTCCTTGAACAATACAGGAGATCTCATTCCTCAATCTATCTATAACTTCAGCTGGAAAGTATTTTTCCAGGAATTCTCTCCTGAGTGTATCCCAGTTGGTAACAGTTGCTTCAGGTTGGGAGTAGTACCATCCATCGCCTTTCTCTCAAAAGAAAACGGGAAGGCGGTTAACAGAATAGAAGTTTCATTTGCACCATGACGCCTAACAGTAGAACAGGCTGTCTGGAAATCCCTAAGGTGCTTGATAGGCTCCTGAGCAGGTAAGCCATGAAACTTGGGCATCAAGTTGATTAGTGCAGTCTTCAGCTCAAAATCTGCAGCCAAAGTTGGATGATGCACTTGATACGGCTGTAGTGTAAAATCTGGAGCTCCAGCTTCCTAAAGAGTAATCCTCCTAGGTGCTGTCATTCTATCTGCACGTGAATCAACTGAATCAGTAGTAAAGGAGCTTGTTCCTTCCTCAGATGGCGGTTCAGATTTGCCCTCAGATGAGACTGGTGAATCGATAACAATCACTTCACCACCCTTTGAGGCTAACCTGCACCGAGCTCGCCTAATACGTGAAAGAGTTCTTTCAATTTCAGGATCAAATGCAGCTAAGCTTGGATCAGGCAGTGAACGCGTCATTCAATGAAAGAAATATACAGCTCATGGTAATAAAATAAAATAAAATACACAAATAAAATAAAAATATGTACACTAATTAATAATTCAGCACACAATTGTAACTCCCCGGCAACGGCGCCAAAAATTGATGCGTGGCAGAAATTAGGCCAATTAAGAGATTATAATATAATAGAACAGCGTTGCGAGTATAGCTCTTAACCAGCAAAAATCCGCCTCATCAATTTAGAAAGGTTGTCACAAAAGTTTAGAATAAAAATATTGGGAGTATGAGTCCCAGGTCGTCTCCCAATGAGTTGCTAGAAAGGGTGCTAAGTTATTAATCAGGAGTTTTCCGAGAACTTTAAGAGTTGAATGACAGAAAATAAATAATTGTAATTTAAAAGATAAATATATATATATATATATATATATATATATATATATATATATTCTAATTAAAAAGCCTTGACTAGGGGAATGATTAATCGGAAGTTCTATCCTTGTTGGAATTTTCTCAAGTGTAGTGTAAAGAGGTTGTTATTTTCACTTAGTTAACCCTTACTAAATAAAGGAAAGTCAAGTGATTGAGCTAACTCTTATTCGCAAATCCTAGTCCTCTCCCTTGGGAAGGTCTAGCGTTAGTAAATACAGAATTAGCTAACAACTTCCAATTTAACTAATCACTTAAGCATTCCAACTCAAGTGTCTCCTCTTAATCAACCCCCATGTCAAGTTGGGAATCTACTCTATTGACATGAAAATTACTTGCATATAATTAAAAAGGGAATAAAAGAAAGACATGATAGACAATAACTGCAATTTAATTAAAACTAAAAGTAATCCTTTTCATTAACAATCCATGAAAATAATCCAATTGTAAGTTTAAACAAGAATTAAGAATATGGAATAAATAAAAGAGTAAGGAAACAAACTAGAATAGTATCTTCAACGGAGGTGATGACTCTTCAATATCCAAAAGCAAAAGCAATAAACTAATAAACTATGAATGTAAAGAAAACCTAAAGGAAGAGTAATTCTCTCTCTAGATTCAGATCTAAAAAACCTAAAACTATGCTAATGAGAATGTGTCTTGAGTCTCTGCATGTTCCCTGGCTCTAATCTGTGTTTTTAGGCCGGAAACTGGGTCAAAACTCGGTCCGAAATCGCCCCCAGTGCTTTCTGTTATTTCTGCAGATCGCGCATGTCACGCGTACGCGTCAGTCATGCGTGGGCGTCATTTGGCGAATTTCCTTGTCACGCGTACGCGTCAGGCACGCGCACGCGTCATCTTGCAGAACTCCAATCCACGCGTACGCGTTAGGCATGCGCACGTGTCGCTGCAAATTTCTCCATTCCGCGCGCTCGCATGAGCCATGCGTGCGCGTTGGTACTCGCTGGTTATCTCCTTGGTTTCTTGTGTTCCTTCCATTTTTGCAAGTTTCTTCTCCATTCTTTAAGCCATTCCTGTCCTATAAAGCTTGAAACACTTAACACACGGATCATGGCATCGAATGGTATAAAGGAAAATTAAAATATACAAATTAAAGATCTCTATGAAGCAAGTTTTCAACCATAAAACTAGGAAGGGATTGTAAAATCATGTAAATCATATGAATAAGTAGGTAAAGACTTGATGAAACCACTCAATTAAACACAAGATAAACCATAAAATAGTGGTTTATCAGAGACGACAATGATTACTGATGGGAGACATAAGAAGAAAATGACTGTGATGAGAGTAGAAAAAAGGAGAGTGATAAATGATAAGAGAAAAAGAAAGAAGGCTGAGATATAAAATTTTACTAGTGCAAATTTGGAATATAAATTTTGAAAATTTATTAATATTTAGTTATTAATTTGGAATAATTAAACATTTGTTTTACAATGGAAAACGACAATAAATTTTTAGAACACTATTTGAATACTTAAGTTTGTCACAAAACGCTAACGTCACTGCCATAATTCAAAAAGATAAAACAAAAACCAACATCAGAAAAACCCCATAACATGGAAACTAAATATTCGTTTGATCAAGCATTAGAAACATGTTTAAGAGTTTAACTCCACCGAGTTCAATAGCAAGTAACCTAAACAACAATGCAAATTTCACAAGACTAAATGAAATTGATACAGTTGTAAAAACACAACCACCACTCTTTAACTTAGACATCCACCATGAAATTATACGCCAATCCGCAAACACAATTAATGACGTGTTCAAAGCCTTAGTAACTGTCGCATTCCCTGGATAAAGATTAATAACGAGACTCGTACTAACATAAACCACAATTTAACTGTGTCCTTACAAACCTCCATGATCACATACTAAATGCTACTTACATCAACCCTTACTAGGATAAATGGACACTCACTAAAACCGTGGACATCCATAGTTGAATGAATTTCATCAGTGACACTCTGACGAAGCCACTACCTACACATACAACTACATATTTATTCCTATACAGCATCATCACGTCTCGAAAAAGAGGCATGCACATCCTTTGTTCTTACCTGCTTCACCTTGCCGCTGGCATAAGCCCGATCTTGAAAAAGACCATGGAGAGAACATGTAATCACCAATCCCAAGACTCATTGTACCGTCTTACATTCTTTAAAGCAATAACGATAATAAACTACTCCAAATAAAAAATTAACCAAGATGGGTACAAATAGAAATAGTGTCTCTCCCAGAACAAGAATAAATATAAATGCATTGGACTCACCTGTGCATTTTAGCCACCAATTACCCTATCATTTTGAAAATCCAATGAAGCTTTCTTTGGTTTGCTTGTGCAACAGGTCCCCCGGTATCCCAGATTACCAAAGCTTTCTTAGGTATTTTTTCTTTCATGTATTCCAAAAACTTCTCCAATACCTGTTTGTGTGACTCCTGTGATTCATGTGAAACCATTATGGCACTGAAAACATATGTCTGATTATGGTAGTTAACCCAGGAAAATAAAACAATCGGAAGGTTATACTTGTTTCCATAGGTTGCATTGAATTTAGGTACATCACCAAAGATCTAATAATATTCTTGTCTAAGTCCGTCACTCTAAAATAAATTGCAAAGTTGCTTACCTACCCAAATTTGTACTACTAAAACAATTTTTCATCTACTGGGCCATACCCTCCAAACAACAAAATGTAACATTCACATCTCCATTTTCCATGGCTCATTGCCTCTTCAACTCATTATACATGTCTTGTTTCACGAATAAAACTATGTTAAAGCCACCAGCCTATGCAGGAAAAGACTCACACATTTTTGGGATACTTATACCGATTTTTTTATGCTATTTAACTGTGCTTTCTTGAAATAAAAAATCTTCTGGTGGGACCTCAGTTACTCAATAAAATTTGACAATAACAACTCATGTTTGTGTTTCTCTACAAACCAAGACACATACCATGTATCATTTCCGTTTTTTCTTTTTATCCTCGTCTCAACAAGACACTCGCACGTTGTTACAACCTTGTGTTTTCGCTTGCAATCGCTCTTCTCCAACCACTTCTTGTCTCTAAATCCTTCTCTATTGCAATCAATTAGGTACCGAACAATTCCTCTAGAAAATATTTTTAATCTTCTTCCTCTACCTTGTTGCAAAATCCTTTACTCAACTATAGTCATTATAGAACCATCATGCCTCCTTCGGACTACTAGACTCCATCTTAAGCATTTCCTCTGCTTTAATCGCTTCATAATTACTCCACCACTCCTCGTATGGACCAACGCTGTCCACATTGCCACCAACTAAGTCCTCCACTTCAATTCCAAATCCAACTCATTTTCTTACGGCAACACACAACTATGCAGTTAACTTTAGAATAATTGACCTTCAAACACAACTCCTATACTACCAATCGATTATGAATCAAACTTTTCCCATACACCTTTATTGTCAGCATGATTTATAGTCTCCAACAACAATTAACATTTTCTTTCTAACACGACCCTAATATTACTAGCCAAATAGAAACTACACACATTAAATTAACTTTAATCACCACTACCCACCAATTATGCCAAAGAAAACCCACGCCACTACCACCTTAAATCTGTATATAAACAATTTAACACAAAAAGCCCTATTACAATAAATCCTAACCCCAGACTAACCCAGCATCGTCCCATAACCATGAGTCCAAAATTCAGGCTTACCTGTTCATCCTAAATGTGAGCCTCTACTTCACTCAAATAGTTCCTCCTCAAATATTTGTCGATGTATGGATCGTCTACCTTGTTGCTCCAACTTGCCATCTTACCTCATGCAATCTGCGGTAAACTTGAGCAATATTTTAAAACAAAATAACATAATTATATCCACAACAAAATCAATAAAATCATATGCATCATTCAGTTTGTTTAATTACTAACTCAATATTTTATTCACCTTTTTCTTACCACAAGTCGCCTTTTCAACCAAGGCTCAAAACACTAAAGCAAACTATCTTCTACACACCTCAATGAAAAAAGAACAAAATAAATACAATTTTTAGGCATCCTCCACTTAAAACTAGGGGTTATCCCTATCACACATTTATCGCCTGCAACTCACTAACTCAATAACTAGCACTTGAACCATCAGACTCAACTATAGCCTTTGTAAATCAAACTCGATCAATAGTTTTTCTTCATTTTGTTTTCATTTTTTCAATAGCCTTTGCGGGTCTACCATTCAACTCCTCTTCAATACCAAAAAACCCAGCCTATTCTTTTACCCACCCCTAGCAATAAAAACAAATTAGGCACATTAGCTATTCATTTTTCACTAGCCCATTTAGCTGCCCAAACAATTCCGACCAGCATCGAACTCAAATATCGACCCCAGCCTTCAAACACACCATTTTAGCTACCCATTTTTGTCTTTTTGCAGCCCCTTCATCGGACATTTACGTCATTGTCACTCCATAAAACGACAAAACATAAACTGACTAACTGAAAGTACATGGAACATTCATCTTTCACAAGTTACACTGGCATACCAGAAATTTTTCTGGATATGCTTATTATCTCAAATAGTTTGTCAAAAGTTTTAAAACTACTCCAAATATTTAATCCTAGAAATTTCGTATTTACAGTTTTAATTAAAAAGTAATCAATTTTACTTACTATTCAAATTAATAATATTTATTTCTATTTTATTCTTTCTTTTATCATCTTTTTTAATCCTCACTCTCATCTAATCACTTCTACCATCATGCACTTTTCTTTGCCACAACTGCCGTTGGTGATGCTTCTTCCTACTTTTTCTTCCTAACCTTCCTTCTCTACACTTCTTGAACCACTTTCTCCTCCTATTCACAATATTATTTATCAATAGCTGTACCAACTCTTTAAACAACACATTTTCCATGGTCCTTTCCTACGATGCCTTCAAGAAAGATAAGACGTCTTCGAAGCCATCAACCATAGAGCATGATGGGTTCTAAAAGGTAATGGAGTTATCGAATAATGGGGTTCCTAATGAACTTGAATCAAAATGCTATAATGGGTAAGGATGGGAGTAATAAGTGTTACACAATGATGAATAAAGCAGTTAAAGTGATGCCTAGTAATGTTGATGTCAAAGGGACATTCATGATATACATTAAGAAAATGATGGTGGCAGCGCTAGTGATAGTTATAGCAAATGAGAGGGCATGATCGTAAATAGCAACTAGAAGAGAGTGAAAGTTGAAGAGAATGAATTGTTGCTGTCTATGAAATGTTACAAGTGGATTTTCTGTTATTCTCCTTTGTTTGGTTATTCATCATTTATTTTAGATGCCATGGGACTTTAATAAGTATGATTTATTCCCCCAATAATTAATCTTTACCTCCGCCTAATTACCTTTAAGTAGTACTTACGATTATATTAATCGTTGTCTAGGAGTTGTCCATTCACAACCAATCAACACTTAGCCACGACAACCTTGGCCACCAGAGACGTGACCTAAATATAATATGAATAAAAGTTATTAATTTGAATAAATTAAAAGGGTAAAATTGATTTTTTTTTTTAAATATTAGGTACATAATTGATGCAAATTTAACATTAGAGATAATTTAAAATATTTGACAAACATTAAAGAGAAAAAATATATTTTAGTAAATATATGATTTTATTTATCTTATATTTATTGTGTCACTATATAATAATAATTTAGTTTCATAAAAAAACCATATACATAATTATGTTAAATATTTATTTTGTGTAATTTATAATATTATAAATAATATGTTAGTATTTTATCATTTTAACTACTACTATTATATATAATTTATCATTTTTAATACTTTTTGTGATTTTGTGGTATTTTTTGTATTGTTCTTTATATCATTGTTATTCTAATCAATAGGTCGACCACCACAAATAGTCCAACAAAGCATAACCTCAGTCCAAACAAATTGACTTCATTCCTCTTTTTCAATTACTGCATTTTCTTTATTTCATATACATTTTCTTCCAGCCCTCTAGAAGTGATGAGTCATGGTGAAAATTATCATTCTGTTAGTATTAAATTTTAAGATTTTTTTGTAAATTTGAAATATCTATAACAAATTTGGTGAATTTCTTGTATATACCTAACATTTTCAATCATTGGAGAATAATAAAAATACAAAACACAGTCCTTTTACATAATATCTTTAATTTTTTATTGTTAGTTTAGAGTTGGATTTTAAAACTATAAAATGACATATACTTAAACAAAATATTGTTAGACTCTAATTTAGTCAAATCTGGCTCGACGAATTCCCTATAAACCCCTAATTTCTTCTAAATGAGTTGTATAACTTAGTCCTTTTAATTTGGTCAAGTTTTCTTAAAAAAAAAATTTGGTCAAGTTTTACCTTTTTTTGGTATATTAAGGGGCAAAAAATATTCAAAGAAGAGAAAACAAAAATTATAAATTTGAAGTTAAATGGGGTAGAGAGACCCCTCTACAATCACCATCTAATATGAGCCTAAGGTGCATGGGAGATAAATTAAAGAAGTGATACCCAATGCACCCTTTTAAGCTCTCTGTTGCCAACCAATTTGCAATTTTGTTTCCTTCCCTGTATGTGTGAGAGAACTTGATCTGCCAATGCTTCTCTTTCCAAATCTAAATTCTTCTAATTAAACTATTTAGATGCTTCACTATTTTCTTTTGTGACAACTTCAAAGAGAGCTTTTGAGTCAATTTCTATGATAACTTTTTTGAAACTCAAATTCCACGCAGTTCTCAGGACATAGAGATAGGGGTGCACATGGAGTCAGGTGAAGCTGGGTTCGCCTTGACTCGGACCCGACCCTAAATAATGACTGGGTCTATTTATGAGACCCTTACTCAGCTCTAGATCTGATGAAATCATGTTACTTTCGGACTACACTAAAGCCGGGTATAGACCAGGTGAAGCCGGGGTCTTGATCAACTTTATCACAACATCACCAAAGTTTGGATTCTACATCTTTTGAACTTCTAAATTTTGAAAAATAATTATTCTATAACATTGCAACATTCAAATAATAATAATTTAGAGTCTAATAATAATAATAATAATGTCAATTACACACTAAACATTCATATTTCAAAAGACAATTAAAACAAAGTTAACAACCAACACAAGATTAACAAAATAATAATTTATAGTGTCATACCAACCAATAATAACAAAATATTAAGTAGCAAACAACTATAGAACAAAAGTCATTTGATTCGTAGCTTGCTCTCAAGGTTGTGAACTTGATTCTTGGATTGTGGATCTTTTAGTAACATCTGTAAAACATATAAAAATTAGTCTCTCAAGATTATTATATGAATTAAATTAACTAATAAAGAAGGAATAAAGATATCATAAAGTAAATATACCATTAACAATCTTGTTACTAGTGTCAATTAAATTGATCAAACTCAAGTTCTTCAAATATCTGCTTAAAAGGATACAACCAACTTTGAGTGCAGAATAAAGCTTCTACCATTTTTAGTAACAGAGCTACGGTAAACATCAACCACACATCCACAGGTTCTAAAGCATGACACAGATGTGACGATTAAAATTGGAATACCAAAGACATCATGGACTATGGGGGAAAGAATTCTATATTTTGATCCGTTTAATTTCCACTAAGCCAATATATCAAAATTCTCATCTTCCACGTCCACAAGATCTTTGGCCAAATATTTCTCAACATCTGATTTGGTATCTGTATTAGCTTTTTTCTTCTTTTATTTTTTCCACAAATTCACTCTCTTTACTGCAACACCCTTAGCACTAGACTAACCACTATCTTTATCATCCAAAACATCTCTAGAGGAACCTCCACCATCATCAAGAACTTTATCATCTATAATTTCTTTTGAATAAAATTTGTACAACGCCTCCGATGTAAATTTCACAAAACTAATCATACTAGTAGCCGCTTTCTTATCATATACATCCTCCAAACACCAAGAAAGATAATCAACTTTGTATGGGAGATCTAAAACAATGGCAACAAGTATCAAAGAATTGAATTTGTCAACTGGTTCCAATATTTATCCTATTTGGCCTTCATAGAGCATGCCATAGTTTTCAATAATTCAGAATTATTGTGGTTCCAAGATGTTAGTTGAGAATGTATAGATGCAATTTCATGAAAGCATATGTTTGAAGTAACATGTAAAGAAGATGAGAAGCATAAAGTAATCTCATAAAAGATTCTCAAAAAATCAATGAATAACCTATCATGTTGCCAATCAAGTGTCGTAGGTGGACCAACTTTCTTTTTACCCTCACTATCCTCTCCAAACCATCTAAAAAAAATAAGGTTCTTGATCATAAAGTCTATCAAAAGCTTTTTCAAATTTCTCAATATGTTCCAATATTAGATAGGTGGAATTTCATCTAGTTGGAACATCCAAACAAACAAGACTTTTAAACTCTATCAACTCAGCCTCAATGCATTCTTTAAATTTTTTAATTCTTTGGGGAGAAGATCTAACATATCTAACAGCATTCTGAATGTTTTCAATGGAGGCATGTTGCACTTTAATTCCTTCATTCACTATTAGGTTGAGAACATGAGTACAACACCTCATTTGCAAATATTTTCCTCTGTATACCAATCTATCCCTTGTAGCTAATTTTCTTTGAAGGTAAGTGATAGCCCCATCATTCGAAGATGCATTGTCTACTGTGATTCTGAAGACTTTTTTAATTTCCCACTCCCTCAAACATTTCTCAATTTCTCTTCCTATCGTTTTGTCCTTGTGGTTCTCAATCAAGCAAAAGTTGAGAATTCTCTTTTGTAGCTTCCATTCGTCATCAACAAAATGTATAGTTAGGCTCATGTAGCTAAGCTTTTGATTTGATGTCTAATAATTTGTTGTCAAACAAACTCAAGCACATGACTTTATCAATCAAGCTTTAAGTTTTTTTTTTTTCTTTTTATCTAAATAAAGCTGAAAGTAATTCTTGACATTGTCATCCTAGATGGTACATTGTATCATGGCTCAAATCGATTAATCATTTTGTGAAACCCAATCCCTTCTACCACTTTAAAAGGGTGTTCATCAGGGATAACAAACTCAGCCATTGCCTTCCTACAATCTTCAAGCTATAGCCATTGACTTTGAAAGTTTTGCCGACTTCACCTTATTCACCAATCTTAGGCATATAACCATGAAGTATCCCATTTTTGTCTACTTTTGTAAATATTCACTTGTGAGAAATTTTCAAGTATTTATTCATAGAATTTGTGCCATGTCTAGTTGGGTGACATTGATATACTTTTTGACAGTTATTATATTTGGCCTTGTGCTCTCCATTAGTCTCGTTAAATGGAAGATGTCTAAAATGTTTTCAAATATAAGACTTTTTTTCCCTTGCGAGTAGCATGTTTTCCCTCGTTAGCCTATTGTCCCTTGTTATTTTTGACCTTGTTTTCCTCATTAATATTTTCTAAGACAGGAAGTGCAACAGGAGTTGAGATAGGAGCAGCAGTAACCTCATGCTTTATGTCCATAGCTTTGTTGTCCTTATTACTTTGGACTGCAATACAACTAGGATCTCCTCCTTCCATTTGTGTTTATCTAAACATAAAAAAGGTTCATTTAACAATATATCTAAAAAAACTTAGCATACTTAAACAACTGTTCAGTCTCATCATTTAACAATAACAAATGAAAAGAGTATTAAATGTTTAATCTACGAATCCAAAAAAAAAAACAAAACAAATAGGAAAGTTTCATTTTTATTACTCCAATGGCTTAGTCAGTTAATCTTAATATGAAGACAAGGACAAATGGAGTTGAAGAGCATTGCAAAGAGCTCGCCAATAACTATGGCACAATAACATAAAGTGCACAAACATAACATTTTTTTAATTATTGAATTTTGATTTTAAATAACATCAAATTTGAAGTTGAAGGGATCAATTATAGTTATTGGTGGTGCAAATTATAAAAATGAAATTATTGTTCCTACTTCCTAAACAGAGATTTACAATATATCCCAATTCCTCTGATTTGCTAATCCCTATCTCTAATCAACAAATTCTTCTTACTTTCGTCTATAACAAATAAAATAGGTGAAGTATTTAGCACCTAGTAGGCCAGTAGTTACAAGAAAAAATCAAAATCAATGGTTTTTAACAAAAACAAATTACCTTTTTTTGCTGTCTCGTGATGAACACTACGCTGGTGAGAAGTCTGAGTCTCTAAAAGGTGGTTGATGGCGAGTTGCTAGTGCGTGATGAGCTAGGGTTGGTGTCGGTCTATATTTTCTTCTTAAAGAAAGGAATTACTTCACTGTAAGCATAGATCCAAACCAACAAACAACTCTCACATCAAATTAAAATATGGTTTTGTCACAAGTACAAACCCCAAATAAGAATTAACCGAAGTATTTGAACTCCGGATCGTCTCACAAGGAATTACAATGAAGTGGTCAATTATTGGCTATAAAGGGGCAAAGGGGTTTTGATTTATAAGAGAAACAAGAAAAGGTAAATCAAGCAAGTAATTAAAGAAAGCAAGATAAAGAACTCTTGGCTAAGACTTAGGTAATTGAGATCACTATCCTTGTCAACAATTCAAATATTGTTAATTATAAGGAACCGAGCTCATTAGGTCTACTCATTAAAGCCTTAAGTACGCAATGTCTACTCCTAGGCTTGGAGTATGTCAAACGGCTTGATCAACATCAATCCATAAGTCTCAACCTAGCTACTAATTAACTTAGTAGTAGCCTAGAGTCAATGGTTATCAAATTGATCCCCAAGGGTTCTAGAATTACCAATTCAATGAAGCCTAAGAACTCAAGATCACTCAATCCCCTTAGCCTAGGCCAAGGGTCAAGAGAACTACTCAAAAACTATAGGAAACATTCTATCAAACACCTAATGTGCAATAAAAATAATCATAACAAAATGCTAAAATTAAAGAAACCCATAATTAATATAAGCAAGAAATCAACAATAACAATGAAGATAAACATAAAAGGAACATGGAAACATAAAATTGCATAAAAAGGAAATTAGATCTAACAATGTTCATCAACATAAAAGAGAGCAAAATGGAAAATTAACATGACAACTAAGAAAGTCAAGATGTAGAAATGAGAAATTGTAAAGGAAACAAGATGAAATCAAGTAATTAATTCAAGATCCAAGACAATTTGACCTAATTCTAACCTAATTCTAGAGAGAAGAGGGAGCTTCTCTCTCTAGAAAACTAACTAAAGGCTCATGTTGACTAACTAATTGCTCCCCCTTTGCTTGGACTTCAATTCTGCATGAAATACACTCAGAAACGAGTTGGATTTGGGCTTGGGCAACTCAGAAATCGCCCCCAGTGTTTTGCCTTTAAATGGGTCACGTGCGAGTATCGGCGCGTACGCGCCATGTGCACGTACGCGTCGATTGGCTGTTTCTTCATCCGTGCATACACGTCATGTACGCGTGCACGTCGCTATGCTATGTCACTTCTGTGCGCACGCGCCTTGTACGCTTGCGCGCCTATCGATGCATTCCCAATTCTTGTTTCCTCATGCATTCTCCACTTTGTATGCTTTTCTCCTTATTTCTTCCATCCAATACTTGCCTTATGAACCTGAAATCACTCAACAAACACATCAAGGCATCGAATGGAATTAAAATGAGTTAAAATTACCAATTTAAAGGCCTACAAAGCATGTTTTTACACTTAAGCATAATTTCAGGGAGAATTACAAAACCATGCTATTTCATTGAATAAATGTGGGAAAAGGTGATAAAATTCCCTAAAATAAGACAAGATAAACCACGAAATTAGGGTTTATCAGTGCGCATGGTGGTTGACGGTGAGCTGCTGGCATGGTAGTTGATCAAGCATGGTGGAGAAAGAGGAAGAAGGTGAAAAAAGGGCCAGCAAAAAAACTAAAAAAGATTGGTGGTGAAGAAGAGAGTGAGGTAAAAAGCACAAATGGCATGGAGGTGTGAAGGAGGAGCTCTCTACTGGCCATTGAGGGCTGCAGCACTACGCCTCTGGGAAAAGAGTTTGAGTCAGAATGTGTGTATATGTGTGTGTTGTGCCTTAGCCCCTGAACATGAGTCATGTGAACCCTGAATACTGAAGAGTGAAGTTGTGAACATTAAACACAAAGTCACGAAACAAAATGCATATTTTTTGTTTTTTTTTTACTACACGGGTCCAACGGTCTGGGGTCGGGTGACTCGAGCCTTGGCCTAAACCCGATTTAATAAATAATCGCGGCTATCTATTGAAACCTCGGGTCTGATTGGCCCATAACGAAGCTGGGCCAAATTAGTCCCGAAGTGGGTAGACCTGATCCAGGTTTTTGGGTCGGATCGGCTCTTGTGCACCCCTACTGGTCCATAACAAAGCGAGCCAAATTAGCTCTGAAGTGGCTGGGCCCAGTCTGGGTTTTTGGGTCGAACCGGGTCTTGTGCACCCTTACATAGAGAATCCCCCAGCATTCTGATTGATACGCTATGCATACCCTACTTCTGTCACAAAAACTTGCGACCCATCTCCCCCATCTATTTCTAATAACGCCCTCACACCCTGCCTTCCCCGGGTCCCCTTGCGATGCACCATCGGAGTTCACCGTGACCCATTCCTCCGACAGTGGCTTTCACGCTACATGCGTCTCCATTCTTCTTCTTTGTGGCCTTATGATTCCCTGATTATTAAGAGCTTCCTAAATGTTCTTTGTATAGGAGAGGATTTCATTTGCTTCATCAATCAGTTTTTTAGTTTGGGGGGAGAACACTTCTTTGTTACTCCATCTCCATATCCACCAAGCTGCTACCACGAATTGTGTTATCCATGGCTGTTAAGTGTTTGATCCCAGCTCAGATGTCAAATTCCATCTTAACCAAGCATTGAAGGGAGCTCTAAAGAAACTTTGGAGGTGATTCGGCTTAATCAATTTGGACCATATGCGAGACACAGCGGGGCAGTCTCTAAGGATGTGGGCTTGGGTCTCTGATGTGTTCTCGCATCTATGGTAGTGGCTATATGTTTCAAAAATTCTGCTTCTCCTCTGAGCTATCATCAGTTTCTTGTGAAAGGTAATCCACATAAAATTTTTTATTTTCTAAGGCCCTGGCCACTTCCATAATATATTCCATGTTTGATCTATTTTTGAATCTGTGTAAATACGTGAGGACTTTGTATGCACTTGCGACACTGAATTTCCCTGAAATTGTGAGGTTCCAAAGTAATTTGTCTTCTCCCAGCTCCTCTGATGGGGGTGGTATGGCTTTTATTTTGTTGATAATTTCGTCTTCTAGATAAGGCTGAGCCATTGGGTATCCCAAATTCCTTCTTGATTAATAGGCTCTAAAACTGTGAAATTTATGATGCTTTTTTCCACTGGATTGGTAGTCTGTTGAATAAGTTTTCCAAATCTTTTTATCCAAACATCTTCCCAGAGATTTATGCTTCTACCATTTTAGATGGAGAGACTCACGTTTTGTTTGAGGTAATCCTGAACCTTGATGAGATTTTTCCAAAGAGGGGAGTCGTTTGAACAACTAATGATGTGTGAGCATCTTTCTTATCTTTTCCTAGTGATTTGCATGTGAATTTGTTGAATTGAATCAATATTTAGGAGTTTTAAGCCATCATGAATGCTACTTTGAGTTGTTTTACAATTTGATTTATTACAGGTGGCATTCGGGCGAGTTTGACAGAGTTCGTGTAGAAGAAAAGGAAGAAAGTGGATGATGCTATCAACTCTGACCTTCTCACACTCCAACGAGCATAACTTGATCTACAGAGGTCCAATTGACACGTTTTTAGTGGCATTGGAAATTCAAATTCTAGATCTTTCCAACGATATATAATAGTTTATAAGTTTTTTCTAGAATCACGACACCAAATGCTACCAAGGTGGCGCCAAACTTCATCCAACCCAAGTTTGGCGCCGGACTCATAATACGCCACATTTGATGCAGCCTTAGTGCCAGGAACTCATAAAGCTCTTATTGGATGCGATCATAGTGACGCCAAACTTGGAAATTCCCAAGTTTGGCGCCAAACTCTTGGCCAAGGGGAACTCTCGCGTAATATTGAGGATTTCGTTTGATTTAATTAGGTTTAGATTTTATTTTTTAAATTAAGAAAAGATATTTTTAGGTTTTAGAAAATATATTTTACATTTATTAGGATTAGATATAAAAGAGAAAAGATTCATCCCTTCGGGCTCTCTTTTCTATTACGTACCTCATTCTACAGTTTACACTTTGGACCCCTAGTTTTCTCTCTGAACCATGAGTAACTAAACCTCCATTGTTAAGGTTAGGAGTTCTGTTTATTCTATGGATTAATACTATTACTCTTCTATTTTAATTAATGTACTGATTTCAATTTCAAGGATTTATTTTCATTCTTCATCTTAAGGATTTGGGTAGATCGGATGAATAACCCTTGTTCTACTTGTGTTCTTGTTAAATCTTGGAAAAGCAATTTACTTGAACGACATCTTGAAAACAATTCCTCCTAAATCACTAATTATTTGGACTTAACGGAATACATGACATATAATCCTCTTATATCTGGGTAATTAGGATTTTTGTAGTTAGTAAACTAGAATTGGACTTAAACCTCTAATTGAATTTAAGTGAGCAAGAAATTAGCCGTTAACTAGGTTAGAGGAGAAAAAATTAGTAAGGAATTAGGGTTTAGTCAAATATAGTTTGCCTTGAATCTTACATGATTAAAATAGTTGGTAAGAAATAGAAATCCAGAAGATAAACAACTCTGAAACCTTAACTATCTGCTCACATATTCTTCACACCAATTTTACTGCTTTCCTTTAATTCTCAGATTTTACTGTTTAATGCAACTAAAATCTCAAAACACCATTTTCTGCTTGTTTGACTAAGTAAATCAATCAACCATTGTTGCTTGGTCCATCAATCCTCGTGGGATCGACCATCACTCACCTGAGGTATTACTTGGTACGACCCGGTGCACTTGCCTATTAGTTGTGGATTTTGAATTCCGCACCAAATTTTTGGCGCCGTTGCCGGGAATTGACTGTGATTGACAACTAACCGTAGTTTGATTGTTTAGATTAGGCATTCTTAATTTTAGTTTTTATTTGTTCTTGTTCTCTAATTTTTTTCAAAAATTTAGTGTTATTTTACTTAACATTTTTCTCGTAATTTCTGAATTTAAATTTGGTGTCCCCTTAGTTGTTTTATTTTTTCCTAGTTATATTTTTTATTTATTTTCGAAATTTTGTGTTCCATTTTGCTTATTAGTTGTTTGAATTTTCTATTTAATTTATTCAGTTATTTTATTTTATTTCTTTTACACAAGTTACCTTACTAGAAATTCTCTACACTCTGACGTAGAGATTCCTACCTTTTTTTTATTTTCTGTTTGTTTATAAGCAAGAACAGGAACAAAGAACCTCTTCTTGAATTTGATCCTGAGATTGAAAGGACCTTGAGAAGGCATTGCAACAAGCTAGAGCTTATAAAGCAAGTGAAAACCTCAGGAACAACTTTGATAAGAAAGTTGAAGAATCCACTATGGAGCTTAATAACAACAATGCGGTTAATGCCAATGTTGTTAATCCTCTTAATATGCCTGAACAACCGAGGAGAACACTTGGCTCATACACTGTTCCTAGCCCTGATTTCTATGGGAATAGCATTGTTGTACTCCCTGTGGCTGCTAACAACTTTGAGCTAAAGTCTCAGTTGATTTCTCTGGTACAACAAAATTTCCAGTTTTACAGACTCCCACAGGAAGACCCAAACTTGTTCATATCCAATTTCCTAAAGATTTGTGATACTGTGAAGACTAATGGAGTTCATCCTGATGTCTACAAGCTACTTCTCTTTCCATTTGCTGTACGAGACAAAGCTAAGCAGTGGCTTGACACACAACCCAAGGAGAGCTTGGATACCTAGGATATGGTGGTTAATAGGTTCTCGACCAAGTTCTTTCCATCTCAAAAGATGACTAAGCTAAGGATGGACGTTTAGACTTTCAGGCAAAAAGATGGTGAATCCCTCTATGAAGTCTGGAAGAGATACAAATTGATGCTCAAAAATTACCCTCCTAATAAGTTCTCAAACTGGATTCAATTACAAATATTTTATGATGGAGTCTCTGAGATTGCCAAAATGTCTCTAGATAATTCTGCAGGCAAATCCCTCCATATGAAGAAGACTCCTGAAGAGGCTAATGAGTTGATTGAGATGGTTGCTAACAACCAGTATTTATACTCTTCTGAGAGGACTTCTATGAAGAAAGGAGTCATGGAGTTAGATGCTTTGGATGCCATTCTTGCTCAGGATAAAGCCATGTCTCAATAAATCAATGTCATTACTCAACACTTGAGTAGAATACAAGTTTCAGTCGTCAATGCTCAAGATACTTCCTATGACATGAATGGTGGTTTTTCTCAAGGTGAGAATTATGAATATGGTCAGTTTATTCCTAAACAGGTCAATTACATGAGAAATTTCTCCAGAAATCCCAATAATGATCCTTTTTTCAAGACTTATAATCCAGGGTGGAGAAATCACCCAAATTTTGGATGGAAAAATCAACCATAGAGGCACCAGAGCTTCAATAACAATTAGGGACATCAGAATAATTTCAATTAGAGTGATTTCAACAACAATAATGCACTTTCTCATTCCCATAAATCTTCTTACTTGGAATCTATAGTTGCAGAGCTCTCTAAGAGTACTCTTAGTTTCATGTAGAAAACTAGAGCTTCACTTAGGAACTTGGAGGTTCAGATGGGCCAAATAGCCACAAAGGTTGCTGAGATTGATTAGAGGACCACCAATATCCTTCCTAGCAACACAATTCTAAATCCAAGAGAAGAGTACAAGGTTATCACATTGGTAAATGGACCAGTGACAGGTGAGGAAGCACAAGTTACTGAGAGACCGATTGAAAAAGAAGCTTCAGAGAAGACTGAGAATGTTGTAGCACACGCCCCTCCAAGGCATCCAAATAACCCCTTTCCAGTTGATCTTTAAAAATATCCGGTATTGCCTAAGGCACTAGGCACCAGAGTATAAGCCAAAGATGCCATATCCTCAGAGGCTTCAAAAGGAGACCAAGGACAGGTAGTTTTCAAAGTTCTTAAAAGTCTTTAGAAAGTTACAAATCAATATTCTTTTTGCTGGGATTTTGGAGCAAATGTCTCTCTATGTTAAGTTCATGAAGGAGTTGTTATCCAAGAAAAGAACTTTAAAGGGAGATGAGACGGTGATCATGACCAAGGAATGTAGTGCCATCAATCAGAGCAAATTTCCAAGAAAGATGCAGGATCCAAGAAGCTTTCAAATACCATGTACCATTGGAAGCATAACCTTTGAAAAATCCTTGTGTGATCTAGGAGCAAGTATCAATTTAATGCCCTTGTCTGTGATGAAGAAGTTGCAAATCAAAGAGGCACAACCAACAAGGATAGCATTACAAATGGCAGACAAATCTCTGAAACATGCACATGGAATAGTGGAGACTGTCTTGGTCAAGGTGGAGAAGTTCTTCCTCCCAATAGATTTTGTAATTCTTGATATGGGGGAGGATGAAAATGCCTCTATAATCCTAAGAAGATCATTCCTAGCCAATGGGAGAGCTCTAATTGATGTAAAAGAGGGTAAATTAGTACTTAGAGTGTATAATGAGCAACTGATCTTTCATGTCTTCAAAAATATGCATTCATCAGGTGAAGAGGAGAGGTGCATGTAGACTGGGCTTATTGATCCAAAACTTCAAAAATCCTCTGATGATGCACAACAAGATCTGTAGCTCAAGCCTCCTTTGGTGACAATCAACAAAATTTCTCTTGACATCAAACCTAAGTTTGGTGTTGGGAATGCATCATCCACCAAGGAGGAGGTTCTCAAGAAAAAAATACCCAGAGGATGGAGAAACAAAAAGATCCCCACTAAAGGTTTCTCCCCATGAATGAAGGTGATGTTGACTAGTAATCTAGTGTTGACTTATACAGTAAACAGAATCCTCTCTATTAAGCATGTTGAGCTACTTCATGGGGACACAAGGAAAAAATTCACAGTGAGAGGGGAGGAGTTGAAGCACTATGATCAATTGCCGCCTTAACAAGAAATCAACTATCAAGCTAGTGACGTTAAAGAAGGGTTTGTTAGGAGGCAACCCAATAATTCGTATCTTTAGATTTTCTATTTATTTTTATTTTATTTAGTTTATTTTAATCTCTTATAATTTTCCTTCTTTTTAAGTGTGTTTTGATCATGCAAAGTGTTTAAAATAGGAACAGATGCAATCAGAAGGGATTTCAGACCACCCTGGAAGGGAATACACTCGACCAGGGTGGCGCCAAACTTGAGAATCCAGGAACTCATAAAGCTCTTATTGGATACAGTCATAGTGGCACCAAACTTGGAATTCTCAAGTTTGGCGCCAGACTCCTAATAAAGAATAACACTAGCGTGATCTTTATGATTTCGTTTGATTTAATTTGGTTTTAGAATTTATTTTTAAATTAAGATATTTTAGGTTTTAGAAAATATATTTTACATTTATTAGGATTAGATATAAAAGGAGAAGATATCTTGGCCTAGGGTTCTTCTTCTCCTCTTCTGCACTTTTCAGAATTACACACTTTTCTCTGCTAGGGTTTGCTTTCTCCATGTGCAACTAAAGCTCCACCGTTAAGGTTAGGAGCTCTGTTTATTCTATGGATTAATACTATTGTCACTCTATTTTAATTAATGTTTTAATTTAAATTCAAAGATTACTTTCCTTCTTCATCTTATGAATTTGAGTGTATTGGAAGATAACTCTTGTTCTACATAAATTCTTGTTGATTCTTGAAAAAGTTAACTCACATGAATAACAGCTTGAAAGTAAATTTCTCCTAAATCACTAATTGTTTGGACTTAACGGGATACGTGACATATAATCCTCTTATATTTGGATAAATAGGGTTTTTGTGGCTAATAAACTAGAGTTGGACCTAACCCTTTAATCTATATTAAGCGAGCAAGGAATTGGCGGTTGATTAGGTTAGACTAAATAACTAAGGAATTAGGGTTTAGTCAATTACAGTTTATCATGAATTGAATCTTGCATGATTAAAGTAGTTGGTAAGAAATATTAATTTGAAAAAATAAATATATCTGAAACCTTAACTGTTCTCTCACATATTTTCCACACCAATTTCACTGTTTGCTTTCTTAATCTCTGAATTACTGTTTAATGCTTTTAAATCCCAAAACACTAATTTCTGCTTGTTTGACCAAGTGAATCATTCAATTGTTGTTGCTTGGTCCATCAATCCTCATGGGATCGACCCTCGGGTATTACTTGGTACGACCCAATGCACTTACCGATTAGTTTGTGGATTATAAATTTCGCATCAACTAACCATACTCATCCCCATATTATGTCCCATTCCATTCTTACTAATCAAGACTTTAGCCAACGTATGGTATTTCTCTGTTAAGATTCTCCATAATATCTTAAAAAAGAAAGCTTCACTCATATATGCTAGTTTTATGAATCTAAGCCCTCCATCTTCCTTTGGTTTGCATATCAAGTCCCAATTGACTGTATCTATTTTTTTTTTGTCTTCTGTTCTACCCTAAATGAATCTTCTCTGTTCCTTTTCTACCTCCCTACATATCCCTTTTGGTATTAAGCTGTGCATCATATCAAAGTTTAACATAGGTCTGATCGCTGTTTGTGCGAGGGTGACTCTACCCGCCAAGGACAGGCAATTTACCTTCCACCCTCTCAGTTTTCCTTTAACTCTTTCCAGTATACCTTTGAAATTCTCCTTCTTTTTTCTCCCATTTGTGATCATTGCCCCTAGGTATCTCCCTAAATTTGGGGTTTTATTGTACCCACACTTGCTGAGCTCTTCTTTATTCTTATCCCACATTTCTTGAGAACACTATAAAAGTTTTCTCAGCATTAATCTTCATTCCCGATGCTCTTCCAAACTTTGTTAAAGTTTCCTGAATGTTCTCCATCTGATCTTTTGTTGCTTCAACAAAAATTAGCAAATCGTCCGCAAAGAGAAGATATGAGATAAGGGGTCCTTCTCTCCCAGCTCTCATTGGGACCTAATTTTATTTTATGACCTCTTCTTTTATCATCAAGGAAAGCTTGTTCATAGCCATAACAAAAAGATAAAGTGATAGGGGGTTACCTTGTTTTAGCCCTCTTGAGGAAGTAAAGGCCTCCGTTTTAGTTCCATTCCATAGAACTTTATGAGAGACACTAGTTATACACTTCATGATTATCTGGTTGATATTTTCACTTAGACCGATGTCATCTATGCTTTTGTGTATCAAGTTCCATTTCATGCAATCATAGGCTTTTTCAAAGTCAATTTTGATCACCATGAAATTTTTTCTTCTTCCCTTCATCCTTTTCATATCATGCATCATCTCTTTCGCAATGATGATGTTGTCATGAATAACCCTTCCTGGCACAAAACTGGACTGGTTTGGGGCTATGCATTTAGCGAGAGTGGGTTTTAATTTAGCATCCAATGGCTTAGAGACACACTTGTAGAGGACATTACAGAGGAATATGGGTCTAAACTATTTGATAAATTCAGGGTTTTGGGTTTTTGGCATGAGGACAATAAGGGTCTAGTTTATGTGTTTGAATTTTCTTGGGTTTTCCCAAACTGTTTTTATATATTAACAAAAGAGGCACCAATTGTGTTCTAATTGTCTTTGCAAAACAAAGCTGGAAACTCATCCTGCCCCGGTACTTTTAGGGATCCCATGTTGAAAAGGGCTTTTTTTTATCTCTAGATTTGAAAGGATATTTTTGAAAGAGGATTTGAAATGATCTTCCATTTCTAGGTAACCAATAAAGAATCTCATATCAGGGGTGTCATGGTTATCTTCCCGGTAAAGGTCTTCAAAATACTTGGTTGCCATCCTTTTCAGACTTTCTTGATCATTACACCACTCTCCGTTCTCCTTTCTTAGTTTTAGAATTTTATTTTTTGCTCTTCTGATGGTTGTCTTCATATGAAAGAATATGGTATTTCTATCTCTCTCAATAATCCATTTTTGTCTAGACTTTTGCATTCACAAAAGTTCCTCCTGGTCTAACATCAATTCCAACTCTTGAATTAACTCTTTTCAACTTTTTCAAGGTGAGCATTTCTGCCATAGGAGGGGTTTCACTGAATGCCTTCCAGCCGGTTGAGAATTTTTCTTTTCTTCCAAAAAAACATTTTCAATAACTTCCTTGTTCCACTTCTTTAGGTCTTACACCAGCTCTCTAAGCGCCCCTGTTAAAGCAATATAATCTTTCCATGACTCTTTCAAAAAAAACATTGAAATTTGGGTGGGATTTCTACATGACCCCGAAACGGCTTTTTCCCCCAAAACAGAAAGTGAGCATTCTATTATATATGGGAAATTAGGTGTTATATGTTATACTTTTGTTAATTACGGTATATTGGTTTCTCTTAGTGTATATTAATTAGAGTAATGCTACACATTCAAGTATTTTTATGAACCAAGTCCAACTAAGTTAAATTGTAAGACTTGGAATAATGTTAATCATAACTGATTTTTGTTATGTTAGACCAATTTGGTTGGACTTGGTTAACAAAAAAATTTAGATGTGTAGCATTATTCTATTAATTATGGAATAAGGAAGTAAAATTCCATAAAAACATTAGCAAAAAGAGAAAAAAAATACACACACACAGAGATTAGTTCTTTGATCAGAGTTCTAGCTGTTGTCAAATGTAGCTGCAGGATGGTTCGTAGTTCCTGAAAATAGAAAGCATTTGTATAGGGTCATTATGCCATGCATGCATTATTATTCAGTTCATAGATTTTATACAATGAAACTTGAAAAGGATAATACATGCTTTTTTTGGTTTAGGAGTTGGGAATGATCCAAGAGAATATCGATATTTCAGCATTCCAAACCAAGTAAGTAGCTAAAACTAGTATCAGTGTTCCACGAAAAATTTAACATTGATCTTGTAAATAGATTGAGTTGCATTTCTCTCTATCGAGTTGTAGTGTCCAATCTATCCGGGTGAAGGTCGGCTAACAGCGGGTGATGATCTGAGTTCACCCTGGAGAGAACTTCAATCCTTGCTTCCGAAAACCTTCTTCTTCATTCTGCATTAGCAAGTCTCCTGTCGAGCCTCTTAAAAACTCTTTCTAGACCACTTCTCATTATCCCCCCTCCCCCCATTTCAAGGAAACTTTGATCCCACAAATTTCAAATCCAACAGTTTATAACCATCTATCCAGTTTTGAAATCTGCGGCATGCATTTAGGTTCACTCTAGCACCCTCCTTCTTTTCACTACCATGCTTTTTCATTAAAATCTCCCAAACATATCCCAACTCCATCCATTCTGTCTGCTATCTCCTTTAGTTTTTCCAAACATTTCTTTCAACATTGCAAGTGGATTTTTTGTTATTCTCCCTTGTTTGGTTATTTATCATTTATTTACATGCCATGGGACTTTGATAAGTATGATCTATTTCCCCAATAATTGATCTTTACCTCCACTTAATTACCTCTTAGTAGCACTTATGATTATATTAATCGATGTCTAGGTGCTATCCATTCGCAACTAATTAATACTTAGTCATAACAACCTTGGCCACAAAAAAACGTGACCTAAATATAATATCAATACAAATTATTAATTTAAATAAAAGGGTAAAATTGATTTTTTTTTTTTGAAATATTAGGTACATAATTAATACAAATTTAAATAAAAGGGTAAAATTGATTTTTTTTTTTGAAATATTAGGTACATACTTGATACAAATTTAACATTAGAGATAATTTAAAATGTTTGACAAACATTAAAAATTAAAAAATATATTTTAACAATTATACAATTTTATTTATCTTATATTTATTGTGTCACTATATAATAATAATTTAGTTTCATAAAAAAATCATATACGTAATTATGTTAAATATTTATTTTGTATAATTTATAATATTATAAATAATATGTTAGTATTTTATAATTTTAACTACTGTTACTATATACAATTGATCACTTTTAATACTTTTTTGTGATTTTCTGGTTTTTTTTTTTTTTTTTTTTGTATTGTTCTTGTTATCATTCTTTTTTTTTTTTTGGTTTCCCACGGTATCCCCCAACCCGGCAGGTCAAGGACTAATCCGTCGCGGTACTGAGCTCCATTTAAAGGTTTGCCGCTGGCCAATGGGTTGCTGCATGCACAAGGCGGGATTCGAACCCCGACAAGCGGAACAAATAGTCCAACAAACCATAATTATAAATAGTCCAACAAAGCATAACCTCAGCTCAAACAAATTGATTTCATTCTCTTTTTAAGTTGGGTCATCAATGTTAGTAGCCCACATAGTACATAGGATACTTTAATGGACCCTTCTTGACAGTTGAAACTAACGGGGATCATATGGTTGCCAATTGCCAAACCAAAACCTGAGGATTGCGATTGTGTGTAACACCAAAATCGAGTTACGGAAAAAAAAAAACCCAAAAAATGAGTATGTGACCAAAAACAAAAGTCCGTATGTTAATAAGAAAATAAAAAAGAAACAAAAGAGAAAGGTGTGACTAGCGATTGGAGCTTCTTCTCTGAGGGTGAGGGACAAGATATATTTACAACGGAGGATTTTCTTGTGCCTATAGAATTTTTACCTTATTTACTTAAAAGTAGTGTGAGAGTAAGGTGGAATCTATCATTTTATTTTTTAATCCAACAAATAAATTTTAAGTACTATAGAAAAGACCATTCACGAAAGACTGAAAAATTTCTTTAGTAATAATAAAATTGAGTAAAAAGTGATTATAATTAAATTTTTAAGAGCGTGTATTTTACATTATATCTTATTTTTTATTATAAAAAAGTAATATTTATCTTTATTAAAAGCAACTCTTTACAATAATATGATTAAAAAAAACTCCAACTCTTTTGTTAATAAGCTAAATTGCCCCATCTTTATTTTGATTGTAGAGTTGAGCAAAGTCAAGTTTCTTAAAGCGAGTTAGTTAAGCAACTTAACTTATCAATTGTGTAGATTCAGTTGTAAAAAACTCAAAAAATAATCTATATCTTTTGTCAATTATTTATAAGGTTTTGAAAATTGAATCGACGTTTAAAAATTATAAAATTCAATCAGAGTCGAATTAGTTAGAATAAAATAACATATTTATATGCAAAATATATTTTTTTTAAAATTAATTTTTATTTTTTATTTTAAACTAATTAACTACTAAATAATTAGACCAATTTAATTTAAGATTTTTTTTATTTAAATTAAATAAATATAATATTTACCGATTTAAATAAACGTGGAAGTATATACTAAATTATATTTCTAGTCACATCTCAAATACAATGGGGGAAACCAAAAAATGAACATATCTTGAATGCACTGACCCCGTACTGTGATACGGGGCGTGCCAGTCATATCTCGGATAACTTGTGATATGAACTAGACCGTATATCAGATACACTGCATCCGAGATATGTGTGTAATATGCTTTAACCCAATGCATCCGAGATATGCGCATGTATGTTGATTTGGGGCAATGCATCTGAGATACATGCGAATGTGCAGGACAATTTTTATATATAACGTTACAATATTTTCGTAAAAAACATATATTCACATGGATAAACAAGTTGAGTAATAAATTCGAATGCACTAAAAAAGAGTCATACATATGATGAAGGTCTATAAACATAAGTAATAAGCAAAATACATAGCAATAATGGTAACTAACGCCGTCCAGCAGCAGGATCCAAGTGGTGTCCAGTCCCACATCCACGAGGACGAGAAACCCTGGGAGGACGGTATGGACGAGGACGAACAACTGGCTGGCTAGAAGTGGGTGGTGGACGCTGGTGTGGTGGCGGAGGAGGAGCTGCTACAATCATGGGAGGAGGCGTAGAAGGTGGTGGCCAGACAGAATCGGACAGTGGCAGCCGTGGTGGTAGGGATGGAGTCTGATAATAGGGTAACGGAGCAGAACCAAACTGGTGCGGTGGTGGAGGAGGAGTCTGATAGCACTTTCGAAGAGCTGTCCCATGCTAGGTGGATACACCACTCGATGTCCCAAGTATGTCGGTATTGTCTCTCCGGTGGCGATAACGACTATCCAAGTCATCCATCGCATCACTGGTCACCCCAATGATCTGGAACATATCATCGATGTTTATCTCAACATCGGATCTAATGTTGAACTGGGGCTGCTCCCAAGTGGTGTCATCAGCAGGGTGGTGACCAGGGATGGAGGTACCCGGCATAAGCCTCGTAGCCACGTCAGCCTCATGGTCAGCAAAAAATGCATCGGACGGCTACTCTGCATGTGCATCGGGAATGACATCCTCGGGTACCTCCTCCTGTCGAGCATACTCAGCCTCCTCGTCTGACAACTGCTGGTCTCCGTCCTGAGGATCCCTATCGTCCCTACGGGCGCGCTGACCACGTGCATGCCGTGCTGGTCTCCGGACATCAGAAGTCGCCTCCTCACACGTCGCCTCCAATCTGGGGCATCCGGCGGTAACTGTATCTCATCTCTGTGACCAGGGGCTGCAGGGAGGATATCAGTCGGTGAGACTGCTGCTCTGGGATCGGCCAGGATGTCATCACCGGAAAGATATCTCACTCTGCAGGCCTGTTTCCACCAGGTGAGGTACTCCTGTGTCGGGCGAAGGTCTGGATGACCGTTGATGGTAACCAAGTGCTGTGCCTGGTAACGGCCCCTGAATAGGTCGTTGAAGAACTGGAGATTGATGGTTTAGAAGTTATAATAAACTCTTGTTGCAAGTATAGTTTCTAAACCAAGCAATCAACCTTTCTTACAAACGTTTTGGTTGTCACAAGTAACAAACCCCTTTAAAATTGATAACCGAAGTATTCAAACCTCGGGTCGTCTTCTCAAGGAATTGCAGGGAGGTATGTTCTTATTATTGGTTATGAAGATTGTGAATTGGGGTTTTGAAAGTAGGGAGTAAGTAATTTAAATTGCAATTAAAATAAGTAAATGACTGTAAAATAAACTTTTGGTAAGGTATGAGAAATTGGAAGTCCTGTCCTAATTATCTTTATCAATGGTGATGAGAATTGAGTCTTAATCCCACTTAGTTAGCCTTTACTAAAGCAAGGGAAGGTCAAGTGGATTGATTAGTCTGATCTTCAGGTTCTAGTCAATTCCTAAGAAAGGACTGGAATTATTGAAGTTCAATTCAATTAGCAAAGATAACAATTATCGATCACGTTGAGTTTGATAACTCCTGAGTTACTGATTTCTTAACCAAGACCAAAAGGGAAAAAGTAAATCTACTCGAATAAAAATATCTTCAGATTGGAAGTAACGGTAACATAAATAAAAGAGAGCGATCATAAACTGAAATACCTCAAATAACATTAATTAAGAGAATTATCTGTAACATAGAAAAGTTCATAAATTAAATTGAGAAGATAATAAAAAAAGAAAGTTGAACCTGATAAAAAGGGACAATCATGAAAGCAAGAAAAATCCTAAATCCTAATCCTAAGAGAGAGAGGAGAGAACCTCTCTCTAAAAACTACATCTAAAATCATCAAAGTAAATAATTGGAGACTCTCTTTTGAATGGATGTATTTCCCCACTTTATAACCTCTGATCTATGCTTTCTGTACTTGGATCTGGGCCAAAAAGGGCTTCAGAAATCGCTGGGAGCGTTTTCTGTAATTTCTGGTGCATGGCCTTTGTCACGCGTCCGCGTGGGTCACGCGGTCGCGTCATCTGGAGTTTTCCTTATCACGCGTTCGCTTCGGTCATGCGTCCGCGTCATCTGCGTTCTGCTCAAGGCGCGCGTTCGCGTCATTCACGCGTTCGCATCGCGCTCTCTTCGCGCTGGGCATGCGGCCGCATCGTCCACGCGTTCGCATCATTGCCAGTTTCTTCAAAAACTCCATTTTGTGCTTTCCTTCCATTTTTTTATGTTTCCTTTCCATCCTTTAAGTCATTCCTGCCTTAGAAGATCTGAAACTACTCAACACACAAATCACGGCATCGAATGGTAATAAAGGGTAATTAAAATAGTTATTCTTAAAGCATAGGAAACATGTTTTTCACATATCTCACATAATAAGGAAGGGAAAGTAAAACCATGCAATTAACATGAATAAGTGAGTGAAGGATTGAGTAAATCACTTAAATTAGGCACAAAATATATCATAAAATATGGGTTTATCAACCTCTCCACACTTAAACAATAGCATGTCCTCATGCTAAATCCAAGATAAAGAGTAAGGTTAAAGTGGTGGAATCTCACGCAATGCAATCTATTCTAAATGCAACTACCTAAATGAATCATGCAATTCTAATTGTCATTCACTTGTATATAAAACTTACATGTAGTTGAATTAATTCACATTCTCAAGGAGTCATATATGCATAGCCAAACCTTAGATAATGTTAAAGCACTTTTACAATTGAGATGGGAAAGAAAAATAATTTATAAACTTGCAAGACAATTAACAATTTAAGCAGAGATATATGTTGATGAGCTATTGAACCCTCACTGGATTTTGTGTTTACTCTCTAATCACTCAGTGTTTATTGGGTTAATCACTCCATTCTTCTTTTTATCCTTACTTTCTATAACTTTGTTCTTCATCTAACCAATCAACAATTATAGAATACAGACATACAAAAATTATGAGGTCTTTATTTAAGGTTGTAATGGGGCCAAGGTAAAGGTAAGGGTATATGTATAAGGCTAAGTGAGCTAATAAGTGAATCCTTGATTAGTTTAAGATCTCACCTAACATACATATTTTATAATTCAAAGGTTTCTTTGCCTATTTACCCAAATTTCTTCACTTTGTATTGCAAGCTCATATATTAACTTTAACTTTTGTCCCATGTGCATTGATTCCTTTTATTTTTCAATTGGAGAATTTTTGTATCCCCTTTATTTAAATAAAAATATTTTTATTATTATTTTTTTAATGCACATGGTAATTTAATTGTTTTAATTTCACATGAGCATGCTTCCCAAAACTTTTATTTTGAAATGTCTTTATTCTTTTTAACTTTCTACCTTTGTTTTTATCATCCATGTTCCTGGTGCACGAAATTGTGATGTCCAGGCTCGAACAATCCCTGGTAATGGCTCCAAAGCTTGGTGCTTTGATCTTAATTCATAATTGTCACAACTTCGATACAACTAACCAGCAAGTGCACTGGGTCGTCCAAGTAATACCTTACGTGAGTAAGGGTCGAATCCCACGGAGATTGTTGGTATGAAGCAAGCTATGGTCACCTTGTAATTCTCAGTCAGGCAGATATAAAGTGATAATGGTGTTTTCGAATATATAATAAAAAAGGGATAGAGATACTTATGTAGATTCATTGGCAGGAATTTCAGATAAGCGAATGGAGATGCTTTTCGTTCCTCTGAACCTCTGCTTTCCTGCTATCTTCATCCAATTAGTCTTACTCCTTTCCATGGCTGGCTTTATGCAAGGGCATCACCGTTGTCAGTGGCTACATCCCCTCCTCTCAGTGAATAATATGCTCACGCACCCTGTCATGGCACGGCTATTCATCTGTCGGTTCCCGATCATGCTGGAATAGGATTCACCCTCCTTTTGCGTCTGTCACTAACGCCCAGCACTCGCGAGTTTGAAGCTCGTCACAGTCATTCAATCATTGAATCCTACTCAGAATACCACAGACAAGGTTTAGACCTTCCGGATTCTCTTGAATGCCGCCATCATTCTAGCTTACGCCACGAAGATTCTGGTTAGGAGATCTAAGAGATACTCATTCTAGCTTAATTCATGTAGAACATAAGTGTTTGTCAGGCACGCGTTCATAAAGGAGAAGGATGATGAGCGTCACACATAATCATCACCTTCATCACGTTTTTGGGTACGAATGGATATCTTAGAAGAGAAATAAGAAGAATTGAATAGAAAACAGTAGTACTTTGCATTAATCCTTGAGGAACAGCAGAGCTCCACACCTTAATCTATGGAGTGTAGAAACTCTACCGTTAAAAATACATAAGTGAAGGTCCAGGCATGGCCGAGATGGCCAGCCCTCTAAAACGTGATCAAAGGATCATAAGATAATCCAAAGATGCCTAATACAATAGTAAGAGGTGCTATTTATAATAAACTAGTCACTAGGGTTTACATGAGTAAGTAATTGATGCATAAATCCACTTCCTGGGCCCACTTGGTGTGTGTTTGGGCTGAGCCTGAGTGTAGCACGTGCAGAGGCCATTTGTGGAGTTGAACGCCAGTTTCTGTGCCAGTTTGGGCGTTCAACTCTGGTTCTGGATCCTTTTCTGGCGCTGGACTCCAGATTTGGGCAGAAGGCTGGCGTTGAACGCCAGTTTACGTCGTCAATTCTTGGCCAAAGTATAGACTATTATATATTGCTGGAAAGCCCTGGATGTCTACTTTCCAACGCAATTGGAAGCGCGCCATTTCGAGTTCTGTAGCTCCATAAAATCCACTTTGAGTGCAGGGAGGTCAGAATCCAACAGCATCAGCAGTCCTTTTTCAACCTCTGAATCTGATTTTTGCTCAAGTCCCTCAATTTCAGCCAGAAAATACCTGAAATCACAGAAAAACACACAAACTCATAGTAAAGTCCAGAAATGTGAATTTAACATAAAAACTAAGGAAAACATCCCTAAAAGTAACTAGATCTTACTAAAAACATACTAAAAACAATGCCAAAAAGCGTATAAATTATCCGCTCATCACAACACCAAACTTAAATTGTTGCTTGTCCCCAAGCAACTGAAAATCAAATAGGATAAAAAGAAGAGAATATACTATAAATTCCAAACTATCAATTAAACATAGCTCCAATCATATGAGCGGGACTTATAGCTTTTTGCCTCTTAAATAGTTTTGGCATCTCACTTTATCCATTAAGGTTCAGAATGATTGGCATCTATAGGAACTCAGAGTTCAGATAGTGTTATTGATTCTCCTAGTTCAGTATGATGATTCTTGAACACAGCTTCCTTATGAGTCTTGGCCGTGGCCCTAAGCACTTTGTTTTCCAGTATTACCACCGGATACATAAATGCCACAGACACATAATTGGGTGAACCTTTTCAGATTATGACTCAGCTTTGCTAAAGTCCCCAATTAGAGGTGTCCAGGGTTCTTAAGCACACTCTTTTTTTTTTTTGCTTTGGATCTTGACTTTAACCGCTCAGTCTCAAGTTTTCACTTGACACCTACACGCCACAAGCACATGGTTAGGGACAGCTTGGTTTAGCCGCTTAGACCAGGATTTTATTCCTTTAGGCCCTCCTATCCACTGATGCTCAAAGCCTTGGGATCCTTTTTATTTGCCCTTGCCTTTTGGTTTTAAGGGTTATTGGCTTTTTCTTCTTGCTTTTTCTTTTTCTTTTTTTTTTCGCCTATTTTTTTTTTCTGCAAGCTTTGTTCTTTGCTGCTTTTTCTTGCTTCAAGAATCATTTTTATGATTTTTCAGATTATCAAATAACATGTCTCCTAGTCATCATTCTTTCAAGAGCCAACATATTTAACATTCTTAAACAACAACTTCAAAAGACATATGCACTGTTCAAGCATACATTCAGAAAACAAGAAGCATTGTCACCACATCAATATAATTAAGCTAAGTTCAAGGATAAATTCGAAACTCATGTACTTCTTGTTCTTTTGAATTAAAACATTTTTCATTTAAGAGAGGTGATGGATTCATAGGACATTCATATCTTTAAGACAAAGTTACTAACTACTAATGATCATGTAATGAAGACACAAACACAGATAAGCACATAATATAGAAAACGAAAAACAGAGAAAGTAAGAACAAGGAATGAGTCCACCTTAGTGATGTCCTTGAGCTCTTCTATGTCTCTTCCTTGTCTTTGCTGCTCCTCCTTCATTGCTTTTAGATCTTCTCTGATTTCATGAAGGATGATGGAGTGCTCTTGATGTTCCACCCTTAGTTGCTTCCAATAATTGTGTGGAAGAAAATGTATCCCTTGAGGTATCTCAGGGATCTCTTGATTTGCAGCCACATGTTCTACCACTGAGCTATAGATCCTTTACATAATTGTTTTACCACACCAAACTTAGAATGTTGCTCGCCCTCGAGCAAAAGAAGAAGGAATAGATGAAGAAGAAGATGTGGAAAGAAAAAAAACTAGGATTATGAGGAGGTAAGGTGGGGATCCTGTGGGGTCCACAGATCCTGAAGTGATCCTGTGAGGTCCACAGATCTTGAGGTGTCAAGGCATTTACATCCCTGCACCAATTTAGGCATGCAAAATGCCCTTGCACACAACTCTGTGCGTTCAGCGCCAGGTTGGTGCCTATTTTGGGCGTTCAACGCCCATTTGCTGCCATTTCTGGCATTGAACGCCAGAACCATGCTTGTCCTGGGAGTTCAGCGCCAGGATGCTCCCATTCTGGGCGTTCAGCGCCAGAACTATGCCCTGTTCTGGCGTTTGAACGCCAGACAGATGCTCCTCCAGGGTGTGATTTTTCTTCTGCTGTTTTTGATTCCGTTTTCAATTTTTATATTTATTTTGTGACTCCACATGATCATGAACCTAAGAAAACATGAAAAACAAGAATGATAGGGTTAGATAAATAAACATTGGGTTGCCTCCCAACAAGCGCTTCTTTAATGTCAACAGCTTGACAGTGGGCTCTCATGGAGCCTCACAGATGTGCAGAGCTTTGTTGAGACTCTCCAACACCAAACTTAGAGTTTGGATATGGGAGTTCAACACCAAACTTAGAGTTTGGTTGTGGCCTCCCAACACCAAACTTAGAGTTTGACTGTGGGGGCTCTGGTTGACTCTGCTTGGAGAGAAGCTTTTTCTGCTTCCTCTCCATGGTTGCAGAGGGAGATCCTTGAGTTTTAAACACAAAGGACTTCTCATTCCATTGAAGGAATATTTCACCTCTGTCAACATCAATCACAGCTCTTGTTGTGGCCAGGAAAGGTCTTCCTAGGATGATGGATTCATCCTCTTCCTTTCCAGTATCCAGGACTATGAAATCAGCAGGGATGTAAAGGCCTTCAACCTTTACTAACACGTCCTCTACTTGTCCATAAGCCTGTTTTCTAGAGTTGTCTGCCATCTCTAATGAGATTTTAGCAGCTTGCACCTCATAGATTCCCAGTTTCTCCATTATAGAGAGGGGCATGAGGTTTATTACTGAACCAAGGTCACACAGAACCTTAAAGATCATGGTGCCTATGGTACAAGGGATTATGAACTTTCCAGGATCCTGTCTCTTCTGAGGCAATGTCAGTTGATCCAGATCACTTAGTTCATTGATGAACAAGGGAGGTTCAACTTCCCTAGCATCAATGCCAAATAATTTGGCATTCAGCTTCATGATTGCACCAAGAAACTTGGCAGTTTGCTCTTCAGTAACATCCTCATTCTCTTCAGAAGAGGAATACTCAGCCGAGATCATGAAGGGCATAAGGAGGTTCAATGGAATCTCTATGGTCTCTAGATGAGCCTCAGAGTCCTTTGGTTCCTCAGAGGGAAGCTCCTTATTGACCACTGGACGTCCCAGGAGGTCTTCCTCCTTGGGATTCACGTCCTCTCCTCTCCTCTCAGGTTCGGCCATGGCGCTTATGTCAATGGCCTTGCACTCTCCTTTTGGGTTCTCTTCTGTATTGCTTGGGAGAGTACTAGGAGGGATTTCAGTGATCCTTTTACTCAGGTGGCCCACTTGTGCTTCCAGATTTCTAATGGAAGACCTTGTTTCATTCATGAAACTTACAGTGGCCTTAGATAGATCAGAGACCAAATTTGCTAAATTAGAAGCATTTTGCTCAGAGTTCTCTGTCTGTTGCTGAGTGGATGGTGGAAAAGGCTTGCTATTGCTAAACCTGTTTCTTCCGCCATTATTAAAGCCTTGTTGGGGCTTTTGATCCTTCCATGAGAAATTTGGATGATTTCTCCATGTTGAGTTATAGGTGTTTCCATAAGGTTCTCCTAAGTAATTCACCTCTGCTATTGCAGGGTTCTCAGGATCATAGACTTCTTCTTCAGGAGAAGCCTCTTGAGTACTGTTGGATGCAGCTTGCATTCCATGCAGACTCTGAGAGATCATATTGACTTGCTGAGTCAATATTTTGTTCTGAGCCAATATGGCATTCAGAGTATCAACTTCAAGAACTCCCTTCTTCATAGGCGTCCCATTATTCACAGGATTCCTTTCAGAAGTGTACATGAACTGGTTATTAGCAACCATGTCAATGAGTTCTTGAGCTTCTGCAGGCGTTTTCTTTAGGTGAATGGATCCACCTGCAGAAGTGTCCAGTGACATCTTTGATAGCTCAGATAAACCATCATAGAATATATCCAGGATGGTCCATTCTGAAAGCATGTCAGAAGGACACTTTTTGGTCAACTGTTTGTATCTTTCCCAAGCTTCATAGAGAGATTCACCTTCTTTCTGCCTGAAGGTTTGAACATCAGCTCTAAGCTTGCTCAGCTTTTGAGGAGGAAAGTACTTGGCTAAGAAAGCCGTGACCAGCTTATCCCAAGAGTTCAGGCTGTCTTTAGGTTGAGAATCCAACCATAATCTAGCTCTGTCTCTCACAGCAAAAGGGAAAAGCATGAGCCTGTAGACTTCAGGATCTATTCCATTAGTCTTAACAGTATCACATATCTGCAAGAATTCAGTTAAGAACTGAAAAGGATCTTCAGATGGAAGTCCATGAAACTTGCAGTTCTGCTGCATCAGAGAAACTAATTGAGGTTTCAGCTCAAAGTTGTTTGCTCCAATGGCAGGAATGGAGATGCTTCTTCCATGTAAATTGGAATTAGGTGCAGTAAAGTCACCAAGCATCCTCCTTGCATTATTATTATTTTCGCCTGCCATCTCCTCTGCCTGTTCGAAAATTTCTGAAAGGTTATCTCTGGATTGTTGTATTTTAGCTTCTCTTAATTTTCTCTTCAGAGTTCTTTCAGGTTCTGGATCTGCTTCCACAAGAATGTTCTTATCCTTGCTCCTGCTCATATGACAAGGAAGAATGGCCAGAAAAATGATAATAATAATAGAGATCCTTTATACCACAGTATAGGGATCCCTTTGTAAGTAGAAGAAGAGGGGGAGATAAAGGATGTGATGTAAAGGAAGAAACACAACTGTGAGGATTGGAATGTGAGATGAGATGTTAGGACATGAATGAATAAATAGAATGAGATGGGGGAAGAATAATTTTCGAAAATTATTTTGAAAAAGAGTTAGTGATTTTTGAAAATTAGTTTTTGAAAATTAGTTAGTATTTTTCGAAAATTTTTGAATTCAAAAATAAAAAATAAAAATAATTAGTTAATTAAAAAGAAATTTTTGAAAAAGATGGAAGATATTTTTGAAAATTGAGAGAGAGAGAGTTAGTTAGGAGGTTTTGAAAAAGTTAAGAAACAAACAAAAAGTTAGTTAGTTAGTTGAAACAAATTTTGAAAAGATAAGAAGTTAGGAAGTTAGAAAAGATATTTTGAAAAGATATTTTTGAAAAAGATAGAAGATATTTTCGAAAATTGAGAGAGAGAGAGTTAGTTAGGAGGTTTTGAAAAAGTTAAGAAACAAACAAAAAGTTAGTTAGTTAGTTGAAACAAATTTTGAAAAGATAAGAAGTTAGGAAGTTAGAAAAGATATTTTGAAAAGATATTTTTGAAAAAGATAAGATAAGAAGATATTTTTTGAAAAGATATGATAAAATTAGTTTTGAAAAAGATTTGATTTTTAAAATCTCAATTAATGACTTGATTCATAAGAAATCACAAGATATGATTCTAGAACTTAAAGTTTGAATCTTTCTTAACAAGCAAGTAACAAACTTCAAATTTTTGAATCAAAACATTAATTGATTAGTTATTTTCGAAAATTTAGTATAAGAAAAAGATTTTTGGAAAATATTTTTGGAATTTTCGAAAATAACTAGGAATTTTGAAAAAGATTTTATTTTTGAAAAAGATAAGATTTTCAAATTGAAAATTTGAATTGACTCATGAGAAACAATTTGATTTTAAAAATTTTTTGAAAAAGTCAATCCAAATTTTCGAATTTGAAGAGAGAAAAAGGGAAAGATATTTTTTTGATTTTTTGAAATTTTTATGAAAAACATGAAAAATATGCAATGCATGAAATTTTTAGATCAAAACAATGAATGCATGCAAGAATGCTATGAATGTCAAGATGAACACCAAGAACACTTTGAATGTCATGATGAACATCAAGAACATATTTTTGAAAAATTTTTAATGCAAAGAAAACATGCAAGACACCAAACTTAGAATTCTTTAATGCTTAGACACTAAGAATTCAAGAATGCATATGATAAACATGAAAAGACACAAAACAAAAAATCATCAAGATCAAACAAGAAGACTTACCAAGAACAACTTGAAGATCATGAAGAACACTATAAATGCATGATATTTTCGAAAAAATGCAAGATGCATATGCAAGTGACACCAAACTTATAACATGACTCAAGACTCAAACAAGAAACAGAAAATATTTTTGATTTTTATGATTTTCTAATTTTTTTGGATTTTTATTTATATTTTTCGAAAATTTAAAAGAAAAAATAAGGATTCCAAAATTTTTAATATGAATTCCAGGAATCTTGCCATGTTAGTCTAAAGCTTCAGTCCAGGAATTAGACATGGCTCACTAGCCAGCCAAGCTTTCAATGAAAGCTCCGGTCCAAAACACTAGACATGGCCAATGGCCAGCCAAGCTTCAGCATGTAATTCAGATATGACATGCCTGACATACTCATTCCCAAAGGAATAGTCATGGCTTTACAGCCAGCCAGGCTTCAACATGCTTCATGAAACACTAGAATTCATTCTTAAAAATTTTGAATAAAATTTTTTTGAAACATTTTTAATTAAATTTTTTTTTTTCGAAAACAAGAGGGAAAATTTTTTTGAAAATATTTTTGAAAAAATTTTTGAAAAGAAAATAAAAAGAAAATTACCTAATCTGAGCAACAAGATGAGCCGTCAGTTGTCCAAACTCAAACAATCCCCGGCAACGGCGCCAAAAACTTGGTGCACGAAATTGTGATGTCCAGGCTCGAACAATCCCTGGTAATGGCTCCAAAGCTTGGTGCTTTGATCTTAATTCATAATTGTCACAACTTCAATACAACTAACCAGCAAGTGCACTGGGTCGTCCAAGTAATACCTTACGTGAGTAAGGGTCGAATCCCACGGAGATTGTTGGTATGAAGCAAGCTATGGTCACCTTGTAATTCTCAGTCAGGCAGATATAAAGTGATAATGGTGTTTTCGAATATATAATAAAAAAGGGATAGAGATACTTATGTAGATTCATTGGCAGGAATTTCAGATAAGCGAATGGAGATGCTTTTCGTTCCTCTGAACCTCTGCTTTCCTGCTATCTTCATCCAATCAGTCTTACTCCTTTCCATGGCTGGCTTTATGCAAGGGCATCACCGTTGTCAGTGGCTACATCCCCTCCTCTCAGTGAATAATATGCTCACGCACCCTGTCACGGCACGGCTATTCATCAGTCGGTTCCCGATCATGCTGGAATAGGATTCACCCTCCTTTTGCGTCTGTCACTAACGCCCAGCACTCGCGAGTTTGAAGCTCGTCACAGTCATTCAATCATTGAATCCTACTCAGAATACCACAGACAAGGTTTAGACCTTCCGGATTCTCTTGAATGCCGCCATCATTCTAGCTTACGCCACGAAGATTCTGGTTAGGAGATCTAAGAGATACTCATTCTAGCTTAATTCATGTAGAACAGAAGTGTTTGTCAGGCACGCGTTCATAAAGGAGAAGGATGATGAGCGTCACACATAATCATCACCTTCATCACGTTTTTGGGTGCGAATGGATATCTTAGAAGAGAAATAAGAAGAATTGAATAGAAAACAGTAGTACTTTGCATTAATCCTTGAGGAACAGCAGAGCTCCACACCTTAATCTATGGAGTGTAGAAACTCTACCGTTAAAAATACATAAGTGAAGGTCCAGGCATGGCCGAGATGGCCAGCCCTCTAAAACGTGATCAAAGGATCATAAGATAATCCAAAGATGCCTAATACAATAGTAAGAGGTCCTATTTATAATAAACTAGTCATTAGGGTTTACATGAGTAAGTAATTGATGCATAAATCCACTTCTTGGGCCCACTTGGTGTGTGTTTGGGCTGAGCCTGAGTGTAGCACGTGCAGAGGCCATTTGTGGAGTTGAACGCCAGTTTCTGTGCCAGTTTGGGCGTTCAACTCTGGTTCTGGATCCTTTTCTGGCGCTGGACTCCAGATTTGGGCAGAAGGCTGGCGTTGAACGCCAGTTTACGTCATCAATTCTTGGCCAAAGTATGGACTATTATATATTGCTGGAAAGCCCTGAATGTCTACTTTCCAACGCAATTGGAAGCGCGCCATTTCGAGTTCTGTAGCTCCAGAAAATCCACTTTGAGTATAGGGAGGTCAGAATCCAACAGCATCAGCAGTCCTTTTTCAACCTCTGAATCTGATTTTTGCTCAAGTCCCTCAATTTCAGCCAGAAAATACCTGAAATCACAGAAAAACACACAAACTCATAGTAAAGTCCAGAAATGTGAATTTAACATAAAAACTAAGGAAAACATCCCTAAAAGTAACTAGATCTTACTAAAAACATACTAAAAACAATGCCAAAAAGCGTATAAATTATCCGCTCATCAGTTCCCATAAGGTTTCCCACACTTAAACAATACACAATTTCTATCTTAAGCTAACTACGGATTCAACTTGGGATTTTTATTTTATTTTTCTGCTTAAGGCTAGTAATGTGGTTTATAGAACAAGAGGGGATTAAAAGCTCAAGGGGGCTAACAAGGGTGATGTAAAAGGTAGGCTAATTTGGGATAAGTGAGCTAGAATCAAACAATGGCCTCAATCACTTTCTTGGTATGTATCTATATTCTATAATTGGACATATAGATTAAAACAAAGTAAAGAACATCAGAATAAAAAAGAAGGGCAAAACACACAGGAATAAAATATTATGGTTTGAATGTAACCATACAATTAAGCTCAAAACTCACAGGCTGTGTGTTCTCTAGCTCAAAAATCATATCTCAGTTATATATGTCATGCAAGTGAAAAATTAAGAGTTCCCATTATTCTCAATGTAAACCTCAGGGTGGCTTTAAAGTTTTAGTGTTTCTCCTTGATAAAATGTTGTTAACTAACTAACATGTAATGCTATATATACAAGGTGTAGATTATTTTTATTATGTTAAAGTCTCTAGTTTACTTCCTTTTTATTTTCAATTTAAACCAAACTTATCATATTCTAAAAGGGTAAACTATACTAATTAATCCACATATTCTATAGCTAATAAGTTAGAATTGCAACTAAACTAACTGGCTAAAATATGAACTAAAGTGCAAAATGCAGAAAATAGAGTAAAAATACATGAAAAGAGCAATGTATAAGTACTGAGGAATAAAAATAAAAATAAAAATACAGAAAAGTAATAAAATAAAAAGAGTCTGTAGTGGTTCACCAAGAAAAATATGCCAGAGATGGCGACCTCCCCACACTTAATATAAAGCATCGTCCTCGATGCTCAATCAAGCAGGGTGTGAAGGAGTGTCATCACTGGAAGGATGGCTGGCTGGAGTCTCTGTTGTGGTGGTCTGAGGATCTGCCTGCTGTAGAGGAGGTGCTGACTGAATAGGAACCTCTGGGTCTGCAGCCTGAATCTGATGTGGGGCCTCCTGCTGTGGCGCAGCCTGCTCCAGTCCTGCCTGCTCAGCCTCTCTCTGTGGATGGGTCTCCGCCTCATGATCATCCGCCTCCTCCTCAGATGGCTCTGATGGTGTGTCAGACTCGGAGGGGATGTCGCCGCCAGAGCGTATCATCAGCTTTAGGTGCTCATAGCGTCGCTTGCTGCGACGCTCAGATCTCTCATATCGGCGCCGGTTGCGGCGCTCCATTTGGTCTAGCTACTGAAATAGGCAGTGCACGAGGTGATAAACTGGCTCTGAGGCAGGTGGAGATGCAGTGGTGGTAGCTGGGGTAGCAGTAGATGAAAAGGGGCCAGCTGAAGGTGTGGCTGTCTCATCAGGGGCAGTGAGGAATGGAGGTCTGTAGCCCAAAGCCAGAAAGTTCCTGCTGTGAGGGATAATCTTCTTGCATTCTACAGCAGGTGGCTTCTCATCAGCATCCTCCCAAGGCACGTCAGCTCGACGGCCGAGCTGGGTAATCAGATATGGAAAGGGGAGAGTGCCTCTGACGTGGACCCTGGCCATGTAGTACCGGATGAATCGTGGCAGGTACATGTCCTTACCCTTCATCACGCACCAGAGGAGGGTGATCATAGCGGCAAGTAGCTCCGTCTCATGAGTACTCGGCATAATAAAGTTGCTCAGGATCTGGTGCCAGAGCCGAGCCTCATCATTTAAGTATATCCGCTTGATTCTCTTAGGCATGGTGGTGTTCTGACCCATGACCCATGGGACAGTCGGGTCAAGGGCTATCCTTGCCTTGACCGCATCCCAGTCAAACTTCATGAAGCGCATGTCCTCCTCAGCCTTTTGGTAACCATCAAGCTGATCGGATTTAGGCTGAAGCTGCAGAATATCCTCAATGGCCTCTTCAGTGACCAGTATCTGCTTCCCTCTTAGGTTCACTGCATCTAGGGAAGTTTTGAAGTAATTGCAGTAAAACTCTCTTACCCAAGAAGCATTGACCTCTGTCAGGTTTCTCTCCAGGAAGAACCAGCCTCTTTGTTTGATCTGATCGGAGGTGTATTGCTGGAGTTCTTCTGGAATTTTCAGAGTCCGCTCCAGGTACAGGTTCCTGGAGGTTGCAAACACCGGATACTTCAACTCACAGTATCTGTTTGCAAACTTAGTGGGATCAGTGGCAGGGAGTAGCTGGCCAGCCTTCTCCTGCGGGGTAAAGTGTTTCTCCCGCCAGGAGTCATCATGCATGATATCCAGGATGGACATAGAGGATTCTCCTCTTTTCTGTTTGCCAATTGTTGCCTTTCCTTTTCCTTTTCTTTGGGTGTCAGACATCCTGAAAAACAGAAATCTAGGATATAATAAAAACAGAAAAACAAGTAGGCAAATAACAAAATAAGCAATAGTGGCAAAGGAGCAGTAGAATAATTAAATAAGTTGAAGAATTGTGCATTTTGGATTGGTTTGGACTTAAAAAACTGAGATGAGAAATTTCAATCCAAAAAGTAATAGAATTCATGTTAATTAGGAAAAACCATAAACATGCCTTGAGTGAAAAAGTAAAAGTGAAGAGTGAGTCAAAAAGTAGAGGGGGTTGGTAGAAAGTTAAAAGTGATTTTGAATTGAAAAAGAGGTTAGAAATCAAAAATCAATGAGTTAGTAAAAAGAAAGTTAAGGTAAGCGGCATGATGATTGGTTTCTAAGTAACAAGAATTTCACAATTTGAAGCAACAGACAACTCATATTTAAGCAAGGAAATCAAGGTGTTGATGATTCATATAGATATACTAATAACGAAAATTTGAAATCAAATCATCAATAATGTGATTTATAAACCGGGGACACAAAAGAGATAAGAATGCTGGCCCGTGCATTCATGAATTGGTTTGGTGAAAGCTAAAGAAAGCAAAATTGAAAATGCCAAAACTAAGACATGAATGAGAATCAAAACGATTTATAGAAAATTTGGCAGCATTCTGGCTAAAATTTGATGTTCCCGGAAAATAAACAGTAAGCAGAATAGTTCATATAAACTAAAATAAACTGCAAATAGATATAAATAATATGAACATGAAAGAGCAGTCACAATAGCAGCATGAATAGTAAGAACATCATATGAACAATATTTAGATCACAGCAACAGCAGAATTGCAAAAATTATAAAACAAGTAGCAAGAACAGCGCAATTAAACAGGCCTAAATCCACTAACCACATCATAGGCTACCTAACAACCTAGAATCCACTACAAACATGCATATCTAACTAGCCTAATGTTGAACGTAAACGAAAAAAAATATGCAATTAACTACGAATTGAAAGAGCGGCGTTTGGCAAAACCTGGTAGGCGTATGAATGAAAGTAGGGCAGAGAGATGGTAGGGGGTGGTGGTGGTAGTGACTGACGCGGCGGTGTAGGCGGTTGGCGCGGCGGTGGTGGCTGTCCAGTGGTAGGGGGTTCGGATAGGGGTAATGGGAGGGGTAGGGGTTAAGGTGGGAGGATGGGAGGGGTGTGGGTGGTGGTGGGAGGCGCGGCTGTGATGGAGCGGTGGCGGTGGCTGTATGGCGGAGGGAGCAGCAGTGGTGGAGGGGGAAAAGAAGAGAAAGGGAAGAAAGAGAGGGAAGGGAGAAAAGGGGGGTGGGGTCGCGGTCGTGGCTGGGTGGCGAGGGTGGTGCGGCGGTTGAAGGTGGTTGGCTGGGGGTGGTGGTGGTTGGGGGTGGGTTGCAGAGAAGAGAGGGAGAAGAAGGGGTTGGGGGGGCGCGACAGGGTAGGGTTTCACGTCACTGGGGGGTTAATGAATTTGAATCCACGCGATCGCGTGGGGCACGCGGTCGCGTGGCTGTGGTGGAATGGGGGTTGACGCGATCGCGTGGGTGGCGCGGTCGCATGGAATGGGTAAAAGGATGAATGACGCGATCGCATGAGGCATGCGATCGCGTCGCTGAAAATTGTGCTAAACGCACAATTCCAGCGTCGTTTCAGCGCAACTCTCTGTCTCCACTAGGGTGTCATGATATCCGCCCGACGCGAACGCATCGCGCACGCTACCGCGTGGCATGGATGTTGTGCAAGTGACGCGATCGCGTCAAGGATGCGATCGCATGGGTTGTTTTGTGCGAAACGCACAACAGCCGCACGATTCTTGCCCAACTTTCTGGGCGTTGGATCTTTACGCCGATCTCCAGATCACGCGACCGCGTGAATGACGCGGACGCGTGGGAGGTGGTTTTCGCAACTGACGCGATCGCATGAGCAATGCGGTCGCGTCGCACGCCCCTTTTTTTTATATGCAATTATGCACTTATGCAGTATGCAATGCTAATGAATAATATTCAGGTTCAATTGAAAAAGAATAAAAATAAATAACACGAAATAAAACTGAAAAAGAAACGACCATACCATGGTGGGTTGTCTCCCACCTAGCACTTTTAGTTAAAGTCCTTAAGTTGGACATTGGATGAGCTTTCTATCATGGTGGCTTGTGCTTAAATTCATCCAGAAATCTCCACCAATGCTTGGAATGCCAACAGCCTCCGGGGTCTCAAACTAGGCATGTAAAGCTTCTGAGCAGCTTCAAACAGATTCTCAGGCTCCCGGGGTGACGAATGTCATAATAGATTCCAGGATCCCAAACTTTGCTTTTAAATCCGCCTTCGTCTTGATCTATATTTTTCCATCCGGGCGGCTTAGAAATTGTATTCTCACCAAGATGACCAAATGTCTTCCGTGATCCATTCGATTGAACAAGATGACAATCCGTGCACTTCGAGTTGAAGCGTGGAACCTTATTGAACCTTGTGCACCAGCTTTGAGTGCGAGCTATTTCCCTCTTACTCTTAAAGCCGCAGAGAGCTCTAAGCTGGCCATCTATTTCAAGCAAACCATATTCAAGTGGAAACGTAAAGATAAAGGTTAAGGATTGTACCCACTTGAAGCTTGTATTAGATGGTAATGGCCTTGGGATAGGTGTTTCCAGTGGTTCTGTAAGCTCTACTCCCTTGTAATCTTCTGTGAATTCCTCCACTTCTTTGCAAACTTCTTCACATGCATCTGTGTCCTGATCAAAGTCTTCAATGTCTTCCTCATCACTTAAGTCATAAGCTGGAGGTTGAGAGAAATCTACCTCGACATCATCTTCGTATTTACTTGGATAAGGTTCTTCAGGCTCGAGGAATTCAATTGCGGATGTGAGTTCGTGACTAGGAGAGCTTGAGGCAAGATTGTCACTGCCCATGGAATCAACTTCTTGGTTTGTTCCGTCCAATTTTTCACAAAGTATATGATGTGGAAGTTATGCACTATCCTCCTTGACATCAATTTCGGATTTCTCAGCGGAATCCTTTATGGTTCTTGATTCCCACGGAGGTTCAGCATCTCCTAAATCTTCAACCACTTCTTCCTCTACAACTATCATGGCTTCCTCTACTTGTTCCAGTACAAAGCCATGCTCTTCATTCTCCACCGGGGTCTCTAGTGTCTCCTTCATGCCACGCACTTCTTTTGATTTCCCACATGCAGTTGTAGGAGTACTTTGAGTCCTCAGATGTCGGGAAGCTATTAAATTTACTATCTCAGTTACGGCAGTAGTGAGTTCCAGTACGCTCTTTTCCATCTTTGCTTGCCCTTGAAGAAGAACACGCAGTCTGTTGTCCATAGGAGGTTGGGGTGGGTGTGAGGGTTCATTGGTTAGGAAGGGGGGGTTCAGAACAAGAATATGGTGGTTCTCGGGAGTAATTGGATTGGGATTGTGATGGATAAGGGTCATACGGTGGTGAATGGTGAAAAGGAACTTGTGAGCATGGTGGTCCAAATCTACATTGAGAGGATGGTCTATAAGCACATGGTGGGGTTTGTTGGTAGTTATAAGGTGGTCCACTATATCTATCACGCGTTCGCTTCGGTCATGCGTCCGCGTCATCTGCGTTCTGCTCAAGGCGCGCGTTCGCGTCATTCACGCGTTCGCGTCGCGCTCTCTTCGCGCTGGGCATGTGGCCGCGTCGTTCACGCGTTCGCGTCGCTGCCAGTTTCTTCAAAAACTCCATTTTGTGCTTTTCCTTCCATTTTTGTATGTTTCCTTTCCATCCTTTAAGTCATTCCTGCCTTAGAAGATCTGAAACTACTCAACACACAAATCACGGCATCGAATGGTAATAAAGGGTAATTAAAATAGTTATTCTTAAAGCATAGGAAACATGTTTTTCACATATCTCACATAATAAGGAAGGAAAAGTAAAACTATGCAATTAACATGAATAAGTGAGTGAAGGATTGAGTAAATCACTTAATTAGGTACAAAATATATCATAAAATATGGGTTTATCAGTCGTACCAGTAACAATGTTCGTCTGGCCACTAGGTGTCATCTTCCCTGGTCGTCTCGAAGAGATACTTATCAATGTTCACTGGGTCTGCTGGCCTGTGCTGCTTCCCTCTAGCTGCCTCTTCACCCTGTCAATGTGATGGAACTCGACAAAGTGAAAGCAGACAATAGGGACAACAACCCTCCATGTATAAAGCCCCGCATCAGTCATGAGCCAGTCCAGTGCAATCTGACATAGCTCTGCATCGTCATACGATGTACAACAAAACTATTTTAGAAACATTTATGGACCTTCGTTAATTAAACGATATACCAATGGTAGATTGAAAAAAATACATAGATCACATTGTATCATACCTGCTCAAATGTCAGTGCAGCGATACGACGACGTAAACTCAGTATCCTGCTATCATGATGATCTCTGCTCTACTGCGCTAGCCCTGCCAACCTGCGCAGATCAAAGATAGTTTTAAAGATTTTCATTAGTTATATTCCAACATATATTACTTGTCTACTATATGGTAATCAACAAATTAATTACAACTTTCATATACTTGGAAGCAAGTGGGAACCTGACGATGTCGTAACCCGCTGGACTAAAGCATGGGAACCTATGGTAGATTCACGATACAAGAAGCGGCATACACCCCATAATGTCTGTCACATTACGGGATGCCGTTGTGCACAGCGAGTGGTAGGTATGGTAGAGAAGTGCAAACCTCGATGACAACTGGCTGCATTAATCGAAATCCTCTAGCAGTGGCAGCCATCTCAACGGCACAAGTGTAGCCGACTTGTCCGTGAACAGAAAGCCCCCAATCAGCATCATCAGGTAGCATCGGACATACTACCGGAGAGTCTCCGGGGCTGCCCCATCAGGAATATGTACCACTTGGTCCCTGAGCCACGTCATCCTGACCGCAAACACCTGCTTCCCTCCTTCCTGCGGTGGTGGTAGCCTGGCGCCCGCTAAATCCTCAACTCACTCCCATGTCGGGTGCTGGTGCTACCGCTGGAAGTCTCTAGTACAACCCCCAATAGGCTCTCCGGCAGTGCGCAGCTCAAAGTGGTAGGCAACATCCTCAAGCGTAATGCTGGCCTCACCCCACAGAAGGTGGAATGTACGGGTCTCCGGCCTCCACCGCTCGACAAATGCAAAGATCAAGCAACCGTCAAATATAAAATCCCTCAACTCTACTGCATGCCCAAATCCAGCTTCCCTTATATAGGGAAGCAGGATGGGTGGCGGCGGGAGACCTAGTGTCACACGATGTGGCAAAAGTAATTGTGGTTGCTACAAATCCCAAAATAGATAACTAGCGCATATTAGTTACATCTAAATCATTAATTGTTCCTAAACAGTACTACAACTTATAATACACCTACCTATGCGTTTACATTAAATGTAATATATATATATATATATCTAAGGCACTAAAGACTAACACCCTAAACGTATTAGAAGATAATTATATAAATCTACAAATATTAAACCTATTAAACACTAACAAAAAAGGTTGAACTACTAACCTCAAAGTCCAACGCTCCAGCTACGTGCCAAGTGTCATTTAGTCTATTAATGTCTTCCGCGTGGACATATCCTCGGGGGACCATAGCTCATGAAGAAACTCGCTTTCACACGTGCGAAAGCTCAAAAGTTTGAAAAAACTCCCTCTAATCCACGCACTTCTTGGATGCTATGGTTTATATACGCCCTCGCACGTATCTCGGATGCACTGCCCCAAATCAGCATACATACGCGTATCTCAGATGCACTAGGTTAAAACAGATTACACACATATCTCGGATGCAGTGTATCCGATATACGGTCTAGTTCATATCACGGGTGCAGCCGAGATATGACTGGCACGCCCTATATCATAGAACGGGGTCAGTGCATCCGAAATATGTTCATTTTTTAGTTTTTCTCACTGTATCCGAGATGTGACTAGAAACGTATTTTGGTAAATACTTCCACATTTATTTAAATCGGTAAATATTATATTGATTTAATTTAAATAAAAAAATCCATTCAATTCATTGACCAATTTTTTAACCGATATTTTTTATTCTTTGATTAATTCGTTGCTGATTGATTTTTTTTTTTTGTCTAAGTCGGACCAATCTGGTGTTTGATTTCTAAAACATCGGTTATTTGTAATTTGTTTACAAGAACTTATAACTTTTTATATTTTATAAACAAAAAAAAAAAAAGCAGAAACGTAGAAAAAGAGAATGAATACAATTCTCAATATTTTGTATTTCAACACAATTTTCTTTAATTGATTGCATATATATATATATTACATTTTAAACCTTGCCCACCAGTTTTGAAGAATCAACTAGATTGGACGTGGGCATATGATTGAACATGTTGCGTCATCTTTAGGTTATGAAGTTTCTAATGTGCTGAATCTAAAATTACATTTATTTTTTTGTTTATTAGTTTTCTTAGAAATGTTATATCTGCTATCTTTATACATCTCTGCTGTATATTTTTACTTTTAGTACTGAAAGTAATAAAAATGAAAAAAAATATCCACTTCGACTTCTATTCCCTACTTCGATGATACAACATAGTTTCTATAACCGTTTTTCTGTCAAATTTTGACGGAAAAGACAGACCTCATGTTAGCACTCTGACTTGGCACGTTGCTGACGTGTTCATTATATACTTAGTTGGGTAATATAAAATGGACAGGGATTAAACTCTCTATATCTACGTTGTCAAAATGACGTTATTTGCAGTGAAACAAAATCTTTCATAATTTTTTCTGCTCATTTCAGCCAATGTTAATTGATATCATTATCTTTTAGAAACTCTTGATCCTATCCAAAACAACCCAACATTAATAACAATTCGAATTCTGACTATTTTAATATAAGACATATAACTCTTTCACTAATTTAACATACAACTCCTAAAAAATGAAAGACGGTCAAAAGGTAGGTAAGTTTTTTTTTTACAAAAGTTACTAATATTGAAACCTATTTATTTTAATTCTAAATTTTGAAAACAATGAAATAAAAATAAAGACATCATCATCATCATCAATAACACAATCTCAAGTTCTTCCATCATAATTGGAAGCTTGAACACAACCTAAATAAAAAGAACCACTATGGGTCTATGGAAGAAATGTTTTTTAAGAATAAATTAAAAAATATTATTTAAACAAAAATTAATCTGACTTTAAATACGAGGATTCTTTTTTTTCTGTTTGGATTTGTCACAATTCGCCTAATATTTAAGTGAACTATATAATGATTGCTTATGTTCGTCTAGTTACTTGGCGAATTATAAATTTGCATGCAGTTCGCTTAGTGAGTAGTGATTCGGTGCATAGTTGTAAGAATTGAATTGGTGATCGAAGCTATTGGTTCACTAATTTATTAGTTCAACCGATAGATTATTAGTTAAACGATAGAACTGGTCTTATGTAAATAAAAAATATAAAATAAACAAAAATCTAAAATTAGAATTTAAAATACATATTTTAACTAATATTTTAAAAACAATTAAAAATTTTAACAAATTATAATCAATAAATTATAATTCAGTTATTATTAATTAAGTATATAAAATTCTAGTATTTTTTCATAATAAAAATTTTTTATTTTTATTTTTATATTAAAGTATTTTTATATTTATTATATTATTATATACTATATATATTTATTAAAAAATAATATTAATAAATATCATATAATCATAAAAATAATAATATTATAATTAATAAAAATATTTAATATTTTTTATTTATACATATTTAATAATATTTATATAAATAGTTATGAATAATAAAAAATATAATTAATTTAAATATATATAAATAAATATAAAATCAAGATAATATCTAAAAAATTATTATGCATTTTTTATTATATAATTAATAATTAACATATAAAATAATAAAGTATAATATAATTTAGTGATAAAAAAAATATTCAGTACAAAGAGAATCTAAGGTTAAACCACTCCGACAAATTGCATACATTTATACTTCCTTCTCCGCATTTCAATTTTTAGTTTCTTTTTCTAAAATTTTCTCTCAATTCCCTCTGTCAACTCTATCAATTTCCTCTCCCACCGTTAATCAGGTTAGTTTCCTTGTCTTCGTTCTTATTTTTGTTTAATATTTTTGTTATATTTATTTATTTTGTTTATATAATGTTGTAATAATATTATTTGAATAATTAAATTATTATTATGTAAAAAAATATTAATGATTATGGAAATAAATATTTAGGAATAGTTAAATTAGTAATATATGAATAGTTAGATTAATGTTATGTAAAAATAATTATTAATTGTTATAAAAATAAATATATTTTTATAACATTTTATAATTTTAGAATTGATAATAATATAGAGTAATTTTTAATTATTAAAAAATATTTTTAGAATAGATTAGAATAGATATTTATAATTTAATTGTTTGTTTATTACATTCAACGTGATAAATTGAGGGAGACGATTATTTGATTGGAAAATAGAAGATTGCGGCAGTGCGAGTTACGAGTATGTGAAGTAGTTCATCTCAACATCATCCTTCTCATCATCATCAAGTATATCAACTAGTTTAGCTTCTACCTCCTTATACTATTGGATTCAGGATTAATTAGATATAGATCGATCATTGGGTCTCTAATTGTAGAGCTCTCATAGCTTTCACCATTTGCTTGCCATATATCCTCTATATTCGGATCTTCATGATTTGACCCATCATTGCTATCATTGGGTGACATGTTTAGATCAATCATCAATCTCCTAATGTTCCTTCTCACAGTCCTACTTCACTGGGTGTCATCACCAATATCTGAAGAACTCCCTTCACATAGATTAACCAGATAAACAAATAATTTCAAAATATAAATTCAAAAAAAAAATGATTGTGTCAACCCTTGATTAATTTTATGTCATCATCATAACGTAACTAATATTGATACCAAACAAATAAAAATAACGCTATCAGCAGAACAAAATTACCATTAATTGATATTTATTAAAATAATACTTTTATAATAAAAAGTAGCATCTGCTTTTATTGCATATCTGTAGTAAATTTTTTTCACTCGCTTTCTGTATTGCTGACCAATAGCATGCAAAACAAGATTACTCAGCGTTGCTAGACATTTCACATCTGGTAATATGTCAATAAATATAGGTTCAAGAAAATTAAATAGAACAGATCCATTACGATCAAATACTATTTTTTCATCATAATAAATTGCTAACAACAGTGTTCGAGGTATTTTACAAATAAAAAGATAAAAGGAGGAGGTGAAAGGTAAAGAAAGTAAATGTGTATAGTGTAATGCGAATGAATTTGTTTTACACGTCGAACCTTGGTCGAATCACTGAACCAGTGAACCAGTTGTCTTACCGGTTCATTGACCGGTCTGGTTCTCGCAACCTTCCTATGTCATTCAGTAACTCTCTCCACCCTCTCCACTCTCCACACACGATCAGCCCACAAACCACAACAGTGCCGAAAACTCCTCCTCCACCTTCCACAGAGCTGTCATCCTCTCAGCTCCTGACGTTGCTGGACAGAACCCTCGCGGCGGCCCCTCCTCGTCGCGCTTCTCCCTTCCTCGGTGCAGTCCTTTCTTTCTCTTCCTCCCTTCCTCGACGTGACCCTTTCTCTTCCTCCCTTCGTCGTCGTCCTCCACGCACAGTAGCCACCGCTCCTCCACACCTTGTCTCTCCACGCACGAGGAGCTGTCATCATCCTCCACGCACAGCAGCCGCCGTGTCCGCGTAGTTCCTATTTTCGCCATCCAGCCCCGCCGGGTCGTCCTCCCTACACTATTTGCCTGCGTCTAGAATTGATCCCTTGGTGTTGGTTCTTGATTTTTTCTGAACTTTTTTTTCCTTCCGACTTCTAATTGGTACTGATTTTCTAATTTTGATTATGATGATTTTCAATTTGTTATGATGATTGGTTTTGATCTATTTTTGTTCTGAGCCAATGTGAACAAGGACAATAATTATCATTGGGAGAGATGGAAGATTGGGTTATCACCAATGATTTGAATCAACAGTTTGCTTTTTTTATTTCTATTGGCTTCCTTTTATTCTTTATTTAGTACTCTTAGAAATTAGATTTGCTTTGATAAAAGAAGCTCAATTAATTGTCAGTGACCAACTAAGATGAGACCCCGTGCCATTGAGTGATCCTAGGTTCTAAGATATTGCATGTTGTTATATGTTGAGTATTTGTTGTTGCTGAAAACTTGGAAATTGTTATTGAGTATTTGTTCAATCTATTTTATTTTATTGCTTGAAACTTTTGTTGAGTACTTGTTGGAAATTTGTAAATTGTTATCGACTATTTGTTCAATATATTTGATTATTGTTTAATCTATTTTTTTTGTTGCTGAAACTTCTTGTTAATCTATTTTATTTGACTATTGTTTAATCTACAATGTTATAACTTTGTGAAATAGTTGTTGGCTTATTGATTATTGACTTGGAAATATTAGTTGTTGACTTATTATGTTGCATAATTTCAATGTTATGACTTTGTGAAATTGTACGGTAGGTTTTTGTTTGAATTAATTGAAAAAACCAAACAAACCAAACCAAACTAAACTGATTTTAATTGGTTTGGTTTGGTTTGGATGGTTTTGGCAAAAAATCGAACCAAACCAAACCGCAGTTTTAACAAACGATTGGATCGGATAACTTTTTCCTAAATAATCGAAACAAACAGCACCGCGAAGACCCGTAAAATCTTGAATAATTGTTGAACAATTTTGAATAATTTTGACTATTGAGATTACTGGTTGGAGTGAGTTGCTGTGGATTGTTGTGATATTGTAATTGAATTGTATTGTTTGCTCAGACTGCTTAGAACGAAGGCAATAACCTTCATTGATTTTAATTTTCGTTTTCTATTCTTTTTCTTTCTTTGCTCAAAATATTGATTTTTGTTTGGGATTCTGCTAGTAGTACTCAGATTGAAATTTGAATCATTGAATGGTTAGCTCTGCTCTGATGCTATATTGTACATTTGCTACTTTGTTTTCTTAGTTTGGACTGAGTGTGGAAGAGATGAAGATGTTGAGATGGATGAGTGGTCATACGCAATTAGAAAAAAATAAGGAATGAAGATATAAGCGAGAGAGTTGGAGTAGCACCCATTGTGGAAAAGATGGTTGAATCGCATCTCAAGTGGTTTGGACATGTGAGAAGAAGACCGATAGAACATCCAGTCAGGAGGGTGGATGAGATGGAAGATGGACAAGGAGCGAAAGGCAGAGGAAGACCTAAGAAGACCATCCATGAGGTGGTCAAACGAGATCTACATGTAAACGGTCTCTCTGTAGACATGATACATGACAGAGCACAATGACGTCGTTTGATTCATGTAGCCAACCCCACTTAGTGGGACAAGGCTTTGTTGTTGTTGTTTGTCGTTGTTGGATTGAATCATTGAAGGATTAGTTGATTTAATTCACTCGTTAACCTTGTTAGTCTTTATTAAAATTGTACTGCTGTTTTATTTTTTTATATATAATTATGTACTGCTGTGTTTTGTGACTCAATTGTATTTTGATTGTGATTGACTTGATGACTTAATTGTGTTTTAAATTGAAATTATTGAATGATTAATTGATTATTGATTATTGATTAACTATGGCTGCTTTATTGTGATGATGTTGTGTTTTGTGATTTTTATACAGTAATGTGTTGTATTGTGACTGTCTTGATGACTTAGTTGTGGTTAGATTATATGATTATTGATTAATTGTGCTGTTGTGTTTTGTGATTTTTATAGTGATGTGATGTTTTATGTTTTATGATTCAATTGTACTAGCTATAATTATGATGTAAGGTATTTATTTATAATTTATTTTTGTTATAAGACGGTTTTTCGGTTGAATCACGGTTGAACTAGTTGGGCCAGTAAACTATTGAACTAGTAGCTAGAGCGGTTTGATGACCAATCCAGTTTTTAGAAACTTGGTCCTTATTCATATTTTATTTGTTAGAATTAATTGTGAATTGCTAATAGACTCTTGTTAGAATTGATTGTTAATTGTTAATAGTCTTCGTTGCTACAATGTGATTGTTAATTGCCTAATAGATTGTCAATGTGATAGTGTGATTAGAATTAGATAATAGGCTGTGTTAAAATTGATTGTTAATTTCTATTAGATTATGTTAGAATTGATTAATTGCCTATTTGATTGTTAATTGTTAATAGGCTCCGTTCCTATAGTGTGATTGTTAATTGCTTAGTTGGAATTGATTGCTAATTGCCTAATTGATTGTCACTGTTATTGTGTTAAATTAAAATATTATTGTAGTATTGACTAATTTTATGTCTATTTTCGTATTAGTTATTTTTAGAAAGTGAGACTTGATTGTTGTTAAATTGTTGGTGAAGATATGTATTTCAAACCTAGTAGTCTGACCAGTTTGATCACCGGTTCAGTTTTAACAACTATGCATAATATCATATTTCTAAAAATCTGTACATATATGTATGTATATTTATATTTATATGTGTATGCTATGTAAATTACATTATACTGATAATATAACAGTTACTTATATTTATCAAAATATCAATCATCTTATGCAATTTTCCGGCATTGCTGCTTTGACTGAAGTGCTTTTTCCATCTTGACTTAATATTTAAGAGAGAGTATGATTCACGATTCATAGTAAGATTTTGTTATGGAAGATCATTGTTTGAGACCTAACTAGAGATCTGTTGTAATTGTTTCATAGTTGGATAGCAGAATATATCAGATAGGCCCTAACTCGGTATCCTCTTTGTTGTTCTTTTGCAGCAAGTCTTTGAAATCTCAGTGGTAGCCACTATCGCATCCCCAAATTAACAGTTTTGGATTTGTTGAAATGTCTTCCATGGCTAAGAGAAGCCATGACCCTTGTTCTACTGGAAAATTTACAAAACAGAATCTTCAAACTGAATTCTCTGCATGGTATGGATTTCTGCAATACATGTTAAGTTTCATTATTTCCTCCAAACCCAAGAATGAAAGAATCACCTTTGTAATCACTTTGGAAAAAGAGAAAGGAGGGAGGGGTGGGGAGGAGGAGGGGAGGATAAACTTGATTGTAATTTTAGTGTTTTCGTTGTATTTTAACATTTATAGTTTCCTTTTTCAGGAGGCAAAAGATAGCACAGCAGAGGAAGTCTTTCCCAATAGCTTCTGGTTTTGGCTGAGCTTGATTTTATATCTTTCTTCCTTGTTATGTTTTTCCTAGTTATTTTTGGCTTGTGTTATGATAATTCGGATTATGCTTGTTGTCGTCATTGTGTACTCTTGTAGTTGAGAAAAGACTCATTGAAGAGGTCCAAAAGAATGATATTTTGATTATCATTGGAGAAACAGGATGTGGAAAAACCACACGTAGGTCACATCTTATTTTTTATATAATTCATTATTTAGTTTTTCTATAAAAATAAAGGAAAAAAGGCTTTTAAGCATAGCAAATTTTCACCATGTTCTATTTATTCCATTTTACTATGTAGAGATTCCACAGTTCCTGTTTGGTGCTGGATTTTTCCGTGATGAAAAAGTGATTGGGATAACTCAATCGAGACGTGTAGCTGCCATTACAGTTGCAAAATGGGTTGCTGAAGAATGTGGTGTTGAGTTGGGCCAGAAAGTTAGTTACTTTGTTAGATTTGATGATACTACTTCCAGCTCAACAAGAATTAAATATATGACAGATGGATTGCTTCTAAGGTATACGTGTAACATGGATGTTTGGATATCTTTTTTCATTTTCCAGTAAGATTCATTTTGTGAGACTTTTACTGGGAACTTGGCCAATTAGAATTTGTTGCTCTTCTCAATACTGAAATACGAAAGAAATTATGATTTGCTTTGGTGGTGTCTCTCTGCCATTTGTTTTATGTTGTTTTTTTAAGAATGGGTTAACCAAACCACGTTCTTCACAAATTGCCCTCTTTGACAAGGATTTTAGTTGTATATGATTTGAAGTAGCTAAAGAGATTTCAATTTGAAATATTTGTTTTCTGCAGATTGTAAGTGCAGCTTTTTGTATAGGATAGCTGATGTGTTTCTTTATGCTTATAGGGAAGCATTGTTGGATCCATATCTTTTCGAGTATTCTATTATAATTTTTGATGAAGTACATGAGAGAACTGTCCACACTGATGTCTTGCTGGCCTTGCTAAAAAATGTACAATCTGCTCAATCAAGATCTGTTGCTGATGATCAGAGCTTTAACTTTGGAAAAAAGAATGTGAATGCTGGCATATCACTGGAGAAAGAATACGGCGATCAGAGCAGCAATTTTCTTAAAAAGGATAACCACGAAAAGTATCCTCCATTGAAGCTAATAATTATGTCTTCTAGTATTGATGCTCGCACTTTCTCCGAGTATTTTGGCAGTGCCAAATCTGTTCACATCCAAGGGAGACAATTTCCTGTGGATATATTTTACACATGCCATCCAAAAGAAGACTATTTTGCATTCATCTTTCATTTGCTCTATCTCTCAACTGATTCAGTAAAACTAAAAGAAAAATATATTTAAGTTAGACGTTTGTAAAATTGGATTCAAATATTTAAAATCACTGATATATTTGGTCTACGTTTCTATTAAATATCATGAGGCATTCTGTTTTTCTTTGACCATATCTACAATTTAAAGTAAAATGCCGGTGGCCTCATTTTAGAGTTGAATATGCTTATGCACATGCTTTTAAATTCATATATAATCTATTTTCAAGTAAGGTTCACTGTAAGTGCTACCAGCATTTCCATAACAACTACCTCCTATGATTTGGTAAATTTCAGCTCAGCTAGACATAATCCCTATGAACACTATAATTTTTTTTATTTTGTAAAAAATAAATGGGCATCCACCTATTTAATGAGATTTGATGCAAATTTTAAATAATAATCGAATGGGTACTCACTTGCTTTTAGTTGCATTCAAGTTATCTTTCTGTTTCTTTATTAGGTGATATTGGCAACTAATATTGCTGAGACATCAGTAACAATTCCTGGAGTAAAGTATGTAATAGATCCTGGCTTTGTCAAAGCACGTTCTTATAATTCTGGAAAAGACATGGAATCCTTGATTATAGTACCTACATCCAAATCCCAGGCACTGCAAAAAAGGTATGGTGCAAGATTCTGTTTTAGTGTGCTTAATGTTGATTGTTGCTTTAATTTAGTCAACAAAAACCCAACAAGTTTTTCTCTGTTTAACCGAGGATGTCAGTCTTTCCAGTGTTAATGTAGTTTAGTGTAGAAAACATTTTTCTCATATCACACGGCATTGCTGAACAAAGACTTTTTAGATGCAAATCTGGCATATTGTTTTTTGTATATTTTTCAATTTGTTTTTGTCACGTGTTTTTTTTTGCTTTGCATGTCCATTGGGAATCTCTTTATTATAAAGCTTGTTATATATTTTATCAGAAAATGAAATTAAACTGAGTGATGTAACCTTTTATTTCTTTTATCTTTATGATGCCTTTTCAAGTCTTGAACTTTCTTTTCTGTATCATAGCTCATTCTTTAATTGTGATTTTATGTGTAGCTGTTCTTACATATCATATGTTGGTTATAATGAATGATGTCATTTGCATAGTTACTATTGCTAAACAATCTTACTGAAATTAACATATACATGGAATTCTTCATTAAGTACGAACAAACTGATTGTTAGCTTTGTTGTTCAGTGGCCGTGCAGGGTGTGAAGGACCTGGAAAATGCTTTTGTCTATATCTAAAAAGTGAATTCGAGAAGCTTGAGGATTCGACAAAGCCAGAGATTAAGCGGTGCAACCTATCTAATGTGATTTTGCAGCTTAAGGCCTTGGGTGTTGATGACTGACGTGGCGGAAAATCGTCGATTAAGAATTTATAATGAACTGATGTTGCTAGTATAGTCCTTAACCAACGAAGATTCCGCGTATCAATTTAAAAAGGGTTGTCACAATATAAGAATAAAATACTGGGAGTATGAATCCCAGGTTGTCTCCCAACGAGTTGCTAAGAGAGTGCTAATTATTGATCAGGAGGTTTCTGAGAGATTTGAAGTTGGAGGCTAAAATTAAAGTAAATAAATTGAGCAAGAGATTTAATTAATTATAATAAAAAGCCTTGACTGGGAGGAGATTAATCGGAAGTTCTATTTTTGTTGGAATTTCCCAAGATCAATTAATAATTGATCTTTGTTTCTACCTAGTTAACCCTTACCGAATAAGGGAAAGTCAAGTAGTTCAGCCAACTTCTATTCACTAGTCCTAACCCTCTCCCTTGGGAAGGATTAGTGTTAGTGACTTCAAAGCAGGCATCAGGCCAACAATAAGCAATTAGTTACTGACTCTTGAGTATTCCAACTCAAGGGTCTCCTTTTAATCTACTCCCAAGTCAAGTTAGAAGTCTACTCTATTGACATGGATACCAATTTCACATACATATTCGAAAGGTAGAAAGAAAGCATGATAATTAAACTAATTGAAAGCAATTAAATAAACAATAAAGGGAAAAGATGTTCTTTGCATTAATAGATTCAAAATTCCAAATATTCATAAATAATTCTGAATGACATGAATGATAAATAAAATAAGGAAAGGAATAAGAAAACAAACTATAATACTAAATCTTCACATAGGTAATAATTCTTCAATATCCAACTCAAGAGCATAAAACTAGGAAAAGGTATATAACTATGGAAAACCCTGGAGGAAGTAGTTTTCTCTCCAGATTCAAAACTTAAAACTAAAACTTCTAAGAATGCACGAATGAATGAATGTCTCTTGAGTCTCTGCTGTTCCCTAGCTCTAGTCTGCATTTCTGGGCCGAAAACTGGGTCAAAACTCGGCCCGAAATTTCCCCCAGCGATTTCTGATGCGTTCTGTACGTGGCGCATGTCACGCATACACGTAAGTTACGCGTACGCGTCGATGGTCCTCTTCGCGTGTCACGCGTATGCGTTAGGTATGCGCACGCGTCGCTGTGCAGATCTCCAAATCACGCGCACGCGTCAGGTACGCGCACGCGTCGCTCTTCGCTGGTTGTCTCCTTCAATTCTTGTGCTCCTTCCATTTATGCAAGCTTCCTCTCCATCCTTTAAGCCATTCCTGCCCTATATAACCTGAAAACACTTAACGCACGGATCACAGCATCGAATGGTTTAAAGGGGGATTAAAAATACACAATTTAAAGGCTTAGTAAGCAAGTCTTTCAACCGTAGAATCAAATTGGGAAGGAATTGTAAAATCACATAATTCACATGAATAAGTGTAGGAAGAATCTGATAAAAATCACTCAATTCAACACAAGATAAACCATAAAATAGTGGTTTATCAATGACATAATAGGGTTTGATTTTATTGAAAAACCTTCACGGTGAGAAACTTGTCAGCATTTTGGTTTTATTATTTCCCTACATTTACATATTTATCAGTCTTTATGTGCTCCATTTTTGCTGATAATTATTTGTCGTAGCATTTTTTTTAGATATGTCTATGGTGAATCTTCTTAATTTTTAACATATGATTTTTGGTGGCACAATGATAGAATTCTCCCTTTCTTAAGAAGTGTTACACATTAAAAAAATCATTATAGTACGGGAGTGGCATTTAAATGTTCACTTCAGCATTACCCTAACGGATGAGACGAAAGTTTTGTTGTTTCTAAAAGTGGGACATGTAGTTGGTCATTTTGAAAAGCTGGGGATCAAATTGACCCATCCAACCAATTTCAGGAATCAAGATGCACATCACCTCAATATTTTAGCTTTTGATAAATAAATAAATAAAGAAGGTGGAGTTTTGTGATTAATTTTGGAAGAAAAAAATAACTTTCTGAATCCAAACATTCTATTCTATTCAATATAACATCAACCACAACCACTTTCTAAGGTAGTAAAAATGAGTTTTAATGGTCCATTCCACTTATTATCATAGTGCAACCTGAGAATAATATATATGGTTGTTTGCACTGTGATGCACATTATACTACAATCTTGGTACAATGACCACTATTTGGAAACATACATGAGGTAAATAAAAATTTCTGTTTGACTAGATGTAATTTCTTATCTCTTTGATAATATATTAGTGAATTATTCTTCTGGCATCCCTCGTTAGTGAGCTTTTGAAATTTGTTTTGATCTCTTGTAAGCTGTATCATGTATTGTACTGTTGAACTGAAGTAGCCTCTTTCAGGGTCAGGGAAGTAGGAATATTACTATTATCATTAAACTATCTCTGAAATTCATGGATCTGGAACTTTACTTATTGTTCATGTTCTTATTTACTGTTCATGTTCTTATTTTCTATACATATGAAACAATGCTTTAAATTTGGAAGTACAGGCTGTTTAATCTTATCACTTAAAGGGACTGTAGCAGTAAGACCCTTGAGATTGGGAAGTAAAGCTAATTTGACGATGTTCTTGAAGGTGATAAGATCCGAACGTAAGAACTCCTGGTGGCTATGGATTTAAGAGATTATAAAAAAAAGAGTTAAAAACCCCATATTCAAAAATTTGAGTGATAGTTTAGTTATAATATATATATATATATATATATATATATATATATATATATATATATATATATATATATATATATATATATATATATATTCTTTCTGAACCAAAGGAGGGCAATGATACCAGATGGCCCAAAGCGGATCAAGGAGGGAAAGGGGAAGAAGGTCTAAATAAAAAAGTAAATGCCAGATGTAAGGATGCAGATGCAGATACAAGAAAGTAAATATGAAGTTAGATGCAACGGTAGTCCGCACGCATATGCAAGTTAGTTATGAAGTTAGATGTGGCGGTAGTCTACACACATATGCAGATGCAGAAAGATTAAAATAAAAAACACGAAATTGAAGAACTGGATATGATTTTATTGAATAAGATTGAAAAAGAAGAAGGGGAAAGAAGAAGAGCTGGAGAGCTTATAAGAGAACTCTCAGAGCTTCTCTCTCTAACCTCTCTCTATGTTTTTGTAAAACTGAAGGGTGCCTCACAATGAGAACGAGGCCTCCTTTTATAATTGAAGATTCTACTATTTCTACAGTACAGGTGATGTTAACCAGTATTATTTCTACAGTACAAGTTGATACAATTTTGATTTTCGTGAGTACATAAATTTCGAGATTAAAGACTAATCCTCTCCTAGGTGGATTACAAAGCAGTCATCTTCATTTTGATTATAACCGCTTGAGGATTCTGCTGATGAAGTAGGATCTTCTTTGTGTTTTTTATCTTCTTGGATCATTTGCATGATTTGCTGAAGATGTTTCGCTAGAGTTTCTTTTGATTGAGCTCCTGCGAGGGCTACAGCAATTTGGGCTTTCTGATTGAGAAACGAAGCCGTTTCTGGATCTGAAATCTTCTGACTATCGGGATTGTTTTTGAACCATTCTCTGACCTTTTCTGGATAGGCCATTGATGAATCAAATTGAGACCACCATTTCACGTAACCATGCCTTTGCAGGATTGAAAATGATTTGGGGTGGTCTGGTTTTGCATATTTGTATTGCCAGAAAAATACCCATGCCAATGAAAAAATTGAGAAAAATTTTAACACTACAGGAACACATGTTTCCTGACTGTTAAATTTTGATTGAAAAAGTTTATACCCTTCATCCGTAGGTGAGGGTAGAATTTCTGAGATTGGCCCAAAGAAGTCTGATAAACCACTATTTTATGGTTTATATTGTGTTTAATTGTGTGGTTTTATCATGATCCTTACCCACTTATTCATCAATTTAGCATGCATTTAGATTTCCTTCCTAAATTCAGTACATGTTTGAAAATTGCTTCCTAGAGACTTTAATTTTTTATTTTTAATTCTCCTTTATTCCATTTGATGCCGTGATCTGTGTGTCAAGTGTTTCAGGCTTTATAGGGCATGAATGAGATGGAGATTGGAGAGGAAGCTAGCAAAAATGGAAGGAACACAAGAATTTGAGGAGATAACCAGCGAGAAGTGACGCGGTCGCATGGCTCACGCGACCGCGCGAAGGAGCACAAATCGCAGTGACGCGGCCGCATGGCTTGTGCGGCCGTGCGGATTAAAAAGCGCAAGCGACGCGGTAGCGTGGACGACGCGAACGCGTGGAGAGGAAAAAGCGCAAGCGACGCGTCCGCATGGACGACGCGATCGCGTGACATGCGCGATCTGCATAATCTGCAGAATTCGATGGGGGCGATTTTGAACCTTATTTCGGCCCAGTTTTCGGCCCGGAACAGCAGACTAGAGTCAGAAAATATGCAGAAACAACACACATTCATTCAGTAGTTTTTAGATCTAGTTTTTCACTCTCCTAGGTTTTTCTCTCTAGTTTTTTTAGAATATTAGTTTTCAATTGGCCTTAGCATTGGAACATTGAGAAGAGTTATTTCCTCATCAAGACTTCATCATTCTAGTTTGTTCTCTTAACTTGGTTTTATTCTTCCATGTTCTTTGTTATGTTCAATTTTGTCATTCAGATACTTTTATGATTAATTAATGCAAGGATTATTTCTCTTTAATTTAATTTCAACTCCAATAATCATGTCTTCTTTTAATTCCCTTTCATGTGCCATGGATTCTTTATTTACAATGCGTGAGTAGTTTCCTTACTTGATGGGGAGTTGATTAAAAGGAACTCTTGAGTTGGAAGAATTGAAAGAAAATTTGTAATTGGGTTAAATGTTGGATTGCTATCCTGTCACCGACGCCAATCCCTTTGAACTAAGTGGGTTGCAACTTGTGAACAGATTTGGCATTCCCACTTGTTTGACTTTCCCTTACCAGTAAAGGATAACCAAACAGAACAACCACTAATTATAAATTAATCTTACAATCACACCATCAATGATAGAGATTCCAACCAATCAATTCCCAATCAAGGCTTTTATTTATATTATTTAAAATTCCTCAATTTAAATAAAACAACACACTTTTCTGCAACTTGTTGGGAGACGACCTGGGACTTAAAACTCCCAGTAATTTTAAATTAAACTCTCTGTGACATATTTCTAAATTGATAGGCAGATTTTCGGTGAGTTAAGAACTATACTTGCAACGTAACCATTTTAATAAATTTTTAATTCACCAGCTTCTGCTTCCCATCAAAGTCCCACCATTGGTAGAACCAATTTGGGAAAATATAATGGGTTTTTTTTAAAATAGATTAACCATGAATATCTGTACTGAGTATTTTGAAACCAAAATACTTTAGTCTAGGCTTCCATGTAGTCCCAATAATTAAAACCTATTGGGTCATAATTTTGAGAAAATTTTTGAGTTTTATTTAGATTGTTTCCAAATTGCTTTGGGGACAAAATTCTGAGGATTTGGATAGTTGAATGGGTTATAAAATCAGGATTGGTTTTGTCCTTGTAATATTTAATAGATATTGAGTCAGTATCTATTAAGATGAATTCATAAAATTGGCGGGTTTTGTTGGGTGCCAATGGCCTGAAGTGGAATCCAGTAGGAAAAATCTTTGGGATGACTTTGTTTGGCGAACTATCCCAAAATTCAGGCTCCATATGGATAATGTTTGAGGATTTGTTTGTGGACATGTAATTGGTTTGGGTTTTTGTGTTTTGGTAGTGATTGAGGATGTTTGGGGTGTTTGGACAATAGCCTTTTCTTTTGGTTTTTGTATGACTATTTTTTGATTGGCTACTTGGGATATCAGTTGAGTTAAGTCAATTTCTTCATCTGACTCACTGCAAATGTCAGCCTAAGATTTTTTGTTAATTTTAGTGAGACCTTGGTCTTGTAAGGCCAAGAGGGTTTCGATTGGGAAGGCGTAGTCTGCCTTAGTCTGTTTGGCTTGGTTGTTTGCGGGTTGAATGGATTGTTGAGTAGATTGTTGGGTAGATGACCCAGTTGGAGTGCTGGAACTTGATTTTCTGATTGGCCCAGGTAGGGCTAGGCGAACGCCTCTGCCTCTAGTAGAGGCTAAAGTTGCCTTTTTAGGCATTATCGTATCCTTGCTTGTCTCCCTGCAAATATTCACGTGTGAGAAAGTCAGGGGGAGAATTTGAGTTACCCTTGATGTGCTCAATATCAAAATCAAAAACACTTAAAATGGCTTGCCATCTGGCAAAATTTTGTTTTGATGCGAGGTTTTTAACATCATTTTGTAAAACTTCTTTGGCCAATTTGCAATCAACTCGGACTAAAAATTTTTGATTGAGTAAATCAGACTGAAATTTTGTGATACACAAAACGATGGCTAAAATTTCTTTTTTGATGGTGGAATAGCTTTGTTGAGTACTATTCCAATGCTTTGATGTGAATGAAATGATACATTCTTTACAATGCAGTTTTTGTTTCAAGATACCACCATATCCTAGGTCAGATGCATCTGTTTCAATGATTTTGAATGCATGGGGAACAGGTAGGTATAGACAAGGAAGATTGCGAACTTTAGTATTGAGAAATCTGATGATTTCAGAATGTTTGTCCGTCCATGGTGGGGGATTTTTCTTAAGCCTATCATGAAGAGGCTTAATGAGATTGTTAAGATTTGGGATGAAATCGGAGACATAATTGAGACATCCTAGGAACCTCTGGAGTTGAGGTTTGTCAAGGATATAGTCTGGGAATTTTTCTGCAAACAAAATCGATCTTTCGATAGGAGTTATTGTTCCTTGGGAAATCATATGACCAAGAAAACGAATTTTTGTTTGCAAGCCCCTTTTTCTGGATGATGTACATAAAAGTTTTAACATGTTTGAAATGTTCTTCTAAAGTTTGTGAGAAGATTAAGACATCATCTATGTAAACGATCGCAAAATTTGAATATGGGTTAAAAATATCATTCATTATTTTTTGAAATTCAGATGGGGCATTTTTTAGACCAAACGGCATTACATTCCATTTTTTGTAAATGCAGTTTTATATCTATCAGATTCTTTAATCTGAATTTGCCAAAAAACCGGACAGCGATTATCAAATCATTAGAACAGCTATTTTCACTAGGTGCTCTAACAGATGACTGTCAGCTCTCTGATCCTGTTGGGCATCAAATGGCTCGGCTGTCCTTGGACCCTGTTTATTCTAAAGCTCTTATCTTAGCTAGTCAATATAACTGCTTAGAGGACATGTTGATAACCGTAGCAATGCTATCTGTGGAAACCATATTTTATGCTCCCCGGGAAAAAAAAAAGTAGAGGTTTGAATAATGAATTATGATTCTACTGCATATCTGTTATATTCTCTTTTGATGTCACTATGAAAAACGAAGCTTAAAAGGATTTTGGTCAAATGCTTGTCTTTTTTTCCTTCTGTCCTTATACTTCTTTTGGTTTTCGTTTAGTAAAATTTTAAAGTTAGTTATTTAAGTACCTATAATTAGTTTGCTTGCTGATGTGATATGTCTTGCTACATCAGCATTTAACCTACCAGTTCAGCACTTAACAGAACAAATTAGGACTAAAATAGATAACTTTAATTTTGCTCGACTAAAATCAGAAGAAAAATTTTAGGGACCAAAACATAAGAGGTGTTTCGTAGGGACCAAAAATTTATTTAATCCGGCAAACAAATATGAATATTAATCATTGATTGTATACTTCCATAGTCTACCCCTCTATTGACTATTTAACAGAATGTGTAAATAGTGTATAAATGATATATAAAATAAGCAATGAATTTCTGTAGGAAAATTCTAGTGTTAGTATAATTATAGGTATCATTCATTGTCTATTCCTTGCATGCAATTGAAGTTACTATTTTTCTCATCTTTTTACTAGGCAAGAACTGCAATAAAATGCTTCTCTAGTCCGGAGGGAGACCACATTACTTTGATTAATGTGTATCGAGCATCTAATGACTTCTTAGAGAGGAGATCAATAGAAATGGGTAAAGCAAAAAAAGTGGTGTAAGGATAATTTTATTAGTAGTCGTTCTCTTAGACATGCTCGTGACATCCACAGGTAGTTGTTATTTTAAATCTAAATGTCTCAAATTCGTCATATCTTTAAGGATAAATTACACTCACAGCCCCTGAGATTTATCAAATTACGGGCACCATCCTTTTATTTGAGTAGTATGCACTCACCTCCCCTCTATTTGTGTCATTAAATTGAAATAACATTAAATAGGTTGTATAAAGTCATTTTTAACTCCACTCTCTTTATGCATGGAGAACTTGTAGAGACGGAAGAACAATGGCAAAAGCTCTTTTTCTTTTAACATTGTTATGTAGGGCATTTTTGTCATTTCAATTCAGTAAAATAAAATTAAACAAAATAAAAAGTATTAAGATATAAGTATAGGCACATGTATAAAGATTTAATAATTACATTAATATAGGAATCTAAGTATATTATTTAGACAAACAATTGGTGCAATGCAGGGGTGGTGAGTGCATAATGGTCAAAAAATGTGGGTAAAGGTAAATGTAATTTACCTTGTCTTGCTTGAAATATTCTTTATGCATTCTCATTTCTGATAACTACTGCAGGCAAATTAGGGTACATGCTGAACAAATGGGGCTGAATCTAGCTTCTTGTGGAGATGATATGCTTCAGTACCGCAGATGTCTTGCTGCTTCCTTTTTCCTCAATGCGGCCGTAAAGCAGCAGGAGGGAACATATAGGTTGTTGTCTATTCCTTCTATTAAATTCAAACTCCTGTGGAATTTTATATATTTATTCTTTAGCATTTTGACTTGTTTTCTAATTGACAACTGTATATAGTGTTCAACTCAGATATTTATTTTATTTTTATGGAAACAACTTTCTGCTTTGTCACGACATGGCAGGGCCTTGGCAAGTGGTCTGGTGGTGCAGATCCACCCATCTTCTATATTATTCCGGCAAAAATCAAAGTGTATTATTTTTAATAAACTTGTTCAAACTAATAGCAAGTCGTTCAGAATGTAAGCAGCATTGACTACCTATGGTTAACTGAGCTGGCTCCTCAAATATTATGTTGTGAAAAATTAAATTCTTCATGGTTTTGCCAACCAGGTAATTAAAACTTTATTTTTGCATCCCATTTGTGCTTTGATAATTTTGGGCAGTTATATACTTTTATTATGTTAAGCTTTGCCATTTTACATCTATAGAGAATAAAGTAACTTGCTAAAATGGCCTTGAAATTCCCAAAAGTTTCTTATATCTCTGTCGCCTTAACACTATGCTTGGCATATTAATGATGTTAAGCTTAAACTGGAACAACTGCTGATATCAGCTTAGTAACAAAATGGATTTGATTAGCTTGTGATGTCTCTAGGTTTTCTTTCTTCCCAGAAATCCTAGCTCAATGGAACTGATAATCTCATGTACAGTCAATTGCATTGCGCCTTATCTCAAGATGTGAAACATAATATGCTAATGATTGTTCATGAGTTAAAACCCCTTCACCTGAAAAAATTAAAGAAATGATTTATACAAAATTTATCCATTCATTCCACATATAAATGGCACTGAAATGATTGATTTTTATCGTAGGACATTTATCTATTACAGCAAGAATAGTGAAAGCTTCAGAATATGTCTACTTTATGGATGTTGCCTATCGACTTTATATAAATGACAACAGTTTTAATGGCTTGTTTTTGCTATCATTATTTGTCTAAAACTATGGAGATGCGGCTGCATCCTCCAATGACATACACCTCTTACTGAGTTGTTCCTGCTTTACTTTCTACTACTAGGTGGTTATTGCTATCGAGATTCAGTAATGGGTGAGTGATGTAACTACAAACCTTACTGTCGATGGTTACATTTGAGGTGGTGGATTAGCTTGAACAAAGGAATTGAGTTAGACCAGTTAACAAATATTTTGAGCTGCCTAATTCTATCAAACTTTATTATAATATTTCACGAGAGTTCATAATAATCTTCTCACCTTCCAATTAAATGTACCAAGCAAAAAGATAAAGTAAAATCAGACATATCGGTTATAAATTTGTTTCACATTTATCATGGTCTTGTCTTTCTTTGAATTTTCTACTTTCCACTTGCTATTTCCATGAAGCACACTCCTATAGCTTGTTGTCTTTGTATAAAGCAGAAAAAGCTAATAAGAGAACTTAGAACTTAAAGAGTCACAAGCCAGAAATTGAGAAATTGCTTCTGGAAAGTGAAAAGATACAACCTTTGCTTTCAGGTTCTTAGTAATATACTAGTATTCTGCACTTTACTTGTTCTCTGTCTTTAGATTGTTGATGTAGCTCATAATGTTTTTTCACTAGTTTCAGGTTCTTAGTAGAATGCTCTTTCTTTTCTTCTTTTTTTTTTTTTTTTTTGAGATGATGTTGCCATTTGTTACTTAATAACTAGAACTATTCTATTTTTGTTCCTTTTTTTAAAAAAATAATAATAAAATAGAATTTATTGTCCCTTTCTTTTAGATTGGCCCTTGTGCTGTTTGAACTTTGAAGTGATATTTAATAATAAAAAACAGTGGCTTTAGACAAAGCGGCAAAGCCATTTTGTGTGTGGTATCTGCACTTTATGTCTTTACATGGAAGTGGGGTTGAATCTTTTGTATATACTAACTTTTTAAATCTTGTTGAAAAGTTCTATTTTTATTTTTATTCTAATAGTTAAGTTACATTGCACACCATAAATTCCTTTTTACTTCCTTAATTTCAAAAGGCTTTTTTTCTAAATATATACTTGGTATATATTTACACAATTTATCTTTACAAGTGGAGAGACTATTTTCAATATTTGTATCCTTGACCTTGATGTCACAACATAGAAACATTTGAGGCTCCTTTCTTTTATGTTTAATTTCATAAAATTTGAACTTTATAAAAAAAATGTTCTATAATAATCACAACTTAGTTATGTCTGATATTGGATCTGCTATGCTGAATTTGCAACAGAAAAAGCTATAAGCAGGTGTGATGGGATCTACATTTATTGATGAATATGCTATTCAACAAATAATTGATATTCCAGAAAACATTGATCCTGCAATAAGATGGCCAGAGTGCTGTATCTACAAGATCCCTAAAGGACTTCAAGGCCTTCATTGAACAACAAGAGCAGATCATAAGGCGTTGTTACCAGCCGAAGTTCCCTCACATCGGAAGCGAACAATTCGTGAGGATTATTCTGCTGGATTCTGTTTTCAACATGGAGCTCTTTCTGAGGGAAGCGAAAGGGTGGAAACACAAAGATGATTATGTATTGACTCAATGATGTCTTAGCAAAAGCATCCAGAGGGACTTGCTGCTGCTTCAGAACCAGCTTCCAAATCAAGTTTTGGAGAAACTCTATGAGACTTGTGTCCCAAGCAATCTCAAAGAGCATTCCAGATTCATTAGGCTTGCTCATGAGTACTTTGCATCTTGTTACCCTTATCAGAAATCTTCTAAGAGGAAGTTCGAGCCGAAGAAGTGGGAGAAATCGCTGCATTTCACTGATTTGGTTCGATGTTCTTATCTCCCCATGAACCTGAGTTTCAACGATGACAAGAGTCGCCACACTTACTCGTAAAAAGAATGTATGCTGAGGACCGCGACAAAGTTGAATGAAGCCGGAATAAGCTTCGAGAAGGTTCATAATAGATCCTTGCTAGACATAAAGTTTGAGAAGAGGAGATTCTTCAACTGGTTTCTCTGCTTGGGTTGCTTCCCATATTCCAAGTGTTTTAAGGCTAGATTTCAGTTCCCATAGCAGAATGTGTTCTTAGGAACCTGATAGCATTTGAGCAGTGTCACTATCCTGAGGAGCCTTACATTTGCAACTATGTTTCTATGATTGATTCTCTTATTCACACCAAGGATGACGCAGAATTGATGGTTGAGAAGAAAGCTATTGTCCTTGAACTTGGAAGTGACAAGGAATTGGCAACACTGGTTAATAGTCTATGCAAACATGTGACAAATAAAACATGTTACCAACAAATCATTGGATATCTTAATGAACATTACAACAATGGTTGGAAATGGACTATGGGAACACTCAGGTGGGTGTACTTCCGGGATCCTTGGAGAAGCAGTTCTACCATTGTAGGGATAGCTGTACTAATATTCACCATCTTCAACTTCTGTCGAGTTGTTCAATTAATCTTTTAGTTTATTCTGTTCTATATACGTTTAATGGTTGAACATGTAACTCTAGTTTCCATATACTATTAAAATGGCCGATTCTCTGATGCATTTAACTTTCGTGCCGAAATTTGTCTCAATATATCAATTTGGAAAAAAAGTTGTCATTTTAATGGAAGTGTCTTGTCCTAATCTCATTTGTGAGAAAGTTATTCTTTCACCTGGAGAGGGATAATCTTGGATGATCACAAACCCAAGTAGCTAGTAATAAAATCAAACTATGATGTAATTCACTAAAACCTATCATGACAACATCAAAACCTTTCCCTCACTGGATATGGCTGGATGCATGAATCAAGCAAAGCTAAGTTTTATAAAAAAGCCATATTGGGAGCTATCACAAATTCACAATTCACTAAAACCAAATAAGTTAAAAACACTTGCCAAATTTCAGAGAAAAGATTTTCTACACTAAACTACATTAACACTGGAAAAGCTGATATCCTCGGTTAAATAGGGAAAAGCTTGTCGGGTTTTTGTTGACTAAATTAAAGCAACAATCAACATTAAGCACACTAAAACAGAATCTTCCACCATACTTTCTTTGCAGTGCCTGGGATTTGGATGCAGGTACTATAATCAAGGATTCCATGTCTTTTCTAGGATCATAAGAACGTGCTTTGACAAAGCCAGGATCTATTACATACTTTACTCCAGGAATTATTACTGATATCTTAGCAATATTAGTTGCCAATATCACCCAAGAAAGAAACAGGAAGATAACTTGAATGCAACTAAAAGCAAGTGAGTATCCATTCGATAAAGATTATTATTTAAAATTTGCATCAGATCTCATTAAACAGGTGATGCCCAATTATTTTTAAAAAAAAGTATATTGTTCATAGGGATTATGTCTAGCTGAATTGAAATTTACCAAATCATAGGAGGTAGGTGTTATGGAAAAGCTGGTAGCACTTACAGTGAACCTTACATGAAAATAGATTATATATGAATTTAAAACCATGTGCATATGCATATTCAACTCTAAAATGAGGCCACCAGCATTTTACTTTAAATTGTAGACATGGTCAAACGAAACAGAATGTTTCACGATATTTAATAGAAACCTAGACTAAATATATCAATCATTTTAAATATTTGAATCTAATTTTACAAACATCTAACTTAAATATATTTTCCCTTTAGTTTTACTGAATCAGTTGAGAGACAGAGCAAATGAAAGATGAATGCAAAGATGAGATACCTTGCGAAACCTAGACAGAGCTGGTGCAAAGACCCACAACTGCTGCTCAGATGGAAAAGTTGCAAATATAGGCACAACTTGAAGCTTCTGACTCCCTTTAGGAAACTAAGTGAGTCTGTCATTGATAAGCTTTTCAACTTATTCAATCTCTACTTGACTAGTCAGAAATACTAGTTTATCATCAGGGCCTTCCTTTGAATGAATCTATAGATCAATGACATGAGTTTAGGCAACAGAGCTATGAACTTTGTTTCTCAGTCATCCATCACTTACTACATTGTTATAACCATATACCATATGATTTAATTTATAATATATACGTGGCAATATCGCTGGATGATTCAATGTGCTAATGAGAATGAATCGAGTGAGCCATCGCATGAGTTATGAAGCTGTAAATACCATAAATGCATATGTAGAAACTGGTGCACGGAATTGTGATCACACTTTTCACAACTCCAGTACAACTAACCAACAAGTGCATTGGGTCGTCCAAGTAATAAAACCTTACGCGAGTAAGGGTCGATCCCACGGAGATTGCCGGCTTGAAGCAAACTATGGTCATCCTGTAAATCTTAGTCAGGCGGATTCAATTGGTTATGAGTTTTTGTAATTGAAAGATAAATAAAACGTAAATTAAAATAAAGATACTTATGTAAATCATTGGTGGGAATTTCAGATAAGCGTTTGGAGATGCTTTGTTGCTTCTGAACCTCTGCTTTCCTATTGTCTTCATCCAATCATGCGTGCTCCCTTCCATGGCAAGCTATATGTTGGTGGATCACCGTTGTCAATGGCTACCATCCGTCCTCTCAGTGAAAATTTTCTAGGTACGGTTTCTGTACGGCTAATCAACTGTCGGATCTCTCGTCTCGGATGAAAAATACCAGGCACAGCTACCGTACGACTAATCATCTGTCGGTTCTCACTTGTGTCGGAATAGGATCTCTCTATCCTTTTGCACACTGTCACTGCGCCCAACATTCGTGAGTTTGAAGCTCGTCACAGTCATCCCGTCCCAGATCCTACTCGGAATACCACAGACAAGGTTTAGACTTTCCGGATCTAGGGAATGCTGCCAATTGGTTCTAGCCTCTACCACGAAGGTTCTGATCTCACGGATTCGAATGCTCTATTGTCAGGAGAGGCAAGTCAAATCCATGGATCAGAGACCCAAGAGACTATACTTCGGCTGTCATCCAATGACTACGTTGAACTTCATGTAGACCGCTTGTGGTTGTCAGGCACGCGGATCTTGGCTAAGCGAGTAACGAAGATAGTGGGTGATTGTCACGGATCACCCCTTCATTCTGACTTAACTGAATTAAGTACGAGAGTAAATCTTGGAGAATAAGTAAGCGTGAATTGAAAGAAAAATAATAGTACTTGCATTAATTCATGAAGAACAGCAGAGCTCCGCACCTTAATCTATGAGGTGTAGAAACTCCACCGTTGGAAAATACATAAGAGAAAAAGGTCTAGGCATGGCCGAACGGCCAGCCTCCCAAATGTGAAAAATGGCATATCCTTAATACAATAGTAAAAAGTGCTATTTATACTAAACTAGTAACTAAGGATTACAGAAAATAAGTAACTAAGTGCAGATAGTGCAGAAATCCACTTCCGGGGCCCACTTGGTGTGTGCTTGGGCTGAGCATTGAGCTTTACACATGCGTAGGCCTTTTCTAGAGTTAAACGCCAGCTTGAATACCAGTTTGGGCGTTTAACTCCAGTTCTGGTGCCAGTTCCGGCGTTTTACGCCTGAAAAGGGTCTCTGGCTGGCATTTGAATACCAGTTTGGGCTATCAAATCTCGGACAAAGTATGAACTATTATACATTGCTGGAAAGCCCAAGATATTAGCTTTCCAGCCCAATTGAGAACGCACCAATTAGACTTCTGTAGCTCCAGAAAAACGCATTTGAGTGTAGGGAGGTCAGAATCCAACAGCATCTGTAGTCCTTTCTCAGCCTCTGAATCAGATTTTTGTTCAGGTCCCTCAACTTTAGCCAGAAAATACCTGAATTTACAAAAAAATATACACACTCATAGTAAAGTCTAAAAATGTGATTTTTGCATAAAAATTAATAAAAATATAATAAAAAGTAACTAAAACATACTAAAAGCTACCTAAAAACAATGCCAAAAAGCGTATAAATTATCCGCTCATCACAACACCAAAATTAAATTGTTACTTGTCCCCAAACAACCAAAAACAAAATAAGATAGAAAAGAAGAGAAAATACAATAAATTTCAAAAATATCAATGAAGATTAGTTTTAAGTAGATGAGCGGGACTAGTAGCTTTTTGCCTCTTAATAGTTTTGGCATCTCTCTATCCATTGGAGTTCAGAATTGTTGGCCTCTTTAGGAACTTAGAAATACAGATAATGTTATTAATTTTCCTAGTTAAGTTCTTTTTTATTCTTAAACACATCTACTTTATGAGTCTTGGTCGTGACCCTTAGCATTTTGTTTTCCAGTATTACCACCGGATACATAAATGCCACGGACACATAACTGGGTGAACCTTTTCAGATTGTGACTCAGCTTTGCTAGAGTCCCTAGTTAGAGGTACCCAGAGTTCTTAAGCACACTCTTTTGCTTGGGATCACGACTTTTACCACTCAGTCTCAAGCTTTTCACTTGAACCTTCATGACACAAGCACATGGTTAGGGGCAGCTTGATTTAGCCGCTTAGGCCAGGATTTTATTCCTTTTGGGCCCTCCTATCCACTGATGCTCAAAGCGTTGGATCCTCTTTACCCTTGCCTTTTAGTTTAAAGGGTTACTGGCTTTTTCTACTTGCTCTCTTTTTTTTTTTGCAGGCTTTTGCTTTTCACTACTTTTTCTTGCTTCAAGAATCAGTTTTATGATTTTTCAGATCACCAATAACATGTATCCTTTTTCATTATTCTTTCAAGAGTCAACTTTTCTTAATTCCAATTTCAAACATGCATTGTTTAAGCATATATTCAGAAGCAAGAAGTATTGCCAGCGCATCAAAATAATTAAACTAATTTTAGGATAAATTTCGAAATTTATCATGGACTTCTTGTTCTTTTGCAAATAAAAACATTTTTCATTTAAGAAAGGTGCGAGATTCATGGAATCATTCATAGCTTTAAGACATAGACTCTAAACACTAATGATCATGTAATAAAGACACAAACATAGACAAAATATAAAGCATAGAAAACAAAAAACAAATAACAATGAAATTAAAGAACGGGTCCACCTTAGTGACGGCGGCTAGTTCTTCCTCTTGAAGATCCTATGGAGTGCTTTAGCTCCTCAATATCTCTTCCTTGCTTTTGTTGCTCCTCCCTCATGGCTCTTTGGTCCTCTCGGATTTCATGGAGGATAATGGAGTGCTCTTGGTACTCCATCCTTAGTTGCTCCATGCTGGAACTCAAATCTCCTAAAGAGGTGTTGAGTTGCTCCCAATAGCTTTGTGGAGAAAAGTGTATCCTTTAAGGCATCTCATGGATTTCTTGATGAGGAATTTCCTCATGCTCTTGTTGAGGTCCATGAGCGGGCTCTCTTGTTTGCTCCATCTTCTTTTTGGTGATGGGCTTGTCCTCTTCACTGAGGATGTCTTCCTCTATGACAATTCTGGCTGAATTGCATAGGTGACAGATGAGATGAGGAAAGGCTAACCTTGCCAAAGTGGAGGGCTTGTCAGCTACCTTGTATAGTTCTAGAGGTATGATCTCATGAACTTCCACTTCCTCTCCAATCATGATACTATGGATCATGATAGCCCGATCCACAGTTACTTCGGACCGGTTGCTAGTAGGAATGATAGAGCGTTGGATGAACTCCAACCATCCTCTAGCCACGAGTTTGAGGTCATGCCTTCTCAGTTGAACCGGCTTGCCTTTGGAGTCTCTCTTCCATTGGGCTCCTTCCACGCAGATGTCCATGAGGACTTGGTCCAACCTTTGATCAAAGTTGACTCTTCTAGTGAAAGAATGATGATCTCCTCTTATTATTGGCAAGTTGAATGCCAACCTCACAGTTTCTGGACTGAAATCCAAGTATTTCCCCCGAACCATTGTGAGCCAATTCTTTGGGTTCGAATTCACACTTTGATCATGGTTCTTAGTGATCCATGCATTAGCATAGAACTCTTGAACCATTAAGATTCTGACTTGTTGGATGGGGTTGGTGAGAGCTTCCCAACCTTTTCTCTGAACCTCACGTCGGATCTCCGGATATTCACTCTTTTTGAGCATGAAGGGGACCTCGGGGATCATCCTTTTCTTGGCCACAACTTCATAGAAGTGGTCTTGATGGATCTTTGAGATGAATCTCTCCATCTCCTATGACTCTGATGTGAAGGCAACTGCCTTCCCTTTCCTCTTTCTAGAGGTTTCTCTGGCCTTAGGTGCCATTAATGGTTATGAAAAAACAAAAAGTAGAGATTTTTCCCACACCAAACTTAAAAGGTTTGCTCGTCCTCGAGCAAAAGAAGAAAGAAAAGAGGAGAAGAAAAATAAATGGAGGAGATAGAGGGGTGTTTTGAATTTGGCCAAGGGGGGTTTAAGTGTTTATGATGTGTGAAATTGAAGGTGGTAAAGAGGGGTATTTATAGAGTAAGAGAGAGAGGGAATTCGTGTAAGAAGGGGTTGGGTCTGGGAGGGAAGTGTTTTGAATTTGAATGGTGGGGTAGGTGGGATTTTATGATGGGTTTTTGGGGAATAGTGGATGGATGTGAGTGGTGAAGAGATTATGGGGAAGAGGGTAGGACTTGATAGGTGAATGGTGTTTGGGGAAGAGTGTTATGGAAAGGTGTGAAGAGGAGAGAGAGTGAATTGGGGTAGATGGGAATTCTGTGGGGTCCACGGATCCTGAGGTGTCAAGGAATTCTGGTCCCTGCACCTTTCTGGCGTTTAAACACCCCTGGACAGCCATTTCTGGTGTTTAAATGCCAGTCTACTGCCATTCCTAGCGTTAAACGCCAGGCTGATGCCCCTTTCTGGCGTTTAATGCCAGTCTGTCTGCTAATTCTGGCGTTTAACGCCTAGAATGCTGCCATACTGGGCGTTAAACGCCCATTCTGCTATCCTTATTGGTGTTTAAATGCCAGTAAGCCTGTCCTCCAGGGTGTGCTATTTTTGATGCTGTTTTTGATTCCGCTTTAATTCTGCAGCTATTTTTGTGACTCCACATGATCATCAACCTAAAGAAAACATAAACTAACAGTGGAAAATGAAATGAAAAAGTAATTAACATAGATAAATAAGATTGTGTTGCCTCCCAATAAGCGCTTCTTTAATGTCAATAGCTTGACAGTAAGCTCTTACAGAGCTTCACAGATACTCAGAGCATGATTGTGGCCTCCCAACACCAAACTTAGAGTTTGAATGTGGGGGCTTTGCTTGACTCTGTATGGAGAGAATTGGATGAAGCTTTTCATGCTTCTTCTCCATGTATACAGAAGAAGATCCTTGAGCCTTAAACACAAGGTAGTCCTCATTCAATTGAAGGACTAACTCTCCTCTGTCTACTTCAATCACAGCCCTTGCTGTGGCTAGGAAGGGTCTTCCAAGGATGATGGATTCATCCTCATCCTTCCCAGTGTCTAGGATTATGAAGTCAGCAAGGATGTAAAGGCATTCAACCTTCACTAAGACATCCTCTACAAGTCCATAACCCTGTTTCATTGATTTGTCTGCCATCTCTAGTGAGATTCTTGCAGCTTGTACCTCAAAGATCCCTAGTTTCTCCATTACAGAGAGTGGCATGAGGTTTATACCTGACCCCAGGTCACACAGAGCCTTCTCAAAGGTCATGGTGCTTATAGTACAAGGTATTAAGAACCTTCCGGGATTCGGTTTCTTCTGGGGTAATTTCTGCTGCACCAAGGCATTCAGTTCATTGATGAGCAATAGAGGTTCATCCTCCCAAGTCTCATTACCAAATAACTTGGCATTCAGCTTCATGATTGCTCCTAGATACCGAGCAACTTGCTCTTCAACCATATCTTCATCCTCTTCAGAGGAAGTATATTCATCAGAGCTCATGAATGGCAATAGTAAGTTCAGTGGAATCTTTATGGTCTCTGTATGAGCCTTAGATTCCTTTGGTTCCTCATTAGAGAACTCCTTAATGATCAGTGGATGTCCATTGAGGTTTTCCTCACTGGAAATCACTGCCTCTTCCTCCTCTATAGGTTCCGCCACTTTGGATATATTGATGGCCTTGCACTCTCTCTTTGGATTCTCTTTTGTATTGCTTGTATCTTTTCCAAGCTTCATAGAGGGATTCACCTTCCTTCTGTCTGAAGGTTTGGACTTCCACTCTAAGCTTGTTCATCTTTTGAGGTGGAAAGAATTTGGCCAAGAAAGCATTGACCAACTTTTTCCAAGAGTTTTGGCTTTCCCTAGGTTGTGAGTCCAACCATATCCTAGCTCTGTCTCTTACAGCAAAGGGGAAAAGCATAAGTCTGTAGACCTCGGGATCAACCCCATTGGTCTTAACAGTGTCACAGATTTGCAAGAATTCAGCTAAGAACTGATGAGGATCTTCCAATAGAAGTCCATGAAACTTGCAATTCTGCTGCATTAGAGTAACTAATTGAGGCTTAAGCTCAAAGTTGTTTGCTCCAATTGCGGGAATTGAGATGCTTCTTCCTAAAATTTGGAAGTTGGTGCAGTAAAGTCACCAAGCATCTTCCTTGCATCTCCACCATTGTTCTCAGGTTCGGCTGCCATGTCTGCCTCTTTTTCAAAATTTGCTATAAGGTCCTCTCCGGAGTGTTGTGCTTTAGCTTCCTCTTCAGAGTCCTTTTAGGTTCAGGATCAGCTTCAACAAGAATGTCTTTATCCCTGTTCCTGCTCATATGAAAAAGAAGAGAACAAAGAGAGTAGTGGAATCCTTTATGTCACAGTATAGAGATTCGTTTATGTGTCAGAGGATAAGAAGAATAGAAGAATGAGGTAGAGAGAGAATAAGAAGAATTCGAACACAGAGAGAAGGAGAGGGTTCGAATTATTAGATGAGTAGAAGAGAAATGTTAGGAAATAAATAAAATAAATAGAAAGAGATGAGAGAGTATTCGAATTTTAAGAAGAGGAAAAAGAAAAATATTTTTATTTTTATTTAATTAATTAAGTTAGTTTCGAGAATTTGAAAAAGAAATACAAGAAAATTAAAAACTAAAACAATTAGTTAATTAAAAAGATTTTTGAAAAAGTGGTTAGTGATTTTCGAAAATTAGAAGTGAAAAAGTAGTTAGGTGGTTTTGAAAAAGATAAGAAATAGTAAGCCTTTTTTTTAAAAAAAAAATAAAACAAACAAGTCAAGTAGTTAGTTGAAAAAAGATTTGAAAATAAATTTTGAAAAGATAAGAGGTTAGAAAAAGATTTTGAAATTAAAATTAAAAGATAAAAAATATCATTGAAATTATTTTGAAAAAAAAGAATTGAAAAAAAGAAATTAAAAAGATTTGATTTTTAAAATTAAAGTGGATGACTTGACTAACAAGAAACTAAAAGATATGATTCTAGAATTCAAAGATTGAACCTTTCTTAACAAGAAAGTAACAAACTTGAAATTTTTGAATCAAAACATTAATTGTTAGTAAGGATTTTCGAAAATATGAAATAAAAGTAAGAAAAAGATTTTTGAAAAATTAGTTTTAAAATTTTCGAAAACATTAAAGGAAAATGAAAAAGATTTTGAAAAATTTTAAGAATGAAATTCAAAAATCATAAAAAAATGAAAAGAATTGAATTTGAAAAAGATTTGAAAAGATAAATTTTTAAAATTGAAATTTTCACTTGACTAACAAGAAACAACTAAATTTTAAAAATTTTTGACTAAGTCAACCCAAAGATTTCTAAAATTATGAGCAATTAAAGGAAAAGATATTTTTTTTATTTTTAAATTTTAATGAGGAAAGAGAAAAACAACAAAATGACTCAAAACATAAAAAATTATGATCAAAACAAAGAAAGACACTAAGAACACTTTGAATGTCAATATGAACATCAAGAACAAATTTTTGAAAATTTTTAAGAAAAGAAAGACATACAAGACACCAAACTTAAAAATTTTTAAACTTTAAACACTAAATTTTCGAAAATGCATATGAAAAAAAACACCAAAAGACACAAAACTTGAAAATTTAAAGATTAAACAAAGAAAATCAACAAGAACAACTTGAAGATCAAGAAAGAACACATGAACATAAATTTCGAAAATTAAGAACAAAAGAAACACAAAATTTTGACACCAAACATAAAACTTGACACTAGACTCAAACAAGAAATACAAAATTTTTGGTTTTTATATATTTTTAAAATGTTTTTTGTATATTTTTCGAAAATTAATTTTGAAAAAAGAGAAATAAGAAATTCAAAATTTTTAATAAGAATTCCAAGACTCCTGCAATGTTAGTCTAAAGCTTAGGTCCAAAAGATTAGACATGGCTTAATAGCCAGCCAAGCTTTAGCATAGCATTATAAGAATTCAAAGGCTCCTGCAATAGCTGCAATGATAAGCGAAAGTTTCGGTCCAAAAGATTAGACATGGCTTAATACCCAGCCAAACTTTAACATATCATCTTGAAGCTCTAAGGTAGAATTCATTCTTAAAAATTTTGAAGGATTTTTGAAATATTTTTTTTTTGAAAAGAAAATAAAGGACTTAAACATAAAAGAAAATTACCTAATCTAAGCAACAAGATGAACCGTCAGTTGTCCAAACTCGAACAATCCCCGGAAATGGCGCTAAAAACTTGGTGCACGGAATTGTGATCACACTTTTCACAACTCCGGTACAACTAACCAACAAGTGCATTGGGTCGTCCAAGTAATAAAACCTTACGCGAGTAAGGGTCGATCCCACGGAGATTGCCGGCTTGAAGCAAACTATGGTCATCTTGTAAATCTTAGTCAGGCGGATTCAATTGGTTAAGAGTTTTTGTAATTGAAAGATAAATAAAACGTAAATTAAAATAAAGATACTTATGTAAATCATTGGTGGGAATTTCAGATAAGCGTTTGGAGATGCTTTGTTGCTTCTGAACCTCTGCTTTCCTATTGTCTTCATCCAATCATGCGTGCTCCCTTCCATGACAAGCTGTATGTTGGTGGATCACCGTTGTCAATGGCTACCATCCGTCCTCTCAGTGAAAATGTTCCAGGTACGGTTTCTGTATGGCTAATCAACTGTCGGATCTCTCGTCTCGGATGAAAAATACCAGGCACAGCTACCGCACGACTAATCATCTGTTGGTTCTCACTTGTGTCGGAATAGGATCTCTCTATCCTTTTGTGCACTGTCACTGCGCCCAACATTCGTGAGTTTGAAGCTCGTCACAGTCATCCCGTCTCAGATCCTATTCGGAATACCATAGACAAGGTTTAGACTTTCCGGATCTAGGGAATGCTGCCAATTGGTTCTAGCCTCTACCACGAAGGTTCTGATCTCACGGATTCGAATGCTCTGTTGTCAGGAGAGGCAATTCAAATCCATGGATCAGAGACCCAAGAGACTATACTCCGGCTGTCGTCCAATGACTACGTTGAACATCATGTAGACCGCTTGTGGTTGTCAGGCACGCAGATCTTGGCTAAGCGAGTAACGAAGATAGTGGGTGATTGTCACGGATCACCCCTTCATTCTGACTTAACTGAATTAAGTACGAGAGTATATCTTGGAGAAGAAGTAAGTGTGAATTGAAAGAAAAACAATAATACTTGCATTAATTAATGAAGAACACCAGAGCTCCGCACCTTAATCTATGAGGTATAGAAACTCCACCGTTGGAAAATACATAAGAGAAAAAGGTCTAAGCATGGCCGAATGGCCAGCCTCCCACATGTGAAAAATGGCATATCCTCAATACAATAGTAAAAAGTGCTATTTATACTAAACTAGTTACTAAGGATTACAGAAAATAAGTAACTAAGTGCAGATAGTGCAGAAATCCACTTCCGGAGCCCACTTGGTGTGTGCTTGGACTGAGCATTGAGCTTTACATGTGCATAGGTCTTTTCTAGAGTTAAATGCCAGCTTGGATGCCAGTTTGGGCGTTTAACTCCAGTTCTAGTGCCAGTTCCGGCGTTTTACGCCAGAAAAGGGTCTCTGGCTGGCGTTTGAACGCCAGTTTGGGCCATCAAACCTCGGCCAAAGTATGGACTATTATACATTTCTGAAAAGCCCAAGATGTTAGATTTCCAACCCAATTGGGAACGCGCCAATTGGACTTTTGTAGCTCCAGAAAAACGCGTTTGAGTGCAGGGAGGTCAGAATCCAACAGCATATGCAGTCCTTTCTCAGTCTCTTAGTCAGATTTTTGCTCAGGTCCCTCAACTTCAGCCAGAAAATACCTGAAATTACAGAAAAATACACAAACTCATAGTAAAGTCCAGAAATGTAATTTTTGCATGAAAACTAATAAAAATATAATAAAAAGTAAGTAAAACATACTGAAAGCTACCAAAAAATAATGCAAAAAGCGTATAAATTATCCGCTCATCAGAAACCAAGAGTGATGCATTGTAAAATATCCAAAGATTTCTCATAAAAATCAAATAAAATATCGATTGCATTATATTAGATTAAATGAAGTGGTTATTAATTAAACCTATCATCTGGAATATTATTATTAAGGAAGCATCTAAATAGTCTTTTGGATGGCATGTGTAAAATATATCCACAGAAAATTGTCTCCCTTGGATGTGAACAGATTTGGCACTGCCAAAATACTCGGAGAAAATGCGAGCATCATGACTAGCAGACATAATTATTAGCTTCAATGGAGCATACTTTTTGTGGTTATCCTTTTTAAGAAAATTATTGCTCTGACCACCGTATTCTTTCTCCAGTGTCATGCCAGCATTCACATTCTTTTTTCCAAAGTTAACACCCTGATCATCAGCAACATATCTTGACCGAGCAGATTGTACATTTTTCAGCAAGGCCAACAAGACATCAGTGTGGACAGTTCTCTCATGTGCTTCATCAACAATTATAATAGAATACTTGAAAAGATATGGATCCAACAATGCTTCCCTATAAGCATAAAGAAACACATCAGCTATCCTATACAAAAAGTTGCACTTATAATCTACAGAAAACAGATATTTCAAATTGAAATCTCCTTAGCTGCTTCAGATCATATACAACTAAAATCCATGTCAAAGAGGACGATTTGTGAAGAACGTGGTTTGGTTAGCCTATTCTTAAAGAAAACAACATAAAACAAATGGCAGAAAGATACCTCCACCAAAACAAAGTCATAATATCTTCCGTATTTCAGTATTGAGAAGAGGAACAAATTCTGATTGACTAAGTTCCCAGTAAAAGTCTCACAAAATGAATCTTACTGGAAAACGGAAAAAGATATCCAAATATCCATGTTACACGTATACCTTAGAAGCAATCCATCTGTCATATATTTAATTCTTGTTGAGCTAGAAATAGTATCATCAAATCTAATAGAGTATCCAACTTTTTGGCCCATCTCAACAACACATTCTTTAGCAACCCGTTTTGCAATTGTAATGGCTGCTACACGTCTCGATTAAGTTTTCCCAATCACTTTTCCATCATGGCAACATCCAGCACCAAACAGGAACTGTGGAATCTCTACACACTAAAATGGAATACATAGAACATGGTGAAAATCAGTTATGCCTAAAAGCCTTTTTTCTTTTACTTTTATAGAAAAACTAAATCGTAAATTATATGAAAAATAAAATGCGACCTACATGTGGTTTTCTCACTTCATGTTTCTCCAACGATAATCAAAATATCATTCTTTTGGACCTCTTTAATGAGTTTTTTCTCAAGTACAAGAGTACACAATGATGAGAAAAATCATAATCCGGATTATCACAACACAAGCCGAAAACAACTAAGAAAATATAACAAGGAAGAAAAATATAAAATCAAGCTCAACCAATACTAGAAGCTATCGGGATAGAATTCCTCTGCTGTGCTATCTTTTGCCTCCTAAAAAAGAAAATAACTATAAATGTTAAAAAATAACAAAAACACTAAAATTACAGTCAAGTTTATCCTCCCCTCCTCCTCCCCACCCCTCCCTCCTTTCTCTTTTTTCCAAAGTGATTACAAACGTGATTCTTTTGTTCGTGGATTTGGAGGAAATAATGAAACTTGACATGTATTGCAGAAATCCATACCTTGCAGAGAACTCAATTTGACGATTCTGTTTTCCATTAGATAATTTTCTGATAGAACGAGGGTCATGGCTTCTCTTAGCCATGGAAGACATTTCAACAAATCCAAAATTTTTAGTTTGGAGATGCAACAGTGGCTACCACTGAGATTTCAAAGATTTGCTGCAAAAGAATAGCAAAGAGGATACCGAGTTAGGGCCTATCTATTATATTCTGCTACGAGTTATTTTTATATTCTACTATCCAACTATGAAATAATTCCAACAAATCTCTAGTTAGGCCTCAAACAATGATCTTCCATAACAAAAATCTTATTATGAATCGTGAAATCATACTATCTCTCAATTATTAAGTCAACATGGAAAAAGCACTTCAGTCAAAGCAGCAATGCCAGAAAATTGCATGAGATGATTGATATTTTGATAAATATAAGTAACTGTTGTATTATCAATATAATTTAATTTACATAGCATACACATATAAATATAAATATACGTACATATATGTATATATTTTCAGAAATATGATATTATCCATAGTTGTCAAAACTGAACCGGTGATCAAATCGGTCAGACTACTGGGTCACTAGTTCAACTGGTAGATTACTGGTTGAACCGATTAGGTCAATACTACAAATATAAAATTCTAAAAATAAATAATACAAAAATAGACATAAAATTAGTCAATACTACAATAATATTTTAATTTAACACAATAAGAGTGACAATATTAGGTAATTAGCAATCAATTCCAATTAAGCAATTAACAATCACTTTACAGGAATGGAGCCTATTAACAATTAACAATCAAATAGGCAATTAATCAATTCTAACAAAATCTATTAGCAAGTAACAATCAATTCTAACATAGCCTATTATCTAGTTCTAATCACACTATCACATTGACAATCTATTAGGCAATTAACAATAACATTGCAGCAATGAAGCCTATTAACAATTAATAATCAATTAGGAAATTAACAATCAATTTTAACAAGACTCTATTAGCAATTAACAATCAATTCTAATAGATAAAATATGTAAACTATGTATAAGGGCCAGGGTTCTAAAAATGGACTGGTGATCAAACCGCTCTAGCTACTAGTTCAATGGTTTACTGGTCTAATCGGTTCAACTGTGATTCAACTGAAAAAACTGTTTTATAATAAAATAATAAATAAATTATAAATAAACACCTTACATCATAATTACAACTAGTACAACTGAATCACAAAACATAAACAGCATCACACTCACTATAAAAATCAAAAAACACAATGGCACAATTAATCAATAATCATACAATCTAAACACAACTAAGTCATCAAGACAATCACAATACAACACATTAATTTATAAAAACATTCGATAATTTCAATCTAAAGCACAATTAAGTCATCAAGTCACTCACAATCTAACTGCAATTGAGTCACAAAACACAGCAGTACATCACTATATATAAAAAACACAAAACAATAGCACAATTTGAATAAAGACTATCAAGGTTAACCAGTGATCTAAATCAACTAATCCTTCAATGATTTAATACAAAATAAGAAAAAAAAGTAACAAATGTACAATACAGCATCGGAGCAGAGCTAACCATTCAATGATTCAAATTTCAATTTGAGTACTACTAGCAGAATCCCAAACAAAAATCAATGTTTTGAGCAAAGAATGAAAAAGAATAGAAAACGAAAATTAAAAGCAACTAAAGCCATTACCTTCGTTCTGAGCAGTCTGAGTAAATAATCCAATTCAGTTACAATATCACAGCAATCGACAGCAATCCACTCCTACCAGTAACCTCAACAGTCAAAATTACTCAAAATTATTTAACCCAGTAACAAGTAACAACAACAACGTTCACAGATTATCTAACAACAATTATTCAAAATTATCCACAATCCTAAACCACAGTAATGAAAAATCACAGTTCACATATTAAATAACAGCAATTAGCCAATTATAGTTTCAAAAAAAATTAATACCTAGAAGCTAGAACAGAGTTGACCGAGCTAGAGGGGGACAGGGAGCATGACTGAAGGGCTGACACAGCTGAAGGGACAGGAGCGCAGTGAAACAGATCTGGCGCCTGCAGAGGAGAAGAAAGTTGCGACGGTGGCTGTGCGATGGAGGGTAAGGAAGTTATGATGGTGGCTAGACGGAAGTGAGGGAATAAGGAGGAGCTAGATGAGACAAAAGAGAAGGAGAGTGGCTCAGTGTGAGATGAGCTCGATGATACTTTCATCCATATCTAAAAATTACCAGCAATCCAATAACAATACAGTGGAAGTGTGGAACAGACCTGGCGGCAGCGAGAAGTGGTTGCGCGACGGACAGTGGCTGCACGAACAAAGCTTGCAGTGTTCTCGATTTTCGAATAGAAAAACGGCGGTGGCTGGAGTCTAGACATTGGCTGGACGGAGGTTGCGTCAGTGGCTTCTAACGGCCCGATGTTGCGACGGCGGTGGCGGCTTCAAAAGTTGCTTCGCGTTCTCCTTCTGCCTGTCGTGGATTGGAGATTGGAGAGTAGAGGGGTACTGGGGTAATGGTCACTGGTTAGGGAGTTACGGTTCCAAAATCCAAACACAAAGTGACAAAACGCTGCTTTTTTTAAATAAGTCAAAAACCGGCCGGGTCACGGTTCGGCGATCCATCACCAGGTTCTTAATCTACCAGTTTCTACTTCTGTCAAAAACCGTCTTTAGTAACGGTTTTTGATTTGACTAGCCAGTTCGAACTGGTTTTCAGAACCTTGATAAGGACCACACCATTATTGTTGCGAAAAAAAAACGACCAGACCATTATAAACAATGGTAATTTCAGGACCCTCAAAATTAAAACTGAAAATAAGGTGCATCCCTATTATAAAAAGTTATCAGGTGAGAGATTTCTGAATGGTTTTGTTAAGTTGGAATGACTTTCACAAAAAATTTTTGTTAGCAGCATAATATCATAACCACAAAGTAAACTAAATAACTAAATACCAATATCCAAATATTTTCTTCCCAAATACAAAATTAGCAAACAAACATAAAATCTGCAGTAAGCAGCATAACTAAATTAGTAATTAGCAAGGTTCCCATTCAACAAATTTAAATCTCCAATTCAACAAATTGACAAATTCAGGTCTCATCATAAATTCATAACCAAGCAATTAGTTAATTACATTACATACATAGCATCGTAAGAGATCATAGCTTACAACACACACAATTAACTAATTGTTTTTAACTAAATTATTTTGAACACATTAAAATCTAAATTAACCAAATCACATTTTTTATGAAAACCAGATTAACAACGAAAAGAGTAAGCAAGAAAAATTAAGTAACCTTCGGTGATCTTCCAATGAGCAGAGTACGAAAGAGGAGCAAGAATGTGACGATGAATATGAGGGAGAGGAAGCAAGACCGCTGGCGACGAGCACGTGAGGGACGACAAAGCTGGACTAGAAAAAGAGGTTGGCTACGCAACGAAGCTGCACAGAAGCAGAAATTGGTATATTAAGAAACCGGTAATGGATTGCTGAACCGAACCATGACCCAGCCAGTTTTTGAATTTTGCAAAAAAACACAGCGTTTTGTCACTTTATGTTTGGATTTTGGAACCGTAAGTCCTTAACCAGTGACCATCACCACAGTAACCCTCTACTCTCCATTCTCTAGTCCACAATGGGCAGAAGGAGAATGCGAAACAACTTCCGGCGCAACTTCCAAAGCCGCCACCACTGCCACCTCCATCCAGCCAACATCCATACTCCAGCCACCGCCATTTTTCTCTACGAAAATCGAGGCCACCACCAGCTCTATTCGTGCCGCCACTGCCCGTCGTGCAACCACTTTCCGCCGCCGCTAGGTCTATTCCATACTTCCATTGTATTGTTATTGGATTGCTTATAATTTTTAGGTATGGATGAGAGTATCATCGAGCTCGTCTTACAATGAGCCACTCTCCTTCTCCTTTGTCTCATCGAGCTCCTCCCTCACTTTCGTCTAGCCACTATCGCAACTTCCTTGTCCTCTGCAGGCGCCAACTTTGTTTCACTGCGCTCCTGTCCCTGCAGCCATGTCAGCCCTTCGGCCGTGCTCCTTGTCCCCCTTTAGCTAAGTCTACTCTGTTCTAGCTTCTAAGTATTACATTTTTTTGCAACTATAATTGACTAATTGTTGTTAGTTAATCTGTGAACTGTGATTTTTCATTACTATAATTTAGGATTGTGGATAATTTTAAATAATTGTTGTTAGTTAATCTGTGCTGTTGTTACTAGGTTGAATAATTTTGACTGTTCAGATTATTGGTTGGAGTGGGTGTGATATTGTAATTGAATTGTATTGTTTACTCAAACTACTCAGAACGAAGGAAATGACTTCAGCTGATTTTAATTTTCATTTTCTATTCTTCTTCATTCTTTGCTCAAAACATTGATTTTCATTTGGGATTGTGCTAGTAGTACTCAGATTGAAATTTGAATCATTGAATGGTTAGCTCTGCTCTGATGCTGTATTGTACATTTGTTACTTTGTTTTCTTATTATGGATTGAATCATTGAAGGATTAGTTGATTTAGTTCACTGGTTAACCTTGTTAGTCTTTATTCAAATTACGTTGTTGAATATAGTGACGTACTACTGTGTTTTGTGACTCAATTGTACTTAGATTGTGACTGACTTGATGACTTAATTGTGCTTTGGATTGAAATTATTGAATGATTAATTGATTATTGATTATCTATGGCTACTTTATTGTAATGTTGTTGTGTTTTGTGATTTTTATACAGTAATGTGTTGTATTGTGACTGTCTTGTATCTTAGTTGTATTTAGATTGTATGATTATTGATTAATTGTGTTGTTGTGTTTTGTGACTTTTATAGTGATGTGATATTGTTTTATGTTTTGTGATTCAATTGTACTAGCTGTAATTATGATGTAAGGTGTTTATTTATAATTTATTTATTATTTTGTTATAAAACGATCTTTTCGATTGGATTACAGTAGAACGAGTTGAACCAGTAAACTATTGAACTAGTAGCTAAAACGATTTGATGATTGGTCCGAGTTTTAGAACCTTGGCCCTTATACTTAGTTTACATAGTTTATCCGTTAGAATTGATTGTTAATTGCTTAATTGATTGTTAATTGTTAATAGGCTTCGTTGCTACAATGTGATTGTTAATTGCCTAATAGATTGTCAATGTGATAGTATGACTAGAACTAGATAATAATAAATCTGTTATACTATTGTACAAATAGTAAATAAAATATTTAATTTTTCATGTTTAATATTAAAGTACTTTATGTTGGTAATAAATAATAATAAAACTACTGTAATAAAGTACAAATAACAAATAAAATATGATATACTTTTTATTTTTATTATTATATTTTTTGTGTCAATAATAAATTAAATATTATATGTTTTTTAGGTTTAGTATCATATCTTTTGTCTTAATAATGGATAATTATAAAGAATTTATTTTAATTGTATAATTTTTTTTATTTTATTTGGAGAATAAAATGTATCTATTTCTATTATTAAAAAATAAAAACGATGAAGAAGTTTAAGTCTTGTGGGCTCCCAATGTTAGTTTCACTGGTATTGAAATTTTTTTTCATTGATATTATTATTATTATTATTATTATTATTATTATTATTATTATTATTATTATTATTATTATTATTATTATTAGAGTAATTACCCAAATCAGTCCCCAAGAATTTTAGAATCGGACATTCTAGTCCCTAAGGAAAATTAATACACAGATCAATTCCCAAAGTTTTACTCTGGTAGACAAATCAGTCCCCAGTTCATTTTTCGGCAGAATAATTACTCAGATCAGTCCCCAAAGATTTTAAAAACGGACATTTTAGTCTCCAAGAAAAACTAATGTACAAATCAATCCCCAACGTTTCTCTCTGTTAGACATAATAGTCCTCCGTCCAAAAATAAAATAAAATAAAATTATTGTTATTATTAATTGCACAATAATATTGTACTATATTTTTTTGTATTTTTTGGACAAAAATAATGATAAATTTATTCATTAAATTCTTATATATATATATATAGCCACTCAATAATAATAATAATAATAATAATAATAATAATAATAATAAAAAAGATTATTTTACAAAAAATTCAAGATTAAAACTATTTGATATTTTTGTATTTAATATAATTAAAAGATGTCTTATGTAAAAAAAATATATGTTTGTATTAAAAAAATATATTAAAAGAAAATATTTTAATTTTGATTTATATTAAATACATATTTTTTTAATACAAACATATTTTTTAAAATTGTACATCTTTTAATTATATTAAATACAAAAATATCAAATAGTTTTAACCTCAAATTTTTTATAAAATAATCTCTAATAATTGTATTTATTTATTTATTATTTATTTATTTATTTATTTATTTATTTATTTATTATTATTATTATTATTATTATTATTATTATTATTATTATTATTATTATTATTATTATTATTATTATTATTATTATTATTATTGTACCATAATTTTTTGTATTTTCTAGTAAAAATAATGATAAATTTATTCATTAGATTCTTATATATGTATTTTTATATATATAGTCACTCAATGATGATGATGATGATGATGATGATGATGATGATGATGATGATGATGATGATGATGATGATGATGATGATGATGATGATGATGATGATGATGATGATGATGATGATGATGATGATGATGATGATGATGATGATCAATAAAATTATTTTACAAGAAATTCAAAGTTAAAATCATTTGATATTTTTGTATTTAATATAATCAAAAGATGTACTATTGTAAAAAATATGTTTGTATAAAAAAAGCATGTATTTAATATAAATCCAAATTAAAATATTTTCTTTTAATATATATTTTTTAATACAAACGTATATTTTTTTACATAGCATATCTTTTAATTATATTAAATACAAAAATATCAAATAGTTTTAACCTTGAATTTCTTGTAGAATAATCTCTAATAATTTTATTATTATTGTTATTATTATTATTATTATTGAGTGACTATATATATAAAAGAATCTAATGAATAAATTTATCATTATTTTTGTCTAAAAAATGTAAAAAAAATATAATACAGTATTATTGTACAAATAATAATAATAATAATAATAATAATAATAATAATAATAATAATAATAATAATTATTTTATTTTATTTTATTTTTGGACGGAGGACTGTTATGTCTAATAGAGACAAACGTTGAAGATTGATTTGTACATTAATTTTTTTGGGGGACTAAAATGTCCATTTTAAAAATCTTTGGGGACTGATCTAGGTAATTACTTTGCCGAAAAATGAATGGGGACTGATTTGTCTGCCGGAGTAAAATCTTGAGAATTAATCTGTGTATTAATTTTTCTTGAGGACTAAAATGTCCGATTTTAAAATCTTTGGGACTAATTTGGGTAATTACTATTATTATTATTATTATTATTATTATTATTATTATTATTATTATTATTATTATTATTATTATTTATTTTGCTGGGCTCGGTTGGTTTTAGTTTGTTATTATTATAATATCATTTTTCAGAAAAATGGAACTTCATGCTCAAAATAGCATGTCCATATGATAGCCCAAAATTAGATTTTTGACCAATAAATTCCTTCTCAACCTAGTCCAATGACAACAAAAACCAACAAAAAGTAATTACCTTCGTTAAACCATTAACAATCACTATATACATCCAACAAATTTCTGCTGCCACTGTTATTCTTTAGGATGTGTCTCCTCCTTCAACAACAATGCCAACACGTCATAGGATCCCTTCACCACCTTATTTTAGCAAGGCTGAAAAATTCTTGTTTCAGGAAGTTGGTGAAGATTTTACAATTCACAAACTAATCGGTAAGTGCACCGAGTCATACCAAGTAATACCTCAGGTGAGTGAGGGTTGATTCTACGAGAATTGATGGACTAAGCAACAATGGTTAAGTGATTTACTTAGTTAGACAAACAGAAAATGGTGTTTGAGAGTTCAAAGAGCATTAAACAGTAATTTCAGAAAATTAAAAGACAGGCAAATAAATAAGTTGGGAATAAAACATGGAGAAAGCAGCTAAGGTTTCAGAGTTATCTATTTTCCGGATTGACTTTTCTTATTAACTATTTTAATCATGTAAGATTTAATTTATGGCAAACTATATGTGACTAGACCCTAATTAGTTAGACCTTTCTAGTCTCCTCTAACTCTCATCAACCGCCAATTCCTTGGTCAATTAATTCCAATTAGAGGGTGAAATTCAATTCTAGTTTATGTGCCACAAAAATCCTAATTACCCAAATATAAGAGGATTATATGTCACGTATCCCGTTAAGTCCAGATAATTAGAAATTTAAGAGAATATGTTTTCAAGCTGTTGTTCAAGTAAAGAGCTTTTCCAAGTTATACAAAAACTCAATTAGAAAGAGGGTCATACTTCCGTTCCACCCAAATTCATAAGATAAAGAACGAAAACAATTCTTAAATTATAAATCAGTACATGAATTAAAATAGAAAAACAATAGAATCAATCCATACAAATAGACAGAGCTCCTAACCTTTAACAGTGGAAGTTTAGTTGCTCATGGCAAAGAGTGAAAAACTAGGATTCATGTCAACTAAATTGGGATGAGGTGGAATGAAAAGTTAACTAATGGAATGATGGAATTCCCTGAAGAGAAGTTTCTTTTTCCCTTTTATATCTAATCCTAATTAATTTAAAATCTAATTTCTAAAATTAAAATAATATCTTTTCCTATTTTTAAATTAAAATTTAAATTTAAATCAGAATTAATTATAGCAATCAACAAGTTTTCAATTGATGGATGGGGACCACTTGCTTCGTAGGATCCACGCTTAACTTGGGCTTTAGTGTGCTTTAGCTCCCGGCATTTTCTGCGTTTTCTGCACGTGGCGCATGTCACGCGTACGCGTTAATCACGCGTACGCGTCGATGGTCTTCTTCGCGTGTCACGCATCCGCGTCAAGTACGCGCACGCGTCGCTGTGCAAACCTCCAAATCACGCGCACGCATCAGGTATACGTACGCGTCACTCCTCACTGGTTATCTCCTTCAATTCTTGTGCTCCTTCCATTTATGCAAGCTTCCTCTCCATCAAATCCAACCGAATGCTATCTAAAATAAACAGAATTGCACACGACTCAAAGTAGCATCCATAGTGGCTAAAAGATAATTAATTCTTGATTAAACTCAACAATTTAAATGCAAATTCATTAGGAAAAGATAGGAAAGATTCTCACGTATCTTTATGAGTTATTCCAATCACTTTTTCATCACGGCAAAATCTAGCACCAAACAGGAACTGTGGAATCTCTGCACAGTAAAATGGAATACATAGAACATGGTGAAAACCATCTATATATGCCCAAAATCCTTTTTTCCTTTACTTTTATAGAAAAACTAAATCATGAATTATATGAAAAATAAATGCGACCTACGTGTGGTTTTCTCACTTCCTGTTTCTCTAACGATAATTAAAATATTATTTTTTTTGGACCTCTTCAATGAGTCTTTTCTCAATTATAAGAGTACACAATGATGACAACAAGCATAATCCGGATTATCACAACACAAGCCAAAAACTACTAGGAAAACATAACAAGGAAGAAAAATATAAAATTAGACTTACTCTGTTGTGCTATCTTTGGCCTCTTGAAAAAGGAAACAACTATAAATGTTAAAAAATAACAAAAACACTAAAACTCAGTGGCTACCTCTTTGCTGTTCTTTTGCAGCAAGTCTTTGAAATCTCAGTGGTAGCCACTGTCGCATTTCCAAATTAACAGTTTTGGATTTGTTGAAATGCCTTCCATGGCTAAGAGAAGCCATGACCCTTGTTCTATCGGAAAATTCTCTAATGAAAAGCAAAATCGTCAAACTGAGTTCTCTGCACGGTATGGATTTTCGCAATACATGTCAAGTTTCATTATTTCCTCCAAACCCACGAACAAAAGAATCACGTTTGTAATCACTTTGGAAAAAGAGAAAGGAGGGAGGGAGGATAAATTTGACTGTAATTTTAGTGTATTTGTTGTTTTTAACATTTATAGTTTCCTTTTTCAAAAGGCAAAAGATAGCATAGCAGAGGAAGTCTATCCCGATAGCTTCTGGTATTGGCTGAGCTTGATGTTATATTTTTCTTCCTTGTTATGTTTTTCCTAATTATTTTCGACTTGTGTTGTGATAATCCAGATTATGCTTATTGTCGTCATTGTGTACTCTTGTAGTTGAGAAAAGACTCATTGAAGATGTCCAAAAGAATGATATTTTGATTATCGTTGGAGAAACAGGAAGTGGAAAAACCACACGTAGGTCACATCTTACTTTTTATGTAAGAGTAAACTACCATTTCTACCCATGGAAGTTAAAAACGCTGACAAAATTACCCATAAGAGACGGAAACTACCAAATGTATCCATCAATCATGAGTTCCGTGGGACGAAACTAACCAATCCATATTCCGGCGTTGACTCCATCAGTAACACTCCCTACGTGGCACTTCACGGCGTGACATGGCTTGGGGGGCTGCACATGTGGATTGCTGACATGTCTGACCGTTATAATGTACCCTCAACCCCAAAATTTCCCAAATTCAAACATTGTTTCATCCAAAGCACGAACCCTAGATTCACAGTAATCTTGGAAATTATACCAATGTCGAGGCGAAGACTCTTTACTCCACCTTCTAGTGGCAGCGGTAGTGTGTCTGGAAGCTCAATTTCAAAAAGGGTGCATGATAGGAAGTTCAATGGCAGATGTTTCTGTGGGTTGGGGGTGACGCTGTTACAGTCCGGGACGGCGATGAATCCTGGAAGGTGGTTCGTCCGTTGTCCCAATTGGAAGGTAACCCGTTGTACACCCTGTTTTGTGGGAGTTGAATGTGCATCTGATTTTAATTTTTTTGCCATGGATAGAACTCGGACTGCAACTTCTTTGCATGGGTAGACGAAATTGAAGGGCAGTGGGAGGTTGAGGGTTTGAGGAGAGCACTGTCGGAAAGAAAGATGCATGAAGATGTTGATGAGGCTGAGGCTGAAGTGAAGATGCTCACGAAATCAGGCAGCTTTGAAGCTGAATTTAGCAAAATTAGGTTTTGGCTTCTGATGATATCAATGGCTGTAGTTTGTAATGTTGTGTGCACTGTGTATCTGATTCTTAGGAAGGTTTGATCCTTATTAGTTGTTAGTGTAATATCCTGACAAAAATACCCATGATCGATTCTAAATATACCATTTGTGCACACATGGTATGCAATTAATGTCAGATGTAGGCTTATAAGTTATGTAACATGAAAAAATTATCTGCTACTAATTGCAATTCTTGTTTACTTTCTGGTCCAAAATAACATCAAAGACAGGCATAATATCCTGATAAGTATGTAGTAACTGGCTTACAGAAATGTGCAAGATTGTACTAAGAGTTATCAAAACGTAAACAAAATAAGGCATAGTTTGTGACATGTCCAACAATTGTACGATAATCTGCCAACAGGATTACAAAAAAACATAAGTTATGAAACTATTGCTTCACGGAATTGGAGTGGAGTTGCTGCTTCCGCTTGACCCCTCTTTCAAGTGTGCAGTTGTTGACCCCTTTTTGGCTGGCAGACGGAAGGCTGGCTGCGGCCACCTCCTTGAGGTTGATACTCTAACTGTGGGGGTTGGCATAAACTCCATGAACCTTGAAGTAGTACCCTGGGAGGCAGCTTGCATAGTGTGAGGTGTTACAGTGGGTGGCACATCAGAGGCTGGGGGTGATGAACTAGTAGTAGCTGGTGTTGTTGGGCTGACAATAGGCGGAGGAGGTTGTGGTTGCTGACTAGTTGGTGACGGTCTCCTCACATTCTTCTTCTTCTTTGGTGGCCTTTTTGCAGTGGGTGGCCTAACTGGGGTGGTCTCCTGTTCAGATATAAACGTATGAGTGACATAATGACATAAAACTTGCACATTGTAAAAGGGTTTAGGGCAAAATAATTCAATAGAGTTACAGGTGGTGGCTGAGTTGTTGCTGCTTCAGCTGCTTCAACAGCTTCAAGAGTTTCCTCCCAAAACATCTCCTCCAGTCTTGCCGCCTCCTCTTCGTCATCCACAGCAGGTGGGTGTTGACTTGCACTTTGTCCCCCAGCACTCCCAGCCATTGCCTCCTTCTTCTTGGAACAGCTGCGACTGTTATGTCCAGTCTGCATTAACATGTGGCATGAAACAAAATGTGGAACATGAATTTATAAATGATGTGAGATATGAAGTATGAATTACCTTTAGGCAATACTTGCAGGTGATGGGGCCATACTTTCTGGGGGCCCTATGTGGATCTGGGGTGGGTTCCTTTGGGGCGTCATTCCTTTTGTCTCTTTTCGACTTTGGCCTCCCAATCTGCTTCTTGTATACTGGTGGCAGTACAGGTGGTAGGTCAACATGCTCCCAATATTCTTGACTTGGAACAGGTTGGATGAGGAACTGGTATGTGCTGTTATATGCCCCATGGAAAGCCAGTTGTGTGCATGTTCCTCTGGTCGCCTATTCTGGTATGCAAGGGCAGCACATGCATGCCTGCATGGCAAGCCAGTCAGTTGCCAAAATCTGCAACTGCAAGTCCTCTTTTCTAAGTCCACCATAACCTTATGTGGCAAGTACTGAACTTCATACACATTTCCAGGATCATCTCCAGTGGGAAACAGGCGCCACTTATTGCTCTCCCTTTTCTCTTTTTCCAGCCTACTCTGCTACACCGGAGTGATAACTCCATTATATCCAACCAACGCCTTCTTGTTTCTAGCAATTATGCTCATCATGTAAACCCTCACCTCTTCCAGCATAGTTATAATAGGCTTCCCTCTCATCTTCTTGATCCTAGAATTGAACGATTCGCAGTTGTTGTTGGTATAATTTTCAGACTTTGGGTATTCGCTAAAGCCAGACCTACTCCATTGACTTGGAGGGATCCTGTTCAGATACTCCCAAGCATGTGGATTAACCCGTCTGATCCGATCCAGTACAGCATTGAACTCTTGGGAGGTTGTGGCCTTGGCACACCTCCACATTGCCATCTTCAACTCTGTATCACCCCACTATTTTCTGAAGTTCTGCCATATGTGCATAGCACAATATCTATGATGAGCACCTGGGTTTACTTCACGCATAGCAGGGATGAGGCCCTAGTGGGGAAAAGTAAAGCAAGTAAATCATGTTCCCTTATGAATAGCTATTCATATAGAAATGAAGTAACTATATAAACAACATTGTAAATTGCTAATTATAAAGGCATACATGGACAATAAGAATTGAGACCATTACCTTCTGCATGTCCGACATGAAGTTAATTCCATTGATAGCTGCGTCCCCTAAGTCTTGTTGGAGAAGTTCCAGAAACCACTTCCAACTATCCTTGCATTCACACTCCACCATAGCATAGGCTATAGGGTATATATGGTTATTGGCATCGTGGCCGATCGCAGTCAACAATTGCCCAGGGTAGTATCCCTTCAAAAAAGTACCATCTAACCCGATAAAAGGCCTACAGCCAACCGAGAAGCCCTTCTTACACCCTTCCAAGCATATGTAAATTCTTTTGAATTTATACCCAGTCCCTTCGACATAATCAGTGCTAATCCTTACGGTGGAGCCAGGGTTGGTCCTTATTATTTCATTAGCATAATCCCGTAGAAGTGCATACTGAGCTATCTCTGATCCTTCTATTAGTTCTTTCGCCTTCACCATTGCACGGTATATCTTCCTCTCATTGACAATCACATCAAACTCCTTCTTGAAAAAATCATGTGCCTGCCTTTGAGTCATGTCTGGATGGTCACGGATCTTGTCCTCAAGCTCTTCAACAACCCATTTTCCATCTGCAGATTTGTTCTTATTAACTCTGCTGCAAGTATGTTCGTTGACAAAGGTCTTCACTTGGAAGCTTAATGGAAACGACCGTTTGGCACAATAAATCTGCCATGGGCAATCCTCGTCATAACATATGGCCTTGCACCTTGTTGAATCAATTCTTGGAAAGAATATGCTTCGCCCTAGGTTGATGTTGAACTTCCTTACTGCCTTCTTGAAATGCTCCAGATTCTCAAATTCCATCCCAACCTCTAGCCTTACCTCCCTAACTGGGGCATCGGGATTAGCTTGAGGAAATGCTGCTTGCTGACTGTCTTCATCATCACTTGCAATAGAATCCAGCTCTTCAGACTCGTAACAATGCATCCCTGCACTTGGCCCAAACATATCTTCACCCTCCACAGGTATAAAGATTGAAGGATGCTTGTTTGGATCCTGGTTAGGTATGAACGTTTGCCCTGATGGAGGAGGTCTAACTGTTGATCGTCTCTTTCGCTTCTTTGGACTACCACCACCCACATCTGGGTTTGTAGACGGTTCGGGCTGTGAACTGCTAGGTTGACTCTCTTCACAAGGTGTTTCATTCTCATTCTGAATGGTCTGCTCCTGAGACTCTGGTTCGTTGCAAGATTGTGGAATATATTGTGTGAAAACCTCATTAGATTCCGCAGGCCCTTTATCAATTGTGGGAGCCACTGACTCCGCAGACACTGGATTTCGGTGCCTAGTTTCTTGACTTCCAACTGGCACACGTGGTTGTTGAGGCTCTGGAGGAGTCTTGTCCAACGGCTCATGTGGAGGCAAATTGGGTTCGGTGGGTGCATCTGGGGTCTGAATGATCCTTGGTGGCTCTTCGAAGGTTATCTTTGGTGAGTGTGTGGGGAGATTTGGTTCGTCACTGCCTACTTTTGGTTGTTCTGTTTGGGTATCCGGTCCAGGCATAACTCCTTCAGTATCGCTGATCTTCACCACTTTCTTGTGCTTCTTCTTTGGTGTTGAGGGTCTCCTAACACACAGTTTGGTTCTGTGCTTCACTGGGGCCTTCGTAACATTTAAAATCTCAAGATCTGGTTCAGGTTCATTGTTTTCTTCTGCAAACTCAGGAAGGTTAACTGGATGCTCAGTGAACACCTCAACTCTCCTCCCATTAACAATGGCTGCTTCGTACATAGTCACCACATCCATGTCAAGTCTAAGCAACCTCAACCCACCATTCAACTCCTTCCCAGGTTCAAGCCAGTAAAGCTCGCTCACATCAGTGTACCCTATATCCTTTACTAAGTCATTCATGAAGAACCTATTTAGAGTATCGACATTCACTCGTTCAATCTCTATTTTCTCACCCCCAACGTATGCGACATTCACTCCTATTATTTAGTTTTTCTATAAAAGTAAAGGAAAAAAAGGCTTTTAAGCATAGCAGATTTTCACCATGTTCTATTTATTCCATTTAACTGTGTAGAGATTCCACAGTTCATATTTAGTGCTGGATTTTGCCGTGATGGCAAAATGTTTGGGATAATTCAACCGAGACGTATAGCTGCCATTACAGTTGCAAAACGGGTTGCTGAAGAATGTGGTATTGAGTTGGGCCAGAAAGTTGGGTACTCTGTTAGATTTGATGATACTACTTCCAGCTCAACAAGAATTAAATATATGAGAGATGGATTGCTTCTAAGGTATACGTGTAACATGGATGTTTGAATATCTTTTTCCGTTTTCCAGTAAGATTCATTTGTTGAGACTTTTACTGGGAACTTGGCCAATCAGAATTTGTTGCTCTTCTCAATACTGAAATATGAAAGAAATTATGACTTTGCTTTGGTGGTGTCTTTCTTCCATTTGTTTTAAGTTGTTTTCTTTAAGAATGGGCTAACCAAACCACGTTCTTCACAAATTGCCCTCTTTGACATGGATTTTAGTTGTATGTGATTTGAAGCAACTAAGGAGATTTCAATTTGAAATATCTGTTTTCTGCAAATTGTAATGCAGCTTTTTGTATAGGATATCTGATGTGTTTCTTTATGCTTATAGGGAAGCATTGTTGGATCCATATCTTTCCAAGTATTCCGTTATAATTGTTGATGAAGCACATGAGAGAACTGTCCACACTGATGTCTTGCTGGCCTTGCTAAAAAATGTACAATCTGCTCGGTCAAGATCTATTGCCGATGATCAGGGCGTTAACTTTGGAAAAAAGAATGTGAATGCTGGCATGTCACGGGAGAAAGAATACGGTGGTTAGAGCAACAGTTTTCTTAAAAAGGATAACCACAAAAATTATGCTCCGTTGAAGCAAATATTTATGTCTGCTAGTCTTGATGCTCGCACTTTCTCCGAGTATTTTGGTAGTGCCAAATCTGTTCACATCCAAAGGAGACAATTTTCCATGGACATATTTTACACATGCCATCCAGAAGAAGACTATTTAGATGCTTCCTTGATAACAATATTCCAGGTGATAGGTTTAATTAATTAATAACCATTTAATTTAATCTAATATAATGCAATCTATATTTTATTTGATTGTAATGAGAAATCTTTGGATATTTTACAATGCATCACTCTTGGTTTCTACATATGCATTTATGGTATTTACAGCTTCATAACTCATGCTATGACTCAATCCATTCATTCTCATTAGTGCATTAAATCATCCAGCGATATTGTTGCGTATATATTATAAATAAAATCATATGATATACGGTTATAACAATGTAGTGAGTGTTGGATGATTGAGAAACAAAATTTATAGTTCTGTTGCTTAAACTCATGTCATTGATCTATAGATTCATCAAAGGAGGGCCCTGGTGATATACTAGTATTTCTGATTGGTCAAGAAAAGATTGAATCAATTGAAAATCTTATCAATGACAGACTCACTCAGTTTTCTGAAGGGAGTCAGAAGCTTTAAGTTGTGCCTAAATTTGCAGCTCTTCCATCTGAGCAGCAGTTGCAGGTCTTTGCACCAGCTCCGTTTGGGTTTTGCAAGGTATTTCCTCTTTGCATTTATCTTTCATTTGCTCTGTCTCTCAACTGATTCAATAAAACTAAAGGGAAAATAAATTTAAGTTAGACGTTAGTAAAATTGGATTCAAATATTTAAAATAATTGATATATTTAGTCTAGGTTTCCATTAAATATCGTGAGGCATTTTGTTTTGTTTGACCAAATCTACAATTTAAAGTAAAATGCCGGTGGCCTCATTTTAGAGTTAAATATGCATATGCACATGCTTTTAAATTTATATATAATCTATTTTTAAGTAAGGTTCACTGTAAGTGCTACTGGCTTTTCCATAACAACTACCTCCTATGATTTGGTAAATTTCAGCTCAGCTAGACATAATCCCTATGAATACTATAAAATTTTTTTTTTTATTTTGTAAAAAATAATTGGGCATCCACCTTGCTTAATGAGATTTGATGCAAATTTTAAATAATAATCGAATGGGTATTCACTTGCTTTTAGTTGCATTCAAGTTATCTTTCTGTTTCTTTCTTAGGTGATATTGGCAACTAATATTGTTGAGACATCAGTAACAATTTCTGGAGTAAACTATGTAATAGATCCTGACTTTATCAAAGCACGTTCTTATGATTTTGGAAAAGACATGAAATCCTTGATTATAGTACCTACATCCAAATCCCAAGCACTGCAAAGAATGTATGGTGCAAGATTCTGTTTTAATGTGCTTAATGTTGATTGTTGCTTTAATTTAGTAAAAAACCCGACAAGCTTTTCTCTATTTAACCGAGGATGTCAGTTTTTCCAGTGTTAATTTAGTTTAGTGTAGAAAACCTTTTTCTCACATCACACGGCATTGCTGAACAAAGACTTTTTAGATGTAAATCTGGCATATTGTTTTTGGTATATTTTTCAATTTGTTTTTGTCACGTGTTTTTTTTGCTATGCACGTCCATTGGAAATCTCTTTATTAAAGCAGTATTTGTTAGTCTTGCTGGTTCTTCTTATTCATCCTCGGCCAAATTTCACTGTTTATTTGACCGTGGATTTTGGGTCTTCATTTTAACGCTCTGTAATTTGGCAAGTGTTTTTAACTTATTTGGTTTTAGTGAATTGTGAATTTTTGTTAGCTCCCAATATGGCTTTTTTATAAAACTTAGCTTTGCTTGATTCATGCATCCAGCCATATCCAGTGAGGGAAAGGTTTTGATGTTGTCATGATAGATTTTAGTGAATTACATCATAGTTTGATTTTATTACTAGCTACTTGGGTTTGTGATCATCCAAGATTATCCCTCTCCAGGTGAAAGAATAACTTTCTCACAAATGAGATTAGGACAAGACACTTCCATTAAAATGACAGCTTTTTTTCCAAATTGATATATTGAGACAAATTTCGGCATGAAAGTTAAATGCATCAGAGAATCGGCCATCTTAATAGTATATGGAAACTAGAGTTACATGTTCAACCATTAAACGTATATAGAACAGAATAAACTAAAAGATTAATTGAACAACTCGACAGAAGTTGAAGATGGTGAATATTAGTACAGCTATCCCTACAATGGTAGAACTGCTTCTCCAAGGATCCCGGAAGTACACCCACCTGAGTGTTCCCATAGTCCATTTCCAACCATTGTTGTAATGTTCATTAAGATCTCCAATGATTTGTTGGTAACATGTTTTATTTGTCACAACATGTTTGCATAGACTATTAACCAGTGTTGCCAATTCCTTGTCACTTCCAAGTTCATGGACAATAGCTTCCTTCTCAACCATCAATTCTGCGTCATCCTTGGTGTGAATAAGAGAATCAATCAGAGAAACATAGTTGCAAATGTAAGGCTCCTCAGGATAGTGACACTGCTCAAATGCTATCAGGTTCCTAAGAACACATTCTGCTGTGGGAACTGAGATCTAGCCTTAAAACACTTGGAATATGGGAAGCAACCCAAGCAGAGAAACCAGCTGAAGAATCTCTTCTTCTCAAACTTTATGTCTAGCAAGGATCTATTATGAACCTTCTCGAAGCTTATTCCGGCTTCATTCAACTTTGTCGCGGTCCTCAGCATACATTCTTTTTGCGAGTAAGTGTGGCGACTCTTGTCATCGTTGAACCAAATCAGTGAAATGCAGCGATTTCTCCCACTTCTTCGGCTCGAACTTCCTCTCAGAAGATTTCTGATAAGGGTAACAAGATGCAAAGTACTCATGAGCAAGCCTAATGAATCTGGAATGCTCTTTGAGATTGCTTGGGACACAAGTCTCATAGAGTTTCTCCAAAACTTGATTTGGAAGCTGGTTCTGAAGCAGCAGCAAGTCCCTCTGGATGCTTTTGCTAAGACATCGTTGAGTCAATACACAATCATCTTTGTGTTTCCACCGTTTCGCTTCCCTCAGAAAGAGTTCCATGTTGAAAACAGAATCCAGCAGAATAATCCTCACAAATTGTTCGCTTCCGATGTGAGGGAACTTCGACTGGTAACAACGCCTTATGATCTGCTCTTGTTGTTCAATGAAGGCCTTGAAGTCCTCTAGGGATCTTGTAGATACAGCACTCTGGTCATCTTATTGCAGGATCAATGTTTTCTGGAATATCAATTATTTGTTGAATAGCATATTCATCAATAAATGTAGATCCCATCACACCTGCTTATAGCTTTTTCTGTTGCAAATTCAGCATAGCAGATCCAATATCAGACATAACTAAGTTTGATTATTATAGAACATTTTTTTTATAAAGTTCAAATTTTATGAAATTAAACATAAAAGAAAGGAGCCTCAAATGTTTCTATGTTGTGACATCAAGGTAAAGGATACAAATATTGAAAATAGTCTCTCCACTTGTAAAGATAAATTGTGTAAATATATACCAAGTATATATTTAGAAAAAAAGCCTTTTCAAATTAAGGAAGTAAAAAGGAATTTATGGTGTGCAATGTAACTTAACTGTTAGAATAAAAATAAAAACAGAACTTTTCAACAAGATTTATAAAGTTGGTATATACAAAAGATTCAACCCCTCTTCCATGTAAAGACATAAAGTGTAGATACCACACACAAAATGGCTTTGCTGCTTTGTCTAAAGCCACTGTTTTTTATTATTAAATATCACTTCAAAGTTCAAACAGCACAAGGGCCAATCTAGAAGAAAGGGACAATAAATTCTATTTTTTTTATTATTTTTTTTAAAAAGGAACAAAAATAGAATAGTTCTAGTTATTAAGTAATAAATGGCAACATCATCTCAAAAAAAAAAAAACAAAAACAAAAACAAAAAGAAGAAAAGAAAGAGCATTCTACTAAGAACCTGAAACTAGTGAAAAAACAATATGAACTACTGCAACAATCTAAAGACAGAGAACAAGTAAAGTGCAGAATACTAGTATACTACTAAGAACCTGAAAGCAAACGTTGTATCTTTTCACTTTCCAGAAGCAATTTCTCAATTTCTGGCTTGTGACTCTTTAAGTTCTAAGTTCTCTTATCAGCTCTTTCTGCTTTATACAAAGACAACAACCTATAGGAGTGTGCTTCATGGAAATAGCAAGTGGAAAATAGAAAATTCAAAGAAAGACAAGACCATGATAAATGAGAAACAAATTTATAACCGACATGTCTGATTTTACTTTATCTTTTTGCTTGGTACAATTAATTGGAAGGTGGGAAGATTATTATGAACTCTCGTGAAATATTATAATAAAGTTTGATAGAATTGGGCAGCTCAAAATATTTGTTAACTGGTCTAACTCAATTCCTTTGCTCAAGTTAATCCACCACCTCAAATGTAACCATCAACAGTAAGGTTTGCGGTTACATCACTCGCCCATTATTGAATCTCAATAGCAATAACCACCCAGTAGTAGAAAGTAAAGCAGGAACTCAGTAAGAGGTGTATGTCGTTGGAGGATCCAGCCGCATTTCCATAGTTTTAGACAAGTAATGATAGCAAAAACAAGCCATTAAAACTGTTGTCATTTACATAAAGTCGATAGGCAACATCCATAAAGTAAACATATTCTGAAGCTTTCACTGATCTTGCTGTAATAGATAAATGTCCTATGATAAAAATCAATCATTTCAGTGCCATTTATATGTGGAATGAATGTATAAATTTTGTATAAATCATTTCTTTAATTTTTCCATGTGAAGGGGTTTTAACTCATGAACAATCATTAGCATATTATGTTTCACATCTTGAGATAAGGTGCAATGCAATTTGACTGTACATGAGATTATCAGTTCCATTGAGCTAGGATTTCTAGGAAGAAAGAAAACCTAGAGACATCACAAGCTAATCAGATCCATTTTGTTACTAAGCTGATATCAGCAGTTATTCCAGTTTAAGCGTAACATCATTAATATGCCAAGCATAGTGTTAAGACGACAAAGATATAAGAATCTTTTGGGAATTTCAAGGCCACTTTAGCAAGTTGCTTTATTCTCTATGGATGTAAAATGGCAAAGCTTAACATAATAAAAGTATACAACTGCTCAAAATTATCAAAGCACAAATGAGATGCAAAAATAAAGTTTTAATTACCTGCTTGGCAAAACCATGAAGAATTTAATTTTTCACAACATAATATTGAGGAACCAGCTCAGTTAACCATAGGTAGTCAATGCTGCTTACATTCCGAACGTACTTGCTATTAGTTTGAACAAGTTCATTAAAAATAATACACTCTGGTTTTTGCCTGAATAATACAGAAGATGGGTGGATCTGCACCACCAGACCACTTGCCAAGGCCCTGCCATGTCGTGACAAAACAGAAAGTTGTTTCCATATAAGTAAAATAAATATCTGAGTTGAACACTATATACAGTTGCCAATTAGAAAACAAGTCAAAATGCTAAAGAATAAAAATATAAAATTCCAGAGGGAATAGACAACAACCTGTATGTTCCCTCCGGCTGCTTTACGGCCGCATTGAGGAAAAAGGAAGCAGCAAGACATCTGCGATACTGAAGCATATCATCTCCACAAGAAGCTAGATTCAGCCCCATTTGTTCAGCATGTACTCTAATTTGCCTGCAATAGTTATCAGAGATGAGAATGCATAGAGAATATTTCAAGCAAGACAGGTAAATTACATTCACCCCGACCCACATTTTTTGACCAGTATGCACTCACAACCCTTGCATTGCACCAATTGTTCGTCTAAATAATATACTTAGATTCCCAGTATTAATGTAACTATCAAATCTTTATACATGTGCCTATACCTATATCTTACTACTTTTTATTTTGTTTAATTTTATTTTACTGAATTGAAATGACAAAAATGCCCTACATAACAATGTTAAAAGAAAAAGAGCTTTTGTCATTGTTCTTCCGCCTCTACAAGTCCTCTATGCATAAAGAGAGTGGAGTTAAAAATGACTTTATACAACCTATTTAATGTCATTTCAATTTAATGACACAAATAGAGGGGAGGTGAGTGCATGCTATTCAAATAAAAGGATGGTGCCCGTAATTTGATAAATCTCAGAGGCTGTGAATGTAATTTACCCTTAAAGATATCATGAATTTGAGACAGTTAGATTTAAAATAACTACCTGTGGATGTCACGAGCATGTCTAAGAGAACGGCTACTAATAAAATTATCCTTACACCACTTTTTGAAAGCCTTTTCAATTTTTGCTTTACCCATTTCTATTGATCTCCTCTCTAAGAAATCATTAGATGCTCGATACACATTAATCAAAGTAATGTGGTCTCCCTCCGGACTAGAGAAGCATTTTATTGCAGTTCTTGCCTAGTAAAAAGATGAGAAAAACAGTAACTTCAATTGCATGCAAGGAATAGACAATGAATGATACCTATAATTATACCAACTCTAGAATTTTCCTATAGAAATTCATTGCTTATTTTATAAATCATTTATACACTATTTACATATTCTGTTAAATAGTCAATAGAGGGATAGACTATGGAAGTATACAATCAATGATTAATATTCATATTTGTTTGCCGGATTAAATAAATTTTTGGTCCCTATGAAACACCTCTTATGTTTTGGTCCCTAAAATTTTTCTTCTGATTTTAGTAGAGTAAAATTAAAGTTATCTATTTTAGTCCTAGTTTGTTCTATTAAGTGCTGAACTGGCAGGTTAAATGCTGATATGGCAAGACATATCACATCAGCAAGCAAACTAATTGTAGGTGCTTAAATAACCAACTTTGAAATTTTACTAAACGAAAACCAAAAGAATTATAAGGACAAGAGGAAAAAAAGACAGGCATTTGACCAAAATCCTTTTAAGCCTCGTTTTTCATAGTAACATCAAAAGAGAATATAACAGATACACCGTAGAATCAGAATTCATTATTCAAACCTCTACTTGCTTTTCCCGAGGAGCATAAAATATGGATTCCACAGACAGCATTGCTACGGTTATCAACATGTCCTCTAAGCAGTTATACTGACTAGCTAAGATAATAGCTTTAGAATAAATAGGATCCAAGGGCAGCCGAGCCATTTGATGCCCAACAGGATCAGAGAGCTGACAGTCATCTGTTAGAGCACCTAGTGAAAATAGCTGTTCCAATGATTTGATAATCGTTGTCCTGTTCAACAGTACAATACATCATACAGCTTACAAGAGATCAAAACAAATTTCAAAAGCTCACTAACGAGGGATGCTAGAAGAATAATTCACTAATGTACACCACAGTGCAAACAACCATATATATTATTCTCAGGTTGCACTATGATAATAAGTGGAATGAACCATTAAAACTCACTTTTACTACCTTAGAAAGTGGTTGTGGTTGATGTTATATTGAAGAGAATAGAATCATTTGGTCTGTTTGGATTCAAAAAGTTGTTTTTTTCTTCCAAAATTAATCACAAAACTCCACCTTCTTTATTTATTTATCGAAAGCTAAAATATTGAGGTAATATGCATCTTGATTCCTGAAATTGGTTGGATGGGTCAATTTGATCCCCAGCTTTTCAAAATGACCAACTATGTGTCCCACTTTTAGAAACAACGAAACTTTCATCTCACATCCGTCAGGATAATGCTAAAGTGAACATTTAAATGCTACGACAGATAATTATCAACAAAAATGGAGCACATAAAGACTGATAAATATGTAAATGTAGGGAAACAATAAAACCAAAATGCTGACAAGTTTCTCACCGTGAAGGTTTCTCAATAAAATCAAACCCTACTATGTCATCAACACCCAAGGCCTTAAGCTGCAAAATCACATTAGATAGGTTGCACCGCTTAATCTCTGGCTTTGTCGAATCCTCAAGCTTCTCGAATTCACTTTCTGGATATAGACGAAAGCATTTTCCAGGTCCTTCACGCCCTGCACGGCCACTGAGCAACAAAGCTAACAATCAGTTTGTTCGTACTTAATGAAGAATTCCATGTATATGTTAATTTCAGTAAGATAGTTTAGCAATAGTAACAATGCAAATGACATCACTCATTATAACCAAAATATGATATGTAAGAACAGCTACACATAAAATCACAATTAAAGAATGAGTTATGATACAAAAAAGAAAGTTCAAGACTTGAAAAGGCATCATAAAGATAAAAGAAATAAAAAGTTACATCACTTAGTTTAATTTCGTTTTCTGATAAAATATATAACAAGCTTTATAATAAAGAGATTCCCAATGGACATGCATAGCAAAAAAAACGAGACAAAAACAAAATGAAAAATATACCAAAAACAATATGCCAGATTTGCATCTAAAAAGTCTTTGTTCAGCAATGTCGTGTGATGTGAGAAAAAGGTTTTCTACACTAAACTACATTAACACTAAAACAGAATCTTGCACCATACCTTCTTTGCAGTGCCTGGGATTTGGATGTAGGTACTATAATCAAGGATTCCATGTCTTTCCCAGAATCATAAGAACGTGCTTTGACAAAGCCAGGATCTATTACATACTTTACTCCAGGAATTGTTACTGATGTCTCAGCAATATTAGTTGCCAATATCACCTAAGAAAGAAGCAGAAAGATAACTTGAATGCAACTAAAAGCAAGTGAGTACCCATTCGATTATTATTTAAAATTTGCATTAAATCTCATAAAACAGGTGGATGCCCAATTATTTTTTACAAAATAAAAAAAAAATTAGTGTTCATAGAGATTATGTCTAGCTGAGCTGAAATTTACCAAATCATAGGAGGTAGTTGTTATGGAAAAGCTGGTAGCACTTACAGTGAACCTTACTTGAAAATAGATTATATATGAATTTGGTTCTCTTGAAAATAGATTATATATGAATTTAAAAGCATGTGCATATGCATATTCAACTCTAAAATGAGGCCACCGGCATTTTAATTTAAATTGTAGATATGGTCAAACAAAACAGAATGCCTCACTATATTTAATAGAAACCTAGACCAAATATATCAATCATTTTAAATATTTGAATCCAATTTTACAAACGTCTAAAATATATTTTTCCTTTAGTTTTATTGAATTAGTTGAGAGATAGAACAAATGAAAGATGAATGCAAAGATGTGATACCTTGCGAAATCCAAACGGAGCTGGTGCAAAGACCCGCAATTGCTGCTCAGATGGAAGAGCTGCAAATATAGGCACAACTTGAAGCTTCTGACTCCCTTCAGGAAACTGACTGAGTCTGTCATTGATAAGCTTTTCAACTGATTCAATCTCTTCTTGACCAGTCAGAAATACTAGTATATCACCAGGGTCCTCCTTTAAATGAATCTATAGATCAATGACATGAGTTTAAGCAACAGAGCTATGAACTTTGTTTCTCAGTCATACATCACTCTCAGTCATCCATCACTCACTACATTGTTATAACCGTATACCATATGATTTAATTTATAATATATACGGGACAATATTGCTAGATGATTCAATGCGCTAATGAGAATGAATGGAGTGAGCTATCGCATTCGTTATGAAGCTGTAAATACCATAAATGCATATGTAGAAACCAAGAGTGATGCGTTGTAAAATATCCAAAGATTTCTCATAACAATCAAATAAAATATCGGTTGCATTATATTAGATTAAATGAAATGGTTATTAATTAAACATATCACCTGAAATATTGTTATCAAGGAAGCATCTAAATAGTCTTCTTCTGGATGGCATGTGTAAAATATATCCACAGGAAATTGTCTCCCTTGGATGTGAACAGATTTGGCATTGCCAAAATACTCGGAGAAAGTGCGAGCATCAAGACTAGCAGACATAATTATTAGCTTCAATGGAGCATACTTTTCGCGGTTATCCTTTTTAAGAAAACTGTTGCTCTGACCACCATATTCTTTTTCCAGTGACATGCCAGCATTCACATTCTTTTTTCCAAAGTTAACGCCCTGATCATCAGCAACAGATCTTGACCGAGCAGATTGAACATTTTTTAGCAAGGCCAGCAAGACATCAGTGTGGACAGTTCTCTCGTGTGCTTCATCAACAATTATAACAGAATACTTGGAAAGATATGGATCCAACAATGCTTCCCTATAAACATAAAGAAACACATCAGCTATCCTATACAAAAAGCTGCACTTACAATCTACAGAAAACAGATATTTCAAATTGAAATCTCCTTAGCTGCTTCAAATCATATACAACTAAAACCCATGTCAAAGAGGGCAATTTGTGAAGAACGTGGTTTGGTTAACCCATTCTTAAAAAAAACAACTTAAAACAAATGGCAGAGAGACACCACCAAAGCAAATCATAATTTCTTCCGTATTTCAGTATTGAGAAGAGCAACAAATTCTAATTGGCCAAGTTCCCAGTAAAAGTCTCACAAAATGAATCTTACTGGAAAACGGAAAAAGATATCCAAACATCCATGTTACACGTATACCTTAGAAGCAATCCATCTGTCATATATTTAATTCTTGTTGAGCTGGAAGTAGTATCATCAAATCTAACAGAGTACCCAACTTTCTGGCCCAACTCAACACCACATTCTTCAGCAACCCGTTTTGCAACTGTAATGGCAGCTACACGTCTCGGTTGAGTTATCCCAATCACTTTTCCATCACGGCAAAATCCAGCACCAAACAGGAACTGTGGAATCTCTACACAGTTAAATGGAAAAAATAGAACATGGTGAAAATCTGCTATGCTTAAAAGCCTTTTTTTTCCTTTACTTTTATATAAAAATTAAATAATGAATTATATAAAAAATAAGATGTGACCTACGTGTGGTTTTCCCACTTCCTGTTTCTCCAACGATGATCAAAATATCATTCTTTTGGACCTCTTCAATGAGTCTTTTCTCAACTACAAGAGTACACAATGACGACAAGAAGCATAATCCGGATTATCACAACACAGCCGAAAATAACTAGGAAAAACATAACAAGAAAAACATAAAATCAAGCTCAGCCAATACCAGAAGCTATCGGGATAGACTTCCTCTGCTGTGCTATCTTTTGCCTCCTGAAAAGGAAACTATAAATGTTAAAAAACAACAAAAACACTAAAATTACAGTCAAGTTTATCCTCCCCTCCTCCTCCCCACCCCCTCCCTCCTTTCTCTTTTTCCAAAGTAATTACAAACGTGATTCTTTCATTCGTGGGTTTGGAAGAAATAATGAAACTTGACATGTATTGCAGAAATCCATACCGTGCAGAGAACTCAGTTTGACGATTCTGTTTTCCATTAGAAAATTTTCCGATAGAACAAGGGTCATGGCTTCTCTTAGCCATGGAAGGCATTTCAACAAATCCAAAACTGTTAATTTGGAGATGCGATGCGACGGTGACTACCACTGATACCGAATTAGGGCCTATCTGATATATTCTGCTATCCAACTATGAAACAATTACAACAGATCTCTAGTTAGGTCTCAAACAATGATCATCCATAACAAAAATCTTACTATGAATCGTGAATCATACTCCCTCTTAAATATTAAGTCAACATGGAAAAAGCACTTCAGTCAAAGCAGCAATGCCGGAAAATTGCATAAGATGATTGATATTTTGATAAATATAAGTAACTGTTATATTATCAGTATAATGTAATTACATAGCATACACATATAAATATAAATATACGTACATATATGTACAAATATTTAGAAATATGATATTATGCATAGTTGTCAAAACTGAACCGGTGATCAAACCGGTCAGACTACTAGGTTTGAAATACATATCTTCACCAACAATTTAACAACAATCAAGTCTCACTTTCTAAAAATAACTAATACGAAAATAGACATAAAATTAGTCAATACTACAATAATATTTTAATTTAACACAATAACAGTGACAATCAATTAGGCAATTAGCAATCAATTCCAATTAAGCAATTAACAATCACACTACAGGAACAGAGCCTATTAACAATTAACAATCAAATAGGCAATTAATCAATTCTAACAGAATCTATTAGCAATTAACAATCAATTTTAACACAGCCTATTATCTAATTCTAATCACACTATCACATTGCAGCAATGAAGACTATTAACAATTAACAATCAATTCTAACAAGACTCTATTAGCAATTAACAATTAATTCTAACAAATAAAATATGTATAAGGACCAAGTTTCTAAAAATCGGACCAGTCATCGAACCGCTCTAACTACTAGTTCAATAGTTTACTGGCCCAACCAATTCAACCGTGATTCAACCGAAAAACCGTTTTATAACAAAAATAAATTATAAATAAACACCTTACATCATAATTAGTTAATTACCGCTAGTACAATTGAATCACAAAACATAAAACATCACATCACTATAAAAATCACAAAACACAACAGCACAATTAATCAATAATCATATAATCTAAACACAACTAAGTCATCAAGACAGACACAATACAACACATTACTGTATAAAAATCACAAAACACAACAATATCACAATAGAGCAGCCATAGTTAATCAATAATCAATTAATCATTCAATAATTTCAATTTAAAACACAATTAAGTCAACAAATCAATCACAATCAAAGATACAATTGAGTCACAAAACACAACAGTACATCACTATATATAAAAAAAATAAAACAGCAGTACAATTTTAATAAAGACTAACAAGGTTAACCAGTGAACTAAATCAACTAATCCTCCAATGATTCAATCCAAACTACGAAAACAACGTAGCAAATGTACAATACAGCATCAGAGCAGAGCTAACCATTCAATGATTCAAATTTCAATCTGAGTACTACTAGCAGAATTCCAAACAAAAATCAATGTTTTGGGCAAAGAATGAAAAAGAATAGAAAACGAAAATTAAAATCAATGATGACATTGCCTTCGTTCTGAGCAGTCTGACCAAACAATACAATTCAATTACAATATCACAACAATCCACAGCAACTCACTCCAACCAGTAATCTCAATAGTCAAAATTATTCAAAATTGTTCAACGATTATTCAAGACTTTAGGGGGTGTTCGCGGTGCTGTTTGGTTCGGTTATTTAGAAAAAAGTCATCCGATCCAATCGTTTATTAAAACTGCGGTTCAATTTGGTTCCCTTTTTTTGTCAAAACCATCTGAACCAAACCAAACCAATTAAAATCAGTTTAGTTTGGTTTGGTTTGTTCAGTTTTTGCAATTAATTCAAACAAAAACCTACTGTACAATTTCACAAAGTCATAACATTAAAATTATGCAACATAATAAGTAGACAACTAATATTTCTAAGTCAATAACCAATAAGCCAGTAACTATTTCACAAAGTTATAACATTGTAGATTAAACAATAGTCAAATACATTGAAAAATAATCAAATAAAATAGATTAACAAGAAGTTTCAGCAACAAAAAATAGATTAAACAATAATCAAATATATTGAACAAATAGTCGATAACAATTTACAAATTTCCAACAAGTAGTCAACAAAAATTTCCAGCGATAAAATAAAATAGATTGAACAAATACTCAATAATAATTTCCAAGTTTTCAGCAACAACAAATACTCAACATATAACAATATGCAATATCGATCACTCAATGGCTCTCATTTTAGTTGGTCACTCACAATTAATTGAGCTTCTTTTATCAAAGCAAATCTAATTTCTAAGAGTACTAAATAAAGAATAAAAGGAAGCCAACAGAAAATAAAGAAGCAAATCGTTGATTCAAATCATTGGTGCTAACCCAATCTTCCATCCCTCCCAATGATAATTATTGTCCTTGTTCACATTGGCTCAGAACAAAAATAGATCAAAACCAATCATCATAACAAATTGAAAATCATCATAATCAGAATTAGAAAATCAGTACCAGTTAGAAGTCGGAAGGAAAAAAAAAGTTCAGAAAAAAATCAAGAACCAACACCAAGGGCTCCGTTCTAGACGCAGACAACGACACGGCGGGGCTGGATGGCGAAAACAGGGACTACGCGGACACGGCGGCTGCTGTGCGTGGAGGATGATGACAGCTCCTCGTGCGTGGAGAGACAAGGAGTGGAGGAGCGGTGGCTACTGTGCGTTGAGGACGACGACGAAGGGAGGAAGAGAGAGAAAGGGTCGCGCCGAGGAAGGGAGAAGCGCGACGAGGAAGGGCCACCGTGAGGGTTCTGTCCGGCAACGTCAGGAGCTGAGAGGACGACGAAGACGCCGCTGACAGTTGTGCTGTGTGGTGTGTCGTGTGTATTCTTCCAAAGACCAGATGACGATGACGCTAGACGCTTCAAACTGCGAGGGTTCCAACCGCTGGTGGTCACTGGGTCACTGCCGGGTCGATTGTGGTGTGGATGGTGGAGTCCCTCTGCTCGTTGGAGGAAAAGGAAAGTAGGGTTGAGGGAGGCGTGGTGACAACTGACTGAACTGAGTGCTGAATGATTTGGGGGTGGGTTAGGTTAGTGGGTCGTGGGTTTTTTTTTTTTTTTTTTTTTTTCCTAGTGTCAAAAAACGATGCCGTTTTGAGCTATTTTTAAAAACCGGAGCTTCAAAAAACCTGTCCATTTCGTCCGATTAATCACTGGTTCGACCGGTTTTTTTTGCAGACCGATTTTGTAACTGATTTTTTGCAAAGAGATTTCGGAGGCTTCCAGCTAGATGATCGATTTTTAATTAACCCGGTCGAATTGACCGGTCCGGTCCGATTTTCAAAACCTTAGTTTTGAGTGTGGCTGGCTAGGTCATCTACTTGGCGTTGGGGGTTGGTTTATTTAGGGTTATTTAGTAATTCGGTTCGGTTCGGTTTTTTCAATTTTCAATTTTCGTTTTTTAGTTTGGTTAGTCGATTTTGTTCGGTTTGAATCGATTTTGAACATCTCTATATTTAACCCAGTAGCAAGTAACAACACCAAGGTTCACAGATTAACTAACAACAATTATTTAAAATTATCCACAATCCTAAATCACAGTAATGAAAAATTATGGTTCACAGATTAGCTAACAACAATTAGTGAATTATAGTTCAAAAAAAATTTATGATTATATTTTTACTAAATTAGTGAAGAAATAAATATTATACACTAATAGTTATATTTTTTACACTTTTATAATAACTAATATGCGGAGACAACTTACGAGACACTAATAGTGTATAATATGATGAGATAATATAATCAAAATAAAAATTAATAATCTTAAAAAATAATAAAATTAAAGATAATTAAAGATGTTTAAGATAAGATTGAAGAAATATATTTTTTTATCTATTAAAATTATGGATGAAAATAAAGAATATTTTAGATATAATTTTTTAAATTTGTTTCTAATTAAATAGAATTGAGAAATAAATAAATTTAATAATATTTATAAATAACTAATCTTTAATAATATTAGTAAATTTATATATTGATTTTGTTACACATAATAATAATTTATTTTTTTAATCTTATTTTTTAATTTAAATTTGTATATTTTATACGATTTACATGTTAAATAACTTAAGATATTTTATTATTTTATAATTTATTTTTAATTATTAATATTAAATTTATAATTTTAAAATAAAAATATAAAATTAATTTTTTAAACGTAATATTGATAGCTCATTTATTCTTTAAATTAGTATTAAACTCAATTTTTTTTTTTACCAAAGATAGGAGACTTGAACTCGCAACCTCTTAATTGAGTATGGGGAGACTATGCCATTTGAGTTATAACTCATTGGCTTAGTCTTAAACTCAATATTGATAACTTAAACATGAAAATTAATATTTTTAAATTTGATTATTCTTTTTTTTTTGTTGGAAGTAAAATTCTCAATTATTCCTGCGGTGAAAACCAAGAACTAATTTCTAGCTTAGTTGAAATTCACATTTTGATAATAGTAAATTCAACACGAGTTAATACTCAAATTGGCCCCTGAAATTTGACCTCCGACTCAATTTAGCCCTCAAGGTTTCAGTTGACTCTAATTGTACCCTGAAATTTTATCTCGAGCCTCAATTTGCCCTTCCGACGTTTTCCGTCACCAGAGAGCTAACCTAGCAAATTTAAATGACACCTGGCAGTCTCAAAACGACGCCGTTTTACTGTTGGCGCCAAAATTGTTAGAAACGACGTCGTATCCCTTAGAAAGGGGTTAAATGAAAATCCAAACACTAACCACTTTAAAGGTGAGACTCAGTTGACCCTTTCTCTTCCTCCACTTTCTCTCGTTTTTCTTCCCGTCAGAGAAGCACCATCGATGTCACAGTAATGGAGCTTTGAAGCTTTTCTTACTTCTTTCTACCCTCATTGTGAAGATTAATTACTTGGGAGTCATCTTTTGAAAAACAGGTTAATAACAAAATCGATGCTCTCAACTATCGTGCTCTGTTTTTATCAAAATATTGGTTGTGTTGTTTTTCATTTTTTCACCCTACTTGATCAGTGAAATTTTGGGAGAATGTGGTTGAATATGGTTGTTGATGATGATAGAATTTTTGTATGTTAGGGTTTAATTTTTTTGCATGTGTGTGGCTGTGATCAACCGAATCGTTCAATTCTTTATCCGTTTGAGTAGTCTTTGATTCTTCATATTCTATTTTAAAATAACAATTATACTCCTTCATATCCCATTTTAATTTAATTGTTGATTGGATAATTTCTTGTAAAAATAAAATATTTTCTGTGCTGAACATTATATGCGTCAATGACCACCATGAATGTTTAAGTGATAATCGTGAACTGAGGATTTTGTATTTTGGTCAGTCATTACAGTGTATTTAACTTTTGATTATTGTTTCGTTAACAGAATTTATGCTAATTTTTTTCATTATGTTCATCTTGTTCTAGATATTCCTTTCTTCCCTTATCCTGGCATAGTTTTCTACGAATTCTTATCACATTAAAAAAGGAGCTTGTTTCTATATTTTCATCTAATGTAGCAGAACACATAAATTGCTAATATAGGACAATTTTTAAACTCAGTTGAACACCATTGTCAACTTATATTATATTGATAAGTTTGTAGATTATATTAATAATAGGGTTGAATATATGCATGTGTGAATTCTATGGATGAATCTTGTGTTTATCCTAGTAGGTACAGCAGTAACATTAGTTGACTTCAATTCTTTGCATATCAATTTGAGAAAATTGAACTTCTAGATTTTATTTGAAATTTGTAGGGGTTAAATTGAAGCCTTCAAACATTTTGCCACGTCATCTAACTGCTAGGGTGACAGGTGTCTACCAAAATTGACAGGTCAGCTCTTCGGTGACGGAAAATACCGGAAGGGCTAAATTGAGGCTCGAAGCAAAATTTCAGGGTACAATTAGAGTCGATTGAAACCTTGAGGACTAAATTGAGTCGAGAGTCAAATTTTAGGAGCCAATTTGAGTATTAACTCATTCAACACAAAACCTACTAGTTACTATACATACATCATTATCTAAAAATCGAAATCCTAAACAGAACACTTTGTGTTAGTTTTTTAAATTTACCAAATACTCATAATGTATTAGTTAAACAAAAATATTATAAGCACATAAAAAATTAGTCATAATGTATTCATCTATTGATATATATACATACTAAGCCGGTGGCCACAACTTCACACTTCCTTTCCTTTTATTGGACATAGATCTATCATCACTCTTACTATCTTCCCCACTCCCTAACCTACCTTCTTCTTCTTCTTCTGGTTCTGCTTTCGATCCATTTCTCAGCAATTGTCATCTTTCTCTGGATAATTCATCCAATCGATGGACATTGATGTGTCAAAGTTCTTCAACACATGCCTCCTATTCGTGGCCACCATTGTTGTGGCCAAGCTCATCTCAGCCTTCATTGTCCCTAAATCAAGAAAGCGCCTTCCCCCAATCGTGAAGGGCCTTCCATTCATCGGAGGCTTACCCCGATTCCTCAAAGGTCCAATCTTTATGCTCCGTGAAGAGTACCCTAACTGGGTGGCGTCTTCACCCTCAAGATGTTCCACAAAAACATCACATTTATGATCGGTCCCGAAGTTTCTGCTCATTTCTTCAAGGCCCCAGAATCTGAACTCAGCCAGCAAGAGGTGTATCAGTTCAATGTTCCAACTTTTGGACCCGGTGTTGTCTTTGATGTTGATTACTCTGTTCGCCAGGAACAGTTCAGGTTCTTCACTGAGGCCCTTAGGGTTAACAAGCTCAAGAGCTATGTCGATCAGATGGTTACTGAAGCTCAGGTCAATGTTGATTCATGTCTAGTGTTTATTTTTGTTTGATATAGTATTATTCTGTTATTTGACTCTTGATTTGTGACATTAGCAATTTGCCTGTTGGATTTGACTTATTTTTTTCCTCCTAGAGTTGAATTTGATGATCATGTTACTAAATTGTTTCTCATTAGCTGCAGATCCATTTAAATTGTGCCTTTTTTATGTGTGCTTATTTCATCTTCTGTTTTTAATTGGATATAGTGTGAATCTGCATTCAGTACCTCATTGGATTTGGTCATGAACTTTTGCATGCTGCATCTTCCAAGCTAATAAATTGCAGCAATAACATTAGATAAGCCTTATGATATAATTATGGGTCTATTAATAATATTGAAAACCAAATTTGAATTGGAACCTTATTTCATTCCAGTGTTTTTAATTTGATAAGCTGGAGAGGCTTTTCAGCTCCATTTGTACTTGACATTATTTTTAATATTGTCTCATTATGTTAATAGTAAGTCTTCCGTTAAAATTTTCATCAGTATTGTACTGAATTGGCATTATGGGCTATTGGTTCTCTAACATGGACCTGATTTACAGGACTACTTCTCAAAGTGGGGAGAAAGCGGTGAGGTTGATTTGAAGTATGAGCTCGAACATTTGATCATCTTGACAGCAAGTAGGTGTCTCTAACAGCAAGTACCTTTCAGCTGTGGTTGATGAGCAGAAGATTTTGATGGAAAAGCACGGGGATCGAGTCGATCATGATGTCTTGGCCGAAATGGATGTCCTGTATCGGTGCATCAAAGAAGCCTTGAGGCTCCACCCTCCATTGATTATGCCTGCGAAGCTCACACACCGATTTCAGCGTCACAACACGAGAGGGGAAAGAATATGATATTCCTAAGGGTCATATAGTTGCCACATCCCCTGCTTTTGCAAACAGGCTGCCTCACATTTTCAAAGATCCCGATACGTATGATCCCGATCGATTCACTGTTGGGAGAGAAGAGGACAAGGTGGCAGGGGATTTCTCATACATCTCTTTTGGAGGGGGCAGACATGGATGCCTTGGCGAGCCCTTTGCATATCTGCAGATAAAAGCAATATGATCTCACTTGCTAAGGAATTTCGAGCTGGAGTTGGTGTCACCTTTCCCTGAGATTGATTGGAATGCCATAGTTGTTGGAGTGAAAGGAAAAGTGATGGTCCGCCACAAGCGGCGGGAGCTTTCTTTTAGTCACTAGGACCAAAATGTTTTGAGTGTTATGGCATGATTTCTTCTTTAAGCAGTATTTGTTAGTGTTGCTGGTTCTTCTTATTCATCCTCGGCCAAATTTCACTGTTTATTTGACCGTGGATTTTTTTAGTCTTCATTTTAACACTCTGTAATTTGGCAAGTGTTTTTAACTTATTTGGTTTTAGTGAATTGTGAATTTGTGATAGCTCCCAATATGGCTTTTTTATAAAACTTAGCTTTGCTTGATTCATGCATCCAGCCATATCCAGTGAGGGAAAGGTTTTGATGTTGTCATGATAGGTTTTAGTGAATTACATCATAGTTTGATTTTATTACTAGCTACTTGGGTTTGTGATCATCCAAGATTATCCCTCTCCAGGTGAAAGAATAACTTTCTCACAAATGAGATTAGGACAAGACACTTCCATTAAAATGACAGCTTTTTTTCCAAATTGATATATTGAGACAAATTTCGGCATGAAAGTTAAATGCATCAGAGAATCGGCCATTTTAATAGTATATGGAAACTAGAGTTACATGTTCAACCATTAAACGTATATAGAACAGAATAAACTAAAAGATTAATTGAACAACTCGACAGAAGTTGAAGATGGTGAATATTAGTACAGCTATCCCTACAATGGTAGAACTGCTTCTCCAAGGATCCCGGAAGTACACCCACCTGAGTGTGCCCATAGTCCATTTCCAAACATTGTTGTAATGTTCATTAAGATCTCCAATGATTTGTTGGTAACATGTTTTATTTGTCACAACATGTTTGCATAGACTATTAACCAGTGTTGCCAATTCCTTGTCACTTCCAAGTTCATGGACAATAGCTTCCTTCTCAACCATCAATTCTGCGTCATCCTTGGTGTGAATAAGAGAATCAATCAGAGAAACATAGTTGCAAATGTAAGGCTCCTCAGGATAGTGACACTGCTCAAATGCTATCAGGTTCCTAAGAACACATTCTGCTGTGGGAACTGAAATCTAGCCTTAAAACACTTGGAATATGGGAAGCAACCCAAGCAGAGAAACCAGCTGAAGAATCTCTTCTTCTCAAACTTTATGTCTAGCAAGGATCTATTATGAACCTTCTCGAAGCTTATTCCGGCTTCATTCAACTTTGTCGCGGTCCTCAGCATACATTCTTTTTGCGAGTAAGTGTGGCGACTCTTGTCATCGTTGAAACTCAGGTTCATGGGGAGATAAGAACATCGAACCAAATCAGTGAAATGCAGCGATTTCTCCCACTTCTTCGGCTCGAACTTCCTCTCAGAAGATTTCTGATAAGGGTAACAAGATGCAAAGTACTCATGAGCAAGCCTAACGAATCTGGAATGCTCTTTGAGATTGCTTGGGACACAAGTCTCATAGAGTTTCTCCAAAACTTGATTTGGAAGCTGGTTCTGAAGCAGCAGCAAGTCCCTCTGGATGCTTTTGCTAAGACATCGTTGAGTCAATACACAATCATCTTTGTGTTTCCACCGTTTCGCTTCCCTCAGAAAGAGTTCCATGTTGAAAACAGAATCCAGCAGAATAATCCTCACAAATTGTTCGCTTCCGATGTGAGGGAACTTCGACTGGTAACAACGCCTTATGATCTGCTCTTGTTGTTCAATGAAGGCCTTGAAGTCCTCTAGGGATCTTGTAGATACAGCACTCTGGCCATTTTATTGCAGGATCAATGTTTTCTGGAATATCAATTATTTGTTGAATAGCATATTCTTTGTTGAATAGCATATTCATCAATAAATGTAGATCCCATCACACCTGCTTAGCTTTTTCTATTGCAAATTCAGCATAGCAGATCCAATATCAGACATAACTAGGTTGTGATTATTATAGAACAGTTTTTTTTATAAAGTTCAAATTTTATGAAATTAAACATAAAAGAAAGGAGCCTCAAATGTTTCTATGTTGTGACATCAAGGTCAAGGATACAAATATTGAAAATAGTCTCTCCACTTGTAAAGATAAATTGTGTAAATATATACCAAGTATATATTTAGAAAAAAGGCCTTTTCAAATTAAGGAAGTAAAAAGGAATGTATTTGTAAAATTAGTGAGAAAAAGTGAAAGACACAAAGACATGGACATATACACAAATACATGATAAAAAACAATTGTGTTTAGTAGTTATAATGGACAGAACATACAAATTTGTAAAATGTCTACTTTATCCTCCATAGCATAAAAAATAGCATCATTATCATCTTCATCACCCTCAAATCTTTCAATCTTTTTTTTCACAGCAACTTCCAGATCTAATATCTTTTTCAAAAGAAAAAACTATAAATAAAATTAATTGCGAAACCAGAACATTCATCTACATAATCCCATAACAAAACAAGATTTACAATATATATTCTGAAAAATTTAAAAATAAAAATAAAGAAGCACAAGAAGATTGAAACAAAACAATGGCAGTATAATGATACTCACATTAACATTAATCAAATTACAGCAAATTCAGTATTAAAATTTAAAGTCAAACTAAACTCAAATAACCAAATCTGTGTTTAAATATTATTATCTAAAAAAGAAAAAACCCTTGAGGTAAAGTGTGAAATAGATAGAACAAGAGACACCTACAGCACCCACATTGACGGCGAGTCCGAAACGGTGAGGGAGGGGCGACGCGGTGAGACCTGTGACAGGGAGGGAAGGAGGCACCGCGAGATGCAGAAGCGCAGAGGCAAGAGGCAGAAAAGAGACAACACGATGGTGAGAGGAGAGGTTGAGTTGGGGGAGTTCCAAGTGAGGGATGCGGCTAGCAATGGTGGCGAGTAGATTAAGGAAGGCTGGAGGCGAGACAGTGATCATACTTCTAAGAGAAAGAAAGAAAGAAAGAAAGAAAGAAAGAAGATATGGAAAGAAGAAGAAGGGGGTTGAGGCACTAAGGGAGGAGAAGAGAAAGGCTAAATGGTTTGGATAAATCTAGAATTTTCAAAAAATATTAAGGGTAAATTTGTCCAAAATTTTAGTTTAATTTGTGTCTCACAATAAAAATTTGTGTCTCATGATTTGGGAGAGACACAAAATACACGTATTTTATGTATTTTTGTGTGTAACCGTATCTCTCTATTTTTTATGTCTCACAAAACAAACATTGAACATATGTTACAGTGTCCATGTCTTTAATGGACATAGACAGTATCTAAGGCTGTGTTTGGTTTATATCTTAAAATTATGAAGACATAGACACAAATACACAGAGTACATAGACACAAGAAGACATTAATTTTGTATTTTGTTTGATAATTAAGACATAGACAAAACACACCACTCACAATTTTATTAAAAAGTCAATTTTACCCCATTCATTCCAGTATCACTATCACCACTTCTGCCTTTTCATACTCCTTCAAAATCATCAAAATTTACCATGGCATCATCATCTTCAAGACCAACACATATTTTTTCTAATTTTTGATAATTCTTCATCAAAAACAAAATCAACCTTACAAGCATAAAAAATTTACCCAAAATTGCTAAAAATTAGCATAACAAACACAAATCTCTATCAATCCAAATACAGAATAAGTTATCACCTCATCCATGGCAAAGAACACCACAAATAAAATTAATCCAAAATTTAATATTTATAAAATAAACAAAAATACTTCAATAACATTCTAATTGAATAATACAAACATTCAAATATTTTATTAAAATTTTTTTAAAACAAATACAAATTGAATCTGAGAGTAGAATAAGGCAACATAGTAAATGAAAAAAAAAAGAAGTGGAGAAGAATGAAAAGAAAATGAAAATGAGAAAAGATGGAAGGACAAAACCAAAAATAGAAAGAAGTGGAGAAGAATGAAAAGAAGATGAAGAGAAGAAGAACAAAATGCGAATGGGGGAGAGCGTCTTCGTTGTTACACAGTCGTTGTTGATACTGATCAAAGGGTGAGGCAGAGAGACTTTCTTATTTGCTGTGACGCTACCTGCAAGGAGAAGACAGAAGACAAACAGCGCCGCCAAAGAGGATGGAAGCGACGCCATTGAAACCCAAATTGGGCAACAACAATGGAGGCTGAGAGAGGAAACAAAGAATGGTTGAAGAAAAAAATAGGTTGAAGGGATAAAATGGTAAAAATTTTTTGTGTCTCAACTTAAAAATGAGTATCTCAGTTAATTATAAAGACACAAATACATGTTTTTTGTGGGTATCTCTGTGTCACCGCGTCTCTCTTAGTTTGTGTCTCACGTGCCAAACAAAGAACACGTCCTACAGTGTCTCTGTCTTTGGCATACACAGACATCAACCAAACGGTGCCTAAACGGACACTCAATAGATGAATACATTATGACTAATTCACATAAAGACACAGTAAATAACTTCTTTTAAAGACACATTCATTCTACCAATTAATATTTGACATGTAGCATTGGTCAAATTAAAATACGGTCTATCTTTAGTGGTTCTGTTTATCTGGTTATAAACGATTTTTTTATGGTTTTTTCCCTCACCGCCACGCTCCTCCACTCTTACTGTCTCTCACCCTCACAGTTTCATCTGAGGGATGAAGTAGAATCGTCGTCTTCCCGCATCTGAGGGATGAAGTAGAATCGTCACCTTCCCTCGTTACAGCCTGAACAACGCCGCCTCCATCCCGGTCTTCATTGGCACTGCAGAAGCATCTTTGCTGGTCTTAGTTGCAGCTCGCTTGTCAGACTCTTCGGCATTCGCGCTCTTCCATTTGGTAGTCTTCTGTGATTTTATTCAGTGTGTGTCTTTTCTGAACTTGATGGAGTGTGGTAATTGAAGACCAAGGAATGCTGATAAAAAAGATTGGAATCATTATTATAGTAAGAATGTTATTGAGGGTGCTTATTAGTTTTAGTGATTAATGATGATGATGAGATGATTGTGGGTGTTGTTGCTGAAGAAGCACTATTATTTGTGTTGTTTCAAATAGAGTTAAGGATGATTAAACAAAATGGCTCAGTATGTGTGCTTCTTATGCCATTGAATTTGAATTACAAAATTAGTGAGCAGCTGTGTAAACAACTAATCTTGTGCCATTGTTGAATTTGAATTTATCCTTGTCATGCATATTTGTATCTTGAAGTTTTGTATATGCAATGTAGATATTAAAGAAGAACTTGCAGCAATTCATATGATTTAGTGTTTCATTGACTCATTTTCATATTTTTATTTTAATTATGTTATATTTCTTTTTTTAGTGTTCTTTTAAAAAAGATCAATACTAAGCCAATGAGTAATAGCTCAAATGGCATAGTCTGCTCATACTCAATTAAGAGGTTGCGGGTTCGAGTCTCATATCTTTGGTAAAAAAAAAAAGATTAGTACTAATGTTGTTATTATATTTGAACCAAGTAGGAAAAGGAAAAGGAAAAGGAATCACCAGCTATTATGGTGGCAAGAGCTGAGGAAATGAAAACAGAGCAGGCCTTAGTGGTGGTAAGAACAGAGAAAATGGAAGCACGACAGGCATTGGTGGTTAGTGGAGAAAAAGTTAATATTTTACCATCAAGTTGGTGTAAGATGGAAGATGGTGCCTGATGAGCGGATAATTTATACGCTTTTTGGCATTGTTTTTAAGTAGTTTTTAGTATGATTTAGTTAGTTTCTACTATATTTTTATTAGTTTTTATTCAAAATTCACAATTCTGGACTTTATTATGAGTTTGTGTATTTTTCTGTGATTTCAGGTATTTTCTGGCTAAAATTGAGGGACCTGAGCAAAATCTGATTCAGAGGCTGAAAAAGGACTGCAGATGCTGTTGGATTCTGACCTCCCTGCACTCGAAATGGATTTTCTGGAGCTATAGAAACCCAAATGGCACGCTCTTAATTGCGTTGAAAAGTAGACATCCAGGGCTTTTCAGAAATATATAATAGTCCATACTTTGCTCAAAGATGAACGACGTAAACTGGCGTTTAACGCCAGTTCCATGTTCCATTCTGGCGTTAAACGCCAGAAACAGGTTACAAGTTGGAGTTAAACGTCCAAAACAGGTTACAACCTGGCGTTTAACTCCAGAAACAGCCTAAGCATATGTAAAGCTCAAGTCTCAGCCCCAGCACACATCAAGTGGGCTCCGGAAGTGGATTTCTGCACTATCTATCGTAGTTTACTCATTTTTTGTAAACCTACGTTACTAGTTTAGTATTTAAACAAACTTTTAGAGATTTATTTTTCATCTCATGACATTTTCACGTCTTACATTGTATCTCTACGGCATGAGTCTCTAAACTCCATGATTGGGGGTGAGGAGCTCTGCTGTGTCTCGATGAATTAATGCAATTACTTTTGTTTTCTATTCAATCACGCTTGTTTCTATTCTAAGATACTCGCTTGTACTTAACCGTGATGAATGTGATGATCCGTGACACTCATCATCATTCTCAACCTATGAACGTGTGCCTGACAACCACTTCCGTTCTACCTTAGATTGAGTGTGTATCTCTTAGCCTCTTGGTTCATGATCAGAGTCTCCGTGGTATAGGCTATAACTATTGGCGGCCATTCTTGAGATCCGGAAAGTCTAAACCTTGTCTGTGGTATTCTGAGTAGGATCTGGGAAGAGATGGCTGTGACAAGTTTCAAACTCGCGAGTTCTGAGCGTAGTGACAGATGCAAAAGGATTACTGAATCCTATTCCAGCAGGATCGAGAACCGACAGATGATTAGCCGTGCGGTGACAGCGCAATTTGGACCATTTTCACTGAGAGGACGGATGGTAGCCATTGACAACGGTGATCCACCAACATACAGCTTGCCATGGAAGGAGACCTGCGTGCGTGAAGAAGAAGACAGTAGGAAAGCAGAGATTCAGAAGACAGAGCATCTCCAAAACCTCAATCTGTTCTCCATTACTGCATAACAAGTACTATTTAATTTATGCTTTTTACTCTTCATAGATATAATCATTCTTATCATTGATTTCCTGACTAATAATTACAAAATAACCATAGCTTGCTTCAAGCTGACAATCTCCGTGGGATCGACCCTTACTCACGTAAGCTATTACTTGGACGACCCAGTGCACTTGCTGGTTAGCGGTACGAGTTGTGAAAAGTGTGATCTACAATTCGTGCACCAAGTTTTTGGTGCCGTTGCCGGAGATTGTTCGAGTTTGAACAACTGACGGTTCATCTTGTTGCTTAGATTAGGAAAATTTTGTCTTTTGGGTCAGAATCTTTTATTTTTTTTTCTAAAATTTTCCAAAAATTTATTATTTTTATTTATTAATTTTTAGAGTTTTCTGTTTGAGTTTAGTTTCATATTTTAAGTTTGGTGTCAATTGCATGATTTTATTTTCCTTTAAATTTTCGAATTTGTGTTCATTGTTCTTTCTTGATCTTCAAGTTGTTCTTGCTATTTTTCTTATTTGATCTTTAGTTTTTCATGTCCTATGTCTTTTTTTGTTTTTCTTGTGCGTTTTCAAATTATCAGTTTTCAAAACTTCTTTCTTATACATTAAATATTTAAAAAAAAACACGTTAAATTTATAACTCAATTGGCTAGAGCGTTGTGCTTATGTTCTTGGTAATTGAGTATCTTCCTTTTAAAACTTTTCCAAAAATAATTTTTCTTTGATTAAATCTTGTGTCAAATTTTTAAGTTTGGTGTTCTCCTGTTATTTTTCTTTAATTTTCTAAAATTTATTTTTATTTTTCTAAAAGTTTTAAGTTTGGTGTTCTTTTTATGTTCTTGAGTCTTTGAGTTTTATTCTTGTTGTTCTTGTGAGTCTTCAAGGTGTTCTTGAGTCTTCTTTGTATTTTGATCTTAAAAATTTTTAAGTTTGGTGTTCCTTGGTATTTTCCCTCCAAAATTTTTGAAAAACAAGGAGCATTAGATCTAAAAATTTTAAGTCTTGTGTCTTTTGTGTGTTTTTCTCTTTCTTCATTAAATTCAAAAATATCTTTTCTCTTCATTTCAATTAATTTTCGAAATTTTCCTTTAAAAATTCAGATTTCTATTTTAAAACTTTCTATTTTATCTTATCTAAGCTTTAAAACTTCAAAATTCAAATCTTTTTCGAAAATCATATTCAAAAGTTTTCAAATCTTTTCAATTAATTAGTCAATTCAACATTCAAATTTCTTTTTTTTTTCCTTTTCATTTAATTTTTGAAATCTATATTTTATCTTCTAATCATTTTACTTTATTTTATTTCTGTTTTTTTATTCGATTATTTTTAATTAAATACAATAAAAAATTAAAAATATATTTTACTTGCAATTCACATCATCTCCCTTTCTCCATCATGGATCTAAGTGGAAATGAACAGTCCAGAAGGACTCTAGGGTCATATGCTAATCCCACTACTACTGCATATAGGAGTAGTATCTGTATACCTCCCATCAAAGCAAGCAGTTTTGAGCTAAATCCTCAGCTCATTGTCATGGTGCAGCAAAACTGCCAGTATTCCGGTCTTCCACAGGAAGAACCTACTGAGTTTCTGGCACAATTCTTACAAATTGCTGACACAGTACGTGACAAGGAGGTAGATCAGGATGTATACAGAATGTTACTATTTCCGTTTGCTGTAAAAGATCAAGCTAAAAGGTGGTTAAATAACCAACTCATAGCAAGCATAAGAACATGGCAATAGTTATCAGACAGATTTTTGAATCAATATTTCCCTCCAAAAAGGATGACACATCTAAGGCTGGAGATCCAAGGCTTTAAACAAGAGGATGATGAATCTCTTTATAATGCCTGGGAGAGGTACAGAAGGATGCTAAGGAAATGCCACTCTGAAATGTTTTCAGAGTGGGTGCAATTAGACATCTTCTACTATGGGCTTACAGAAAGAGCTCAGATATCTCTAGACCACTCAGCTGGTGGATATATACAAATGAGAAAAACTATTGAAGAGGCTCAAGAGCTTATTGATATAGTTGCTAGAAATCAGCATCTGTACATAAGCAGTGGGTCCTCCATACAAGAAGAAACCAAAGCAGTATCTACTGAACTTGGTCCTCCAGAACAAGTTGTTGAACTCAATCAGCAATTGTGTTTCCTAACAAAACAGCTAGTAGAATTCAAGGAGATGCTACAAGACACTAAAAATACTAATAAAATTATGGAAGCACAATTGAATCAGACAAAACAGCAGCTATCAAGGCAGATAACAGAAGAATGCCAGGCAGTTCAATTAAGAAGTGGGAAAACATTAAATACCTCACTTCAGAGCAGCAGAAAACCAAGAAAAGAACAACTGACAGAGGATGAGCAAAATATTATCCAAAATCCCTCTGAGGACAGTAAGAGCCCAGAGAGGAATAACTCTGGCATTCAACCGCCAGAAAAGAATGCAAAGCTGGCGTTAAACGACCAACCCATGTGCAGTTCTGGCGTTCAAACGCCAGAAACAGGCAGGGAGTTGGCGTCAAACGCCCAATAGAAGCTCAGTTCTGGCGTTCAAACGCCAGAAACAAGTAAGGAGTTGGCGTCCAACGCCAATCCAGCTTCTAACCCTGGCATTCAAATGCCAGTGAGGGATCAGACACACACAAGTGCTGATAACAACCCCTCTAAAAAGGCTTCTCCAACCACCTCTGCAGGAAATAAACCTGCAGCAACTACGGTTGAGTAATACAAAGCCAAGATGCCTTATCCTCAAAAACTCCGCAAAGAGGAGCAGGATAAGCAATTTTCCCGCTTTGCAGACTATCTCAGGTCTCTTAAAATAAAGATTCCGTTTGCAGAGGCACTTGAGCAAATACCCTCTTATGCCAAGTTCATGAAAGAGATCTTGAGTCATAAGAAGGATTGGAGAGAAACTGAAAGAGTTCTCCTCACTGAAGAATGTAGTGTAGTCATTCTAAAAAGCTTCCCAGAAAAGCTTAAAGATCCTGGGAACTTTATGATACCATGCATATTAGAGGGTAATTGCACCAAGACAGCTTTATGTGATCTTGGGGCAAGCATCAACCTAATACCTGCATCCACTATCAGAAAGCTTGGTTTAACTGAAGAAGTCAAACCAACCCGGATATGTCTCCAACTTGCTGATGGCTCCATTAAATACCCATCAGGCGTGATTGAAGACATGATTGTTAGGGTCGGGCCATTCGCCTTTCCCACTGACTTTGTAGTGCTGGAAATGGAGGAGCACAAGAGTGCTACTCTCATTGATGTCCAAAAAGGGGAAGTAACCCTGAGGGTCAATGAGGATGAGTTCAAGTTAAATGCTGTCAAAGCCATGCAGCATCCAATCACACCAAAAGACTGCATGAAAGTTGATCTTATTGACTCTTTGGTAGAGGAAATCAACATGGCTAATAGTCTCGAATCAGAGCTAGAAGACATCTTTAAAGATGTTCAGCCTGATTTGGCGGATTCAGAGGAAATAAAAGAGCCTCTGAAAATTCTTCAGGAAGAGGAAAAACATCCTAAACCCAAGCTCAAACCACTACCACTGTCCCTGAAAAATGCATTTCTGGGAGAAGGTGGCACTTTTCCGGTGATCATAAGCTCTGCTTTGAATCCACAGGAAGAGGAAGCACTACTTCAAGTGCTAAGGACACACAAGACAGCTCTTGGGTGGTCCATAAGTGACCTTAAGGGCATAAGCCCAGCTAGATGCATGCACAAGATCCTATTGGAGGATGATGCTAAGCCAGTGGTTCAACTACAGAGGCGGCTAAATCCAGCCATGAAGGAGGTGGTGCAGAAAGAGGTCACCAAGTTTTTGGAGGCTGGGATTATTTATCCGATTTCTGACAGCCCTGGGTGAGCCCTGTCCAAGTTGTCCCCCAAAAGGGAGGCATGACAGTGGTTGAAAAAAATGAACTGGTTCCTACAAGAACAGTTACAGGGTGGCGCATGTGTATTGACTACAGAAGGCTCAATACAACCACCAGAAAGGATCATTTTCCTTTACCATTCATAGACCAGATGCTAGAAAGACTAGCAGGTCATGATTATTACTGCTTTTTGGATGGCTATTCAGGCTACAACCAAATTGCAGTAGATCCCCAGGATCAAGAGAAAATAGCATTCACGTGTCCATCTGGAGTGTTTGCTTACAGAAGGATGCCATTTGGGCTGTGTAATGCACCTGGAACCTTTCAGAGATGCATGTTCTCTATTTTCTTTGATATGGTGGAAAAATTTCTGGAAGTCTTCATGGATGACTTCTCAGTATATGGAGACTCATTCAGCTCCTGTCTTGATCACCTGACACTGGTTCTGAAAAGATGCCAAGAGACTAACCTGGTTTTAAACTGGGAAAAATGTCACTTTATGGTGACTGAAGGGATTGTCCTTGGGCACAAGATTTCGAACAAGGGAATAGAGGTGGATCAAGCTAAGGTAGAGGTAATTGAAAAATTACCACCACCTGCCAATGTTAAGGCAATCAGAAGCTTTCTGGGGCATGCATGATTCTATAGGAGGTTTATAAAGGATTTTTCAAAAATTGCAAAACCTCTAAGCAACCTGCTAGCTGCTGACACGCCTTTTGTGTTTGACACAGAGTGTCTGCAGGTGTTTGAAGCTCTGAAAGCTAAGCTGGTCACAACACCAATTATTTTTGCACCAGACTGGACCTTACCATTCGAACTAATGTGTGATGCCAGTGACCATACCATTGGTGCAGTATTGGGGCAGAGGCATGACAAGCTTCTGCATGTCATTTATTATGCTAGCCGTGTTTTAAATAATGCCCCAAAAAATTACACAACCACAGAAAAAGAATTGCTTGCAGTGGTTTATGCCATTGACAAGTTTAGATCATACTTAGTAGGATCCAAAGTGATTGTGTACACTGACCATGCTGCTCTTAAATATCTACTTATAAAGCAGGATTCAAAACCCAGGCTCATAAAATGGGTGTTGCTTCTGCAAGAGTTTGATATAGAAATAAGAGACAGAAAAGGGACAGAAAACCAAGTGGCTGATCATCTGTCCCGGATAGAACCAGTAGAAGGGGCGTCCTTTCCCTCTATTGAGATCTCTGAAACCTTTCCGGATGAGCATTTGTACACCATTCAGGAAACACCATGGTTTGCAGACATTGCAAACTATAAAGCTACAAGGTTCATACCCAAAGAATACAGCAGGCAACAAAAGAAAAAATTAATTGATGCAAAGTACTATTTGTGGGATGAACCCTATCTCTTTAAGAGATGTGCAGACGGAATAATCCGTAGGTGTGTGCCTAGAGAAGAAGCACAGAAGATCTTATGGCATTGCCATGGATCACAATATGGAGGCCACTTTGGAGGTGAGCGAACAGCCACCAAGGTCCTTCAATGTGGCTTCTACTGGCCTACCCTCTATAGAGATTCCCGAGAGTTTGTACGTAACTGTGACAGTTGCTAGAGAGCTGGTAATTTGCCTTATGGTTACGCCATGCCTCAATAAGGGATCTTGAAAATTGAGTTGTTTGATGTATGGGGTATTGACTTCATGGGACCTTTCCCACCATCATACTCAAACACTTATATTCTGGTAGCAGTCGACTATGTATCCAAATGGATAGAGGCCATTGTCACACCCACTAATGATACTAGGACAGTGCTGAAGTTCCTCCAGAAACATATCTTCAGCAGGTTTGGTGTCCCTAGAGCACTAATTAGTGTGGGGGCACTCACTTCTGCAACAAATAACTTTACTCTGCTATGGTCCGGTACGAAATTAGCCACAAGGTGGCAACTCCATATCATCCACAGACAAACGGGCAAGCTGAAGTCTCTAATAGAGAACTAAAAAGAATCCTGGAACGGACTGTAAATACCCGTAGATAGGACTGGGCGAGAAGCTTGGATGATGCTCTGTGGGCTTACAGAACAGCATTTAAGACTCCTATAGGGACCTCTCCATACCAGCTTATGTATGGTAAGGTCTGTCATCTACCCGTGGAACTGGAACATAAGGCCTACTGGGTAACCAGATTCCTAAACTTTGATGCCAGATTAGCTGGAGAAAAAAGATTGCTCCAGCTAAATGAGCTAGAGGAATTCAGACTCACTGCTTTCGAAAATGCCAAGCTTTACAAAGAGAAAGCAAAAAGGTGGCATGACAAAAATCTGTCATCTAGAGTCTTTGAACCAGGACAGAAGGTTCTGCTGTTTAACTCTAGGCTCCGGCTATTCCCCGGAAAACTGAAATCTCGGTGGAGGGGACCATATATGATTACAAGTGTGTCACCATATGGCTATATGGAGCTTCAAGACATTGATTCTAATAAGAAGTTCATTATTAATGGATAGAGAATCAAGCATTATCTTGATGGCAATGTTGAGCAAGAGTGCTCAAGGCTGAGGCTAGATTAAAAGCTCAGCAAGGTCTAGCTAAAGACAATAAAGAAGCGCTTGCTGGGAGGCAACCTAGCCATTAGCAAAACTTTTTCTGTTATTTTATTTTATTCTATTCTTCATTTTATTTATTTTTTAAATTATACAAGTTCAATATTAATAATCTTCAAGGTAAAGAATCAATTGCATAAGTTCACAGGGTTATAGAAGGATTCAGAGTACAAAACAGGGAAAAGGAGCTCACTAGCAAGAAAATGCCAGTAAGAGGTACAATTGGGCGTTAAACGCCCAAAAGAAGCATCTACTGGGCGTTTAACGCCAGTAATGGTACCTTTCTGGGCGTTTAACGCCATATTTGCAGCATCCTGGGCGTTCAGAAAAACACCCAATGACGAGAGATTTCTGGCGTTTAACGCCAGCCAGAAGCAACAGCTGGGCGTTAAACGCCCAAAAGAGGCTACAGATGGGCGTTAAACGCCCAAAACAAGCAGTAGTTGGGTGTTTAACGCCAGGATTGTGGAGGGGAGGAAGTTTTTGTTCCCAACTTGATTTTTTTCAAATTTTCATAGTTCCATCCATACTTTCTTGCATAAACATGTTTTCACACTTTCATTTTTCAAACTCTTTTCCAAAAATATTAAACATATCTTAATCCTAAAATTAAATCTTTCTCAATTCTTCTTCAACCTCTTTTCAAATCTTTTTCAAAACAAATCTATCTTTTTCAAATCTTTTCAACTCATTAATATCTTTTTCAAATTTTCACAATAACCTTCTAAAAACAAATTTATCTTTTTCAAATATCTTTCATATCTTTTCAATTTTAAATTGCATCTTTTTCCTATCATACGTATCTTTTACAAATCACATATTCTATCATATCTTTTTCAAAAATTTTCGAAACCCACCCCCCTCCCCTTTAAATCCTCGTTCGGCCTCCCTCCTCTCCTCCACAATTCGAACTTGGCTCTCCATCTATCCCTCTCCTTTCCTTTCTTTTGCTTGAGGACAAGGAAACCTCTAAGTTTGGTGTGTTTATCCGTGATCACTAAGCCAATACTCACCAAGATCATGGCTCCTAAGGGAAAACAAACCACCTCAAGAGGCAAGAAAGAGAATATTCCAAAACCACTTTGGAATCAAGGGAAGTTCTTAACCAAAGAACATTCAGACCATTACTACAAGATAATGAGTCTAAGGACAGTGATCCCGGAAGTTAAATTCGATCTGAAAGAAGACGAATATCCAGAGATCCAAAAGCAAATTCGAAATAGGAGCTGGGAAGTCCTAGCTAATCCTGAGACAAAGGTGGGAAGAAACATGGTTCAGGAATTCTACTCTAATCTGTGGCAGACAGACAGTCAGAGAATAACTGGAACCGCATTCTATGATTATCGAACTCTGGTTAGAGGGAAGATTGTTCACACCCACCCTGACAAAATAAGGGAGATCTTCAAGCTGCCTCAACTGCAAGATGACCCAAACTTCTTTAATAGGAGAATGATGAGACTAAATCAGAGCTTGGACAAAATCCTAGAGGACATATGTCTCCCTGGAGCTAAATGGACAACCAACACCAAGGGTGTCCCAAACCAACTCAAGAGAGGAGATCTTAAACCAGTCGCCAGAGGCTGGTTAGACTTCATTGGGCGCTCTATACTGCCCACTAGCAACCGCTCTGAAGTTACCATCAAAAGAGCAGTGATGATTCACTGTATTATGCTGGAAAAAGAAGTGGAAGTTCATCAGCTGATTTCTTATGAGCTTTACCAAATTGCAAACAAGAATTCCAAAGATGCCAAATTGGCTTATCCAAGCTTAATCTCTCTGTTATGTAAAGATGCTGGGGTAAAAATGGGAGTAGATGAATATATCTCGGTTGAGCAACCAATCACCAAAAATTCGATGGAAAGACAAGTGCAGGACGACCCCATCAAGAGGAGAGCACAGGAGTTCCTACCGGAAATTCTTCAATTTGAATACTGGGGGCGCCTATCACCAAGTTGCAAGAAGCTATGGATCAACTGAAGGAAGAACATCAAAATCAAAACAGCATGCTCTGCAAACTGCTTAGGGAACAAGAAGAGCAAGGGCGTGAACTGAAAGAACTGAAGCGCCAGAAGCTATCTCTTGAAGGGCCAAGCACACCACAGACTAAAGAGGCATCTACCTCCCAAAATAAAGGTTGTTGAGTCCTAACTCTGTGATAACCTTTTATCTATTTTAAGAGTACATGAGTATTAAAATTAGAGTCATTTGTCTTTATGTTTTTAGTTTCTTTTCTTACTAAGTGTCTGCTTTTATGCCTAATTTATATTATTTCCATTAAATAATGAATAAAGATTAGAGTCTATGCCTTAAAGTTATGAATGTCCCATGAATCTATCACCTTTCTTAAATAAAAAATGTTTTAATTACAAAAGAACAGGAAGTACATGAATTTCGAATTCATCCTTGAAATTAGTTTAATTATTTTGATGTGGTGACAATACTTTTTGTTTTCTGAATGAATGCTTGAACAGTGCATATATCTTTTGAATTTGTTGTTTATGAATGTTAAAATTGTTGGCTCTTGAAGAATGATGAAAAAGGAGAAATGTTATTGATAATCTAAAAAATCATAAAATTGATTCTTGAAGCAAGAAAAAGCAGTGAATACAAAAGCTTGCAAAAAAAAAAAAAAAAGAAAAAGAAAAGAAAAAGAAAAGAAAAATGGCGAAAAAAAAAGCAAGTAGAAAAAGCCAAAAGCTCTTTAAACTAAAAGGCAAGAGCAAAAAGCCAATAGCCCTTAAAACCAAAAGGCAAGGGTAATAAAAAGGATCCAAGGCTTTGAGCATCAGTGGATAGGAGGGCCCAAAGGAATAAAATCCTGGCCTAAGCGGCTAAACCAAGCTGTCCCTAACCACGTGCTTGTGGCGTGAAGGTGTCAAGTGAAAACTTGAGATTGAGCGGTTAAAGTCAAGGTCCAAAGCAAAAATAGAGTGTGCTTAAGAACCCTGGACACCTCTAATTGGGGACTTTAGCAAAGCTAAGTCACAATCTGAAAAGGTTCACCCAGTTATGTGTTTGTGGCATGTATGTATCCGGTGGTAATACTGGAAAACAGAGTGCTTAGGGCCACGGCCAAGACTCATAAAGTAGCTGTGTTCAAGAATCAACATACAGAACTAGGAGAATCAATAACACTATCTAAATTCTAAGTTCCTATAGATGCCAATCATTCTGAACTTCAATGGATAAAGTGAGATGTTAAAACTATTCAAGAGGCAAAAAGCTACTAGTCCCGCTCATCTGATTGGAGCTAAGTTTCATTGATATTTTGGAATTTATAGTATATTCTCTTCTTTTTAATCTATTTGATTTTTAGTTTCTTGGGGACAAGCAACAATTTAAGTTTGGTGTTGTGATGAGCGGATAATTTATACGCTTTTTGGCATTGTTTTTAAGTAGTTTTTAGTATGATTTAGTTAGTTTCTACTATATTTTTATTAGTTTTTATTCAAAATTTACAATTCTGGACTTTACAATGAGTTTGTGTGTTTTTCTGTGATTTCAGGTATTTTTTAGCTGAAATTGAGGGACCTGAGCAAAATCTGATTCAGAGGCTGAAAAAGGACTGCAGATGCTGTTGGATTCTGACCTCCCTGCACTCGAAATGGATTTTTTGGAGCTACAGAAACCCAAATGGCACAATCTTAATTGCGTTGGAAAGTAGACATCCAGGACTTTCCAGAAATATATAATAGTCCATACTTTGCTCAAAGATGAATGACGTAAACTGGCGTTTAACGCCAGTTCCATGTTCCATTCTGGCGTTAAACGCCAGAAATAGGTTACAAGTTGGAGTTAAACGCCCAAAACAGGTTACAACCTGGCGTTTAGCTCCAGAAACAGCCTAAGCACGTGTAAAGCTCAAGTCTCAGCCCCAGCACACATCAAGTGGGCCCCGGAAGTGGATTTCTGCACTATCTATCGTAGTTTACTCATTTTCTGTAAACCTAGGTTACTAGTTTAGTATTTAAACAAACTTTTAGAGATTTATTTTTCATCTCATGACATTTTCAGGTCTTACATTGTATCTCTACGGCATGAGTCTCTAAACTCCATGATTGGGGGTGAGGAGCTCTGCTGTGTCTCGATGAATTAATGCAATTACTTCTGTTTTCTATTCCATCACGCTTGTTTCTATTCTAAGATACTCGCTTGTACTTAACCGTGATGAATGTGATGATCCGTGACACTCATCATCATTCTCAACCTATGAACGTGTGCCTTCCATTCTACCTTAGATTGAGTGTGTATCTCTTAGCCTCTTGGTTCATGATCAGAGTCTTCGTGGTATAGGCTAGAACTATTGGCAGCCATTCTTGAGATCTGGAAAGTCTAAACCTTGTCTGTGGTATTCTGAGTAGGATCTGGGAAGGGATGGCTGTGACAAGCTTCAAACTCGCGAGTGTTGGGCATAGTGACAGACGCAAAATGATTACTAAATCCTATTCCAGCAGGATCGAGAACTGACAGATGATTAGCCGTGCGGTGCCAGCACAATTTGGACCATTTTCACTGAGAGGACGGATGGTAGCCATTGACAACGGTGATCCACCAACATACAGCTATTACTTGGACGACCCAGTGCACTTGCTGGTTAGCGGTACGAGTTGTGAAAAGTGTGATCTATAATTCGTGCACCAAGTTTTTGGTGCCGTTGCCGGGGATTATTCGAGTTTGAACAACTGACGGTTCATCTTATTGCTTAGATTAGGAAAATTTTGTCTTTTGGGTCAGAGTCTTTTATTTTCTTTTCAAAAATTTTCCAAAAATTTATTATTTTTCTTTATTAATTTTTAGAGTTTTCTGTTTGAGTTTAGTTTCATATTTTAAGTTTGGTGTCAATTGCATGATTTTATTTTCCTTTAAATTTTTGAATTTGTGTTCATTATTCTTTCTTGATCTTCAAGTTGTTCTTGCTATTTTTCTTATTTGATCTTTAGGTTTTCCTGTCCTGTGTCTTTTCTTGTTTTTCTTGTGCGTTTTCAAATTATCAATTTTCAAAACTTCTTTCTTATACATTAAATATTTTTAAAAAAAAAACACGTTAAATTTATAGCTCAATTGGCTAGAGCGTTGTGCTTATGTTCTTGGTAATTGAGTATCTTCCTTTTAAAACTTTTTCAAAAATAATTTTTCTTTGATTAAATCTTGTGTCAAATTTTTAAGTTTGGTGTTCTCCTGTTATTTTTATTTATATTTCGAAAATTTATTTTTAGTTTTCTAAAAGTTTTAAGTTTGGTGTTCTTTTTATGTTCTTGAGTCTTTGAGTTTTATTCTTGTTGTTCTTGTGAGTCTTCAAGGTGTTCTTGAGTCTTCTTTGTATTTTGATCTTAAAAATTTTTAAGTTTGGTGTTACTTGGTGTTTTTCCTCCAAAATTTTCGAAAAACAAGGAGCATTAGATCTAAAAATTTTAAGTCTTGTGTCTTTTGTGTGTTTTTCTCTTTCTTCATTAAATTCAAAGATATCTTTTCTCTTCATTTCAATTAATTTTCGAAAATTTCCTTTATAAATTCAGATTTCTATTTTAAAACTTTCTATTTTATCTTATCTTAGCTTTAAAACTTCAAAATTCAAATCTTTTTCGAAAATCATATTCAAAAGTTTTCAAATCTTTTCAATTAATTAGTCAATTCAACATTCAAATTTCTTTTTATTTTCCTTTTCATTTAATTTTCAAAATCTATATTTTATCTTCTAATTATTTTACTTTATTTTATTTCTTTTTTTTATTCGATTATTTTTAATTAAAGAAAATAAAAAATTAAAAATACATTTTACTTGCAATTCACATCATCTCCCTTTCTCCATCATGGATCTAAGTGGAAATGAACAGTCCAAAAGGACTCTGGGGTCATATGCTAATCCCACTATTGCTGCTGGTGCACAAAATTGTGATGTCCAGGCTCGAACAATCCCTGGTAATGGCTCCAAAGCTTGGTGCTTTGATCTTAATTCATAATTGTCACAACTTCGATACAACTAACCAGCAAGTGCACTGGGTCGTCCAAGTAATACCTTACGTGAGTAAGGGTCGAATCCCACGGAGATTGTTGGTATGAAGCAAGCTATGGTCACCTTGTAAATCTCAGTCAGGCGGATATAAAATAATCATGGAGTTTTCGAATAATAAATAATAAAATAGGGATAGAGATACTTATGTAAATCATTGGTAGGAATTTCAGATGAGCGAATGGAGATGCTTTTCGTTCCTCTGAACCTCTGCTTTCCTGCTATCTTCATCCAATCAGTCTTACTCCTTTCCATGGCTGGCTTTATGTGATACATCACCACTGTCAATGGCTACTTTCGGTCATCTCTCGGGAAAATGATCCAATGCCCTGTCACGGCACGGCTAATCGTCTGGAGGCATCACCCTTGTCAATGGCTTCATCATATCCTCTCGGTGAATAATATGCTCACGCACCCTGTCACGGCACGGCTATTCATCTGTCGGTTCTCGATCATGCTGGAATAGGATTTACTATCCTTTTGCGTCTGTCACTAACGCCCTGCAATCGCGAGTTAGGAGCTCGTCACAGTCATTCAATCATTGAATCCTACTCAGAATACCACAGACAAGGTTTAGACCTTCCGGATTCTCTTGAATGCCGCCATCATTCTAGCTTACGCCACGAAGATTCTGGTTAGGAGATCTAAGAGATACTCATTCTAGCTTAATTCATGTAGAACAGAAGTGTTTGTCAGGCACGCGTTCATAGGGGAGAATGGTGATGAGCGTCACACATAATCATCACCTTCATCATGTTCTTGAGTGCGAATGGATATCTTAGAAGAGAAATAAGAGGAATTGAATAGAAAACAGTAGTACTTTGCATTAATCTTTGAGGAACAGCAGAGCTCCACACCTTAATCTATGGAGTGTAGAAACTCTACCGTATGAAAATACATAAGTGAAGGTCCAGGCATGGCCGAGATGGCCAGCCCCCTAAACGAGATCAATAGTCTCCTAAGATGAACAATGGAATAAAACTGAGACCAAAGATGGTCAAAAAGACTAGTAAAGGTCCTATTTATAATAAACTAGTCACTAGGGTTTACATGAGTAAGTAATTGATGCATAAATCCACTTCCGGGGCCCACTTGGTGTGTGTTTGGGCTGAGCTTAAGTGTTGCACGTGCAGAGGCCATTTGTGGAGTTGAACGCCAGTTTCTGTGCCAGTTTGGGCGTTCAACTCTGGTTTTGGATCCTTTTCTGGCGCTGGACGCCAGATTTGGGCAGAAGGCTGGCGTTGAACGCCAGTTTACGTCGTCTATTCTTAGCCAAAGTATGGACTATTATATATTGCTGGAAAGCCCTGGATGTCTACTTTCCCAAGCAATTGGAAGCGCGCCATTTTGAGTTCTGTAGCTCCAGAAAATCCACTTTGAGTGCAGGGAGGTCAGAATCCAACAGCATCAGCAGTCCTTCTTCAACCTCTGAATCTGATTTCTGCTCAAGTCCCTCAATTTCAGCCAGAAAATACCTGAAATCACAGAAAAACATACAAACTCATAGTAAAGTCCAGAAATGTGAATTTAACATAAAAACTTATGAAAACATCCCTAAAAGTAACTAGATCCTACTAAAAATATACTAAAAACAATGCCAAAAAGCGTATAAATTATCCGCTCATCACAACACCAAACTTAAATTGTTGCTTGTCCCCAAGCAACTAAAAATCAAATAGGATAAAAAGAAGAGAATATACTACAAATTTCAAACTATCAATGAAACAGAGCTTCAATCATATGAGTGGGACTTATAGCCTTTTGCCTCTTGAATAGTTTTGGCATCTCACTTTATCCATTGAAGTTTAGAATGATTGGCATCTTTAGGGACTTCAGATTTCGAATAGTGTTATTGACTCTCCTAGTTTAGTATGATGATTCTTGAACACAGCTTCTTTATGAGTCTTGGCCGTGGCCCTAAGCACTTTGTTTTCCAGTATTACCACCGGATACATAAATGCCACAGACAGATAATTGGGTGAACCTTTTCAGATTGTGACTCAGCTTTGCTAGAGTCCCCAATTAGAGGTGTCCAGGGTTCTTAAGCACACTCTTTTTTTGCTTTGGACCTTGACTTTAACCGCTCAGTCTCAAGTTTTCACTTGACACCTACACGCCACAAGCACATGGTTAGGGACAGCTTGGTTTAGCCGCTTAGACCAGGATTTTATTCCTTTAGGCCCTCCTATCCACTGATGCTCAAAGCCTTGGGACCCTTTTTATTTGCCCTTGCCTTTTGGTTTTAAGGGTTATTGGCTTTTCCTGCTTGCTTTTTCTTTTTCTTTCTATATTTTTTTTTCGCCTATATTTTTTTTCTTTTTTTTTTCTGCAAGATTTGTTCTTTGCTGCTTTTTCTTGCTTCAAGAATCATTTTTATGATTTTTCAGATTATCAAATAACATGTCTCCTAGTCATCATTCTTTCAAGAGCCAACATATTTAACATTCTTAAACAACAACTTCAAAAGACATATGCACTGTTCAAGCATACATTCAGAAAACAAGAAGCATTGTCACCACATCAATATAATTAAGCTAAGTTCAAGGATAAATTCGAAACTCATGTACTTCTTGTTCTTTTGAATTAAAACATTTTTCATTTAAGAGAGGTGATGGATTCATAGGACATTTATATCTTTAAGACAAAGTTACTAACTACTAATGATCATGTAGTGAAGACACAAACATAGATAAGCACATAACATAGAAAAAGAAAAACAGAAGAAAGAAGAACAAGGAATGAATCCACCTTAGTGATGGTGGCGTTTTCTTCTTGAGGAACCAATGATGTCCTTGAGCTCTTCTATGTCCCTTCCTTGTCTTTGTTGCTCCTCCCTCATTGCTTTTTGATCTTCTCTTATTTCATGAAGCATGATGGAGTGCTCTTGATGTTCCACCCTTAGTTGTCCCATATTGGAACTCAATTCTCCTAGGGAGGTGTTGATTTGCTCCCAATAGTTATGTGGAGGAAAGTGCATTTGAGGCATTTCTGGAATCTCATGGTGATGAGCTTCATACGCCTCTTGAGCTCCATGACTGGGCTCTCTTGCTTGCTCCATCTTTTTCTTAGTGATGGGCTTTTCCTCTTTAATGAGGATATCTCCCTCTATGTCAATCCCAGCTGAATTGCATAGGTGGCAAATGAGGTGAGGAAAGGCTAACCTTGCCATGGTGGAGGATTTGTCAGCCACCTTGTAGAGTTCTTGAGGTATAATCTCATGAACTTCCACCTCTTCTCCAATCATGATGCTATGGATCATGATGGCCCGGTCTATAGTAACTTCAGACCGGTTGCTAGTGGGAATGATTGAGCATTGAATAAACTCCAACCATCCTCTAGCTATAGGCTTGAGGTCCAATCTTCTTAGTTGAACTGGCTTGCCTTTGGAGTCAATCTTCCATTGAGCTCCTTCTACACATATGTCCATAAGGACTTGGTCCAACCTTTGATCAAAGTTGACTCTCCTTGTGTAGGGGCGTGTGTTCTCTTCCATGTATGGTAAGTTGAACGCCAACCTCACATTCTCCGGACTAAAATCTAAGTATTTCCCCCGAACCATTGTAACATAGTTCTTTGGATCCGGGTTCTTACTTTGATCATGGTTCTTGGTGATCCATGCATTGGCATAGAACTCTTGAACCATTAGGATGCTGACTTGTTGGATGGGATTTGTTAGAACTTCCCAACCTCTTCTTTGAATTTCATGTCGAATCTCCGGATACTCATTTCTTTTGAGTTTAAAAGGGACCTCAGGGATCACCTTCTTCTTGACCACAACATCATAGAAGTGGTCTTGATGGGCTTTGGAGATGAACCTTTCCATCTCCCATGACTCGGATGTGGAAGCTTTTGTCTTCCCTTTCCCTCTTCTAGAGGATTCTTCGGTCTTAGATGCCATCAATGGTAATGGAAAAACAAAAAAGCTATGCTTTTACCACACCAAACTTAGAATATTGCTCGCCCTCGAGCAATAAACAAAAGAATAGAAGAAGAAGAAGAAGAAATATGGAGAGGGAGAGGGAGATGAGGTTTCGGCCAAGAGGAGTGTAGAGGGGTGTGTTGTGTGGATTTGATGAAGAATGGAGGTCTTTATATAGGGTAGGGAGGTGGGGTATTGGTTCGGCCATATGGGTGGGTTTGGGTGGGAAATTGGTTTTGAATTTTGAAGGTAGGTGGAGTTTATGAGGTAGGTTTATTGGGAAGAGTGGGTGGATGTGAGTGGTGAAGGTTTAATGGGGAAGAGAGATTGAGGTGATTGGTGAGGGGTTTTTAGGGAAGAGTGTTTATGGGGTTGTGTGAAAGGGAGTGGTGAGAAGAAGTGAGTGGAGGAAGGTGGGGATCCTGTGGGGTCCACAGATCCTGAGGTGTCAAGGCATTTACATCCCTGCACCATTAGGCATGTAAAAATGCCTTTGTATCCAACTCTGGGCGTTCAGCGCCAGGTTGGTGGCCATTTTGGGCGTTCAACGCCCATTTGTGTGCCATTTCTGGCGTTGAATGCCAGAACCATGCTTGTTCTGGCGTTCAGCGCCCAGAAGCTGCCCATTTTGGGCGTTCAGCGCCAGAACCATGCTCTGTTCTGGCGCTGAACGCCAGACAGATGCTCCTCCGGGGTGTAATTTTTCTTCTGCTGTTTTTGATTCCGTTTTCAATTTTTATATTTATTTTGTGACTCCACATGATCATGAACCTAAGAAAACATGAAAAAAATAATAAAAATAAGAATTAGATAAACATTGGGTTGCCTCCCAACAAGCGCTTCTTTAATGTCAATAGCTTGACAGTGGGCTCTCATGGAGCCTCATAGATGTGCAGAGCTTTGTTGAGACTCTCCAACACCAAACTTAGAGTTTGGATATGGGAGTTCAACACCAAACTTAGAGTTTGGTTGTGGCCTCCCAACACCAAACTTAGAGTTTGACTGTGGGGGCTCTGGTTGACTCTGCTTTGAGAGAAGCTTTTCAAGCTTCCTCTCCATGGTTGCAGAGGGAGATCCTTGGGTTTTGAATACAAGGGAGTTTTCATTCCATTGAAGGACTATTTCACCTCTGTCAACATCAATCACAGCTCTTGCTGTGGCCAGGAAAGGTCTTCCTAGGATGATGGATTCATCCTCTTCCTTTCCAGTATCCAGGACTATGAAATCAGCAGGGATGTAAAGGCCCTCAACCTTTACTAAAACGTCCTCTACTTGTCCATAAGCCTGTTTTCTTGAGCTGTCTGCCATCTCTAGTGAGATTTTAGCAGCTTGCACCCCATAGATTCCCAGTTTCTCTATTACAGAGAGGGGCATGAGGTTTATTCCTGAACCAAGGTCACACAAAGCCTTAAAGATCATGGTGCCTATGGTACAGGGTATTATGAACTTTCCAGGATCCTGTCTCTTCTGAGGCAATGTCAGTTGATCCAGATCACTTAGTTCATTGATGAACAAGGGAGGTTCAACTTCCCAAGCATCAATGCCAAACAATTTGGCATTCAGCTTCATGATTGCACCAAGAAACTTGGCAGTTTGCTCTTCAGTGACATCCTCATTCTCTTCAGAAGAGGAATACTCATCAGAGCTCATGAAGGGCATAAGGAGGTTCAATGGAATCTCTATGGTCTCTAGATGAGCCTCAGAGTCCTTTGGTTCCTCAGAGGGAAGCTCCTTATTGATCACTGGACGTCCCAGGAGGTCCTCCTCCTTGGGATTCACGTCCTCTCCTCTCCTCAGAGGTTCGGCCATGGCGCTTATGTCAATGGCCTTGCACTCTCCTTTTGGGTTCTCTTCTGTATTGCTTGGGAGAGTACTAGGAGGGATTTCAGTGATCCTTTTACTCAGCTGGCCCACTTGTGCTTCCAGATTTCTAATGGAAGACCTTGTTTCATTCATGAAACTTACAGTGGCCTTAGATAGATCAGAGACTAGATTTGCTAAATTAGAAGCATTTTGTTCAGAGTTCTCTGTCTGTTGCTGAGTTGATGATGGAAAAGGCTTGCTATTGCTAAACCTGTTTCTTCCACCATTATTAAAGCCTTGTTGGGGCTTTTGATCCTTCCATGAGAAATTTGGATGATTTCTCCATGTTGAGTTATAGGTGTTTCCATAAGGTTCACCTAAGTAATTTACCTCTGCTATTGCAGGGTTCTCAGGATCATAGGCTTCTTCTTCAGAAGATGCCTCTTGAGTACTGTTGGATGCAGCTTGCATTCCATGCAGACTCTGAGAAATCATATTGACTTGCTGAGCCAATATTTTGTTCTGAGCCAATATGGCATTCAGAGCATCAACTTCAAGAACTCCCTTCTTCATAGGCGTCCCATTACTCACAGGATTCCTTTTAGAAGTGTACATGAACTGGTTATTAGCAACCATGTCAATGAGTTCTTGAGCTTCTGCAGGCGTTTTCTTTAGGTGAATGGATCCACCTGCAGAAGTGTCCAGTGACATCTTTGATAGCTCAGATAAACCATCATAGAATATATCCAGGATGGTCCATTCTGAAAGCATGTCAGAAGGACACTTTTTGGTCAACTGTTTGTATCTTTCCCAAGCTTCATAGAGGGATTCACCTTCTTTCTGCCTGAAGGTTTGAACATCAGCTCTAAGCTTGCTCAGCTTTTGAGGAGGAAAGTACTTGGCTAAGAAAGCCGTGACCAGCTTATCCCAAGAGTTCAGGCTGTCTTTGGGTTGAGAATCCAACCATAATCTAGCTCTGTCTCTTACAGCAAAAGGGAAAAGCATGAGCCTGTAGACTTCAGGATCTACTCCATTAGTCTTAACAGTATCACATATCTGCAAGAATTCAGTTAAGAACTGAAAAGGATCTTCAGATGGAAGTCCATGAAACTTGCAGTTCTGCTGCATCAGAGAAACTAATTGAGGTTTCAGCTCAAAGTTGTTTGCTCCAATGGCAGGAATGGAGATGCTTCTTCCATGTAAATTGGAATTAGGTGCATTAAAGTCACCAAGCATCCTCCTTTCATTATTATTATTTTCGGCTGCCATCTCCTCTGCTTGTTCGAAAATTTCTGAAAGGTTTTCTCTGGATTGTTGTAATTTAGCTTCTCTTAATTTTCTCTTCAAAGTCCTTTCAGGTTCTGGATCTGCTTCCACAAAAATGTTCTTATCCTTGCTCCTGCTCATATGACAAGGAAGAATGGACAGAAAAATAATAATAATAATAGAGATCCTTTATACCACAGTATAGGGATCCCTTTGTGAGTGGAAAAAAAAGAGGGGGAGACAAAGAATGTGATGTAAAGGAAGAAACACATCTGTGAGGATGGAAGAGAGGTGAAATGAGATGTTAGGATATGAATGAATAAATAGAATGAGATGGGGGAGGGATAATTTTCGAAAATTATTTTGAAAAAGAGTTAGTGATTTTCGAAAATGGTTTTTGAAAAATGTTAGTAATTTTCGAAAATTTTTGAAATCAAAAATAGAAAATAAAAATAATCAGTAAAAAAAAAAGAAATTTTTGAAAAAGAGGGGAGATATTTTCGAAAATTAGAGAGAGAGAGAGTTAGTTAGGTGGTTTTGAAAAAGTTAAGAAACAAACAAAAAGTTAGTTAGTTAGTTGAAACAAATTTTTAAAAGATAAGAAGTTAGGAAGTTAGGAAAGATATTTTGAAAAGATATTTTTGAAAAAGATAAGATAAGAAGATATTTTTGAAAAGATATGATAGAATTAGTTTTGAAAAAGATTTGATTTTTAAAATCACAATTAATGACTTGATTCATAAGAAATCACAAGATATGATTCTAGAACTTAAAGTTTGAATCTTTCTCAACAAGCAAGTAACAAACTTCAAATTTTTGAATCAAAACATTAATTGATTATGTTATTTTCGAAAATTATGATATAAAATAAGAAAAAGGTTTTTGAAAATTATTTTGTTGGAATTTTCGAAAATAACCATGGATTTTGAAAAAGATTTGAATTTTGAAAAAGATTTTGAAAAAGATAAGATTTTCAAATTGAAAATTTGATTTGACTCATAAGAAACAACTTTGATTTTTAAAAATTTTTGAAAAAGTCAACTCAATTTTCAAATTTGATGAGAGAAAAAGGGAAAGATATTTTTTTGATTTTTTGAATTTTTATGAAAACATGAAAATTATGCAATGCATGAAATTTTTAGATCAAAACAATGAATGCATGCAAGAATGCTATGAATGTCAAGATGAACACCAAGAACACTTTGAATGTCATGGTGAACATCAAGAACATATTTTTGAAAAATTTTTAATGCAAAGAAAACATGCAAGACACCAAACTTAGAATTCTTTAATGCTTAGACACTAAGAATTCAAGAATGCATATGATAAACATGAAAAGACACAAAACAAAAAATCATCAAGATCAAACAAGAAGACTTACCAAGAACAACTTGAAGATCATGAAGAACACCATGAATGCATGAAATTTTCGAAAAATGCAAGATGCACATGCAATTGACACCAAACTTATAACATGACTCAAAACTCAAACAAGAAACAGAAAAATATTTTTGATTTTTATGATTTTCTAATTTTTTTGTATATTTTTTTTTCTCGAAAATTAATTTGAAAAAGGAAAATAAGGATTCCAAAATTTTTAATATGAATTCCAGGAATCTTGCCATGTTAGTCTAAAGCTTCAGTCCAGGAATTAGACATGGCTCACTAGCCAGCCAAGCTTTCAAAGAAAGCTCCAGTCCAAAACACTAGACATGGCCAATGGCCAGCCAAGCTTCAGCATGTAATTCAGACATGACACGCCTGACATACCCTACAGTCGTGTAAGAGCTGATGGTTGGAAGCCTCAGTCCAAAAGAATTTAGACATGGCTTTACAGCCAGCCAGGCTTCACATGCTTCATGAAACACTAGAATTCATTCTTAAAAATTTTGAATAAAATTTTTGAAAATATTTTTATATATTTTTTTTTTCGAAAACAAAAGAGAAATTTTTTTCGAAAATATTTTTGAAAGATTTTTTGAAAAGAAAACGAAAAGAAAGTTACCCAATCTGAGCAACAAGATGAACCGTCAGTTGTCCAAACACGAACAATCCCCGGCAACGGCGCCAAAAACTTGGTGCACGAAATTGTGATGTCCAGGCTCGAACAATCCCTGGTAATGGCTCCAAAGCTTGGTGCTTTGATCTTAATTCATAATTGTCACAACTTCGATACAACTAACCAGCAAGTGCACTGGGTCGTCCAAGTAATACCTTACGTGAGTAAGGGTCGAATCCCACGGAGATTGTTGGTATGAAGCAAGCTATGGTCACCTTGTAAATCTCAGTCAGGTGGATATAAAATAATCATGGAGTTTTCGAATAATAAATAATAAAATAGGGATAGAGATACTTATGTAAATCATTGGTAGGAATTTCAGATGAGCGAATGGAGATGCTTTTCGTTCCTCTGAACCTCTGCTTTCCTGCTATCTTCATCCAATCAGTCTTACTCCTTTCCATGGCTGGCTTTATGTGATACATCACCACTGTCAATGGCTACTTTCGGTCATCTCTCGGGAAAATGATCCAATGCCCTGTCACGACACGGCTAATCGTCTGGAGGAATCACCCTTGTCAATGGCTTCATCTTATCCTCTCGGTGAATAATATGCTCACGCACCCTGTCACGGCACGGCTATTCATCTGTCGGTTCTCGATCATGCTGGAATAGGATTTACTATCCTTTTGCGTCTGTCACTAACACCCTGCAATCGCGAGTTAGGAGCTCGTCACAGTCATTCAATCATTGAATCCTACTCAGAATACCACAGACAAGGTTTAGACCTTCCGGATTCTCTTGAATGCCGCCATCATTCTAGCTTACGCCATGAAGATTCTGGTTAGGAGATCTAAGAGATACTCATTCTAGCTTAATTCATGTAGAACAGAAGTGTTTGTCAGGCACGCGTTCATAGGGGAGAATGGTGATGAGCGTCACACATAATCATCACCTTCATCATGTTCTTGAGTGCGAATGGATATCTTAGAAGAGAAATAAGAGGAATTAAATAGAAAACAGTAGTACTTTGCATTAATCTTTGAGGAACAGCAGAGCTCCACACCTTAATCTATGGAGTGTAGAAACTCTACCGTATGAAAATACATAAGTGAAGGTCCAGGCATGGCCGAGATGGCCAGCCCCCTAAACGAGATCAATAGTCTCCTAAGATGAACAATGGAATAAAACTGAGACCAAAGATGGTCAAAAAGACTAGTAAAGGTCCTATTTATAATAAACTAGTCACTAGGGTTTACATGAGTAAGTAATTGATGCATAAATCCACTTCCGAGGCCCACTTGGTGTGTGTTTGGGCTGAGCTTAAGTGTTGCACGTGCAGAGGCCATTTGTGGAGTTGAACGCCAGTTTCTGTGCCAGTTTGGGCGTTCAACTCTGGTTTTGGATCCTTTTCTGGCGCTGGACGCCAGATTTGAGCAGAAGGCTGGCGTTGAACGCCAGTTTACGTCATCTATTCTTGGCCAAAGTATGGACTATTATATATTTCTGGAAAGCCCTAGATGTCTACTTTCCCACGCAATTGGAAGCGCGCCATTTCGAGTTCTGTAGCTCCAGAAAATCCACTTTGAGTGCAGGGAGGTCAGAATCCAACAGCATCAGCAGTCCTTCTTCAACCTCTGAATCTGATTTCTGCTCAAGTCCCTCAATTTCAGCCAGAAAATACCTGAAATCACAGAAAAACATACAAACTCATAGTAAAGTCCAGAAATGTGAATTTAACATAAAAACTTATGAAAACATCCCTAAAAGTAACTAGATCCTACTAAAAATATACTAAAAACAATGCCAAAAAGCGTATAAATTATCCGCTCATCACAACACCAAACTTAAATTGTTGCTTGTCCCCAAGCAACTAAAAATCAAATAGGATAAAAAGAAGAGAATATACTACAAATTCCAAACTATCAATGAAACAGAGCTTCAATCATATGAGCGGGACTTATAGCCTTTTGCCTCTTGAATAGTTTTGGCATCTCACTTTATCCATTGAAGTTTAGAATGATTGGCATCTTTAGGGACTTCAGATTTCGAATAGTGTTATTGACTCTCCTAGTTCAGTATGATGATTCTTGAACACAGCTTCTTTATGAGTCTTGGCCGTGGCCCTAAGCACTTTGTTTTCCAGTATTACCACCGGATACATAAATGCCACAGACACATAATTGGGTGAACCTTTTCAGATTGTGACTCAGCTTTGCTAGAGTCCCCAATTAGAGGTGTCCAGGGTTCTTAAGCACACTCTTTTTTTGCTTTGGACCTTGACTTTAACCGCTCAGTCTCAAGTTTTCACTTGACACCTACACGCCACAAGCACATGGTTAGGGACAGCTTGGTTTAGCCGCTTAGACCAGGATTTTATTCCTTTAGGCCCTCCTATCCACTGATGCTACAAGACACTAAAAATGATAATAAAAATATGGAAGCACAATTGAATCAGATAAAACAGCAGATATCAAGGCAGATAACAGAAGAATGCCAGGCAGTTCAATTAAGAAGTGGAAAAACATTAAATACCTCACTTCAGAGCAGTAGAAAACCAAGAAAAGAACAACTAACAGAGGATGAGCAAAATATTATCCAAAATCCCTTTGAGGACAGTGAGAGCCCAGAGAGGAATAACTCTGGCGTTCAACCGCCAGAAAAGAATGCAAAGCTGGTGTTAAACACCCAACCCATTCGCAGTTCTGGCATTCAAACGCCAGAAACAGGTAGGGAGTTGGCGTCAAACTCCCAATGGAAGCTCAGTTCTGGCGTTCAAATGCCAGAAACAAGTAAGGAGTTGGCGTCCAACGCCAATCCAGCTTCTAACCCTGGCATTCAAATGCCAGTGAGGGATCAGACACACACAAGTGCTGATAACAACCCCTCTAAAAAGGCTTCTCCAACCACCTCTGCAGGAAATAAACCTGCAGCAACTACGGTTGAGGAATACAAAGCTAAGATGCCTTATCCTCAAAAACTCCGCAAAGAGGAGCAGGATAAGCAATTTGCCCGCTTTGCAGACTATCTCAGGACTCTTGAAATAAAGGTTTCGTTTGCAGAGGCACTTGAGCAAATACCCTCTTATGCCAAGTTCATGAAAGAGATCTTGAGTCATAAGAAGGATTGGAGAGAAACTGAAAGAGTTCTCCTCACTGAAGAATGTAGTGCAATCATTCTGAAAAGCTTCCCAGAAAAGCTTAAAGATTCCGGGAGCTTTATGATACCATGCATATTAGAGGGCAATTGCACCAAGACAGCTTTATGTGATCTTGGGGCAAGCATCAACCTAATACCTGCATCCACTATCAGAAAGCTTGGTTTAACTGAAGAAGTCAAACCAACCCGAATATGTCTCCAACTTGCTGATGGCTTCATTAAATACCCATCAGGCATGATTGAAGACATGATTGTCAGGGTCGGGCCATTCGCCTTTTCCACTGACTTTGTAGTGCTTGAAATGGAGGAGCACAAGAGTGCTACTCTCATTCTAGGAAGACCTTTCCTAGCAATTGGACGAATTCTCATTGATGTCCAAAAGGGGGAAGTAACTCTGAGGGTCAATGAGGATGAGTTCAAGTTAAATGCTGTCAAAGTCATGCAGCATCTAGACACACCAAAAGACTGCATGAAAGTTGATCTTATTGACTCTTTAGTAGAGGAGATCAACATGGCTGATAGTCTCAAATCAGAGCTAGAAGACATCTTTAAAGATGTTCAGCCTGATTTGGAGGATTCAAAGGAAATAAAAGAGCCTCTGGAAATTCTTCAGGAAGAGGAAAAACATCCTAAACCCAAGCTCAAACCACTACCACTGTCCCTGAAATATGCATTTCTGGGAGAAGGTGGCACTTTTCCGGTGATCATAAGCTCTGCTTTGAATCCACAGGAAGAGGAAGCACCACTTCAAAATCATTGTAATTCAAAATCCATAAATTACAATAAATTTTCTGAAAACTTTAAGCTACAGAAGCACAAGGCCAAGTTCTGATGGCTTCAACCCATTCCTTATCCGGTAGTTGTAAGAATAATAATGAAGCTTCCCATCACTTAGTCTAAATTTCAGTTCTTTCAAGAAGGTTTCATTCTGCATGACATCCAATGCATTGGTGACACTGTAGTCCTTCTGTTTTGCTACAATGAGAGCATCATTCATCAGTTGAAGCAAGAGGGTCTTGTTTGACCTCTAACAAGGGAGTTGGAGCTTCAATAGGGCCTTCAGGAAAACTGGTGTCCCCTACATCCTTGAACTACCCGACAGGTTAGGTTTCCCAAAATTTATTCCTTCTTTCAAAGGAGAGGGATTCTTGAACTTTTTGTGCTAGATTGTCCAGTGCAAGATCGCTTTCCCAAAATTCAACTCAGTAATGATTTTCAGCAACAAAAGGATTTAGCTAAGTAATTATTTGAGTAGAACAGCAACAAAATCAAAATTCAATGAATGTTATTGTACAAGATGTCTTTGATATGGGTTGAGAGATGGATCGAAAACCTGCGGATCGAGGCGGATGCCGGACCACTTGACTGGAGCAAAGGGGGGAGGTTCCTGCAAAGACACTCCGATGCTCAAGTCAGAATGGATCTGAGAGGTATAAAGTGGGAGGAATGAATGAATACCTGGAGGGACCTGGGTCCTCTTATTTATAGGTGATGGTAGCTATCTTATCTTTATCTTATTTGACTAAGATAAGGGAGACATTTGAGTTCGAAAGTTGGTTAGGAATTCTAGTGGGCCTGTTTCCGGCCTTCTAGAAGGTTTCGGAGGGTCAGACCCGGGTAGCCAGGTTTGGGGACTATTCTGGGTCGTGGGATTTGTGGGCCGGATCCGTAACAGTTGCCCCCGTAGTGGGAAAGCGGGCGAGGTCAGTTTCTTCCGCTGGCATGGGGTTAGGCCGTTGGTGGCCTTCTTTTTGTCGTATGGATGTTTTTTTCCCGAACGCTCGTCGCGGTGGGTCGGTGTGTCGGACCCTAGGATGGGCCAACCCGTAGAGTCTGTCAGACTCGTAATTCGTGTTGTAGGAGGCGTGACCTTTCCATTTCTCTGTGTTCACTTAGCTTCCCAATGCGCGCTGTCAGTTAGGTTTTAAGAGAGCATTTATTGCGGAGGAAAAGATGCTTGGGTTGCCTTCCAATTTTGCCCTTTTGCGTTTGTTGGTTACTAGGGGTATTTTTGGTTTTCTAGCCCCTTTTAATCATTTTATGCTTTTTCTTCTTCCCTCGTTTATTTCATTTTGCTTTAGTCTTCTTAGTTTTTACTCTGCAACTTTGCTTTCTTCTTTCTTCTGCTTTGGGGTGCCCTGCTTCTCAGCCGTTGCGTTCCTATCTTTCGGGTTTTATCGGTGCATCACCAGGTTGGTATTCTTTCTCCGTTTCCTATGTGATTTGTGTTTTCCTTTTGCATTTCTGTTTTGTATCTGTTTAGTGTAGATTAGGATTGCCTCTGGTGTATGATGGTTTTGCATGGTGGTAAACATTTTTCTTGGGGTAGTGAGTTTTATGAGGGGATGAGCACCACTGTGTAGTTGGTAGTGTGTAGTGGTGTCTATTTGGTTTCCTCCACCGTTTTCTGCCGGGTTTGGCTGACGGTGGTGCTCATCACTGTTTTAGGTATGGCTCGTCGGAGGACGGAGGGTATGAGGGCTCCGGTGGCCCCAGCGGGGGGTGTCCCTTCCCTTTTTTCTTGGGTTACTAGTGACGTGTGGGGGACGCCATCGCGGATGACGGAGGCGGACCTCCAGCGGCTCCGTGATCAGGGAGCTGTTTGTGGGGGTGGCGACGCCAAACGTCATTACAAGCTTTCTCTTCCCGGGGTTGATGAGAGGGTTTGTTATACCAACCTCGACTCCCCGACCGTTCCGGAGTGGGTGTGGGTGTACGAGGCGATGTTCACCCGACTCAGCGTTCGGCTCCCCTTTTCCCCTTTTGTTCAGCAGCTGTTGAGCCGGTGCTCCGTGGTGCCGTCCCAACTGCATCCGAATAGCTGGGCGGCGATACGGTCTTTCGAGCTCGTTTGTGAGTTTCTGGAGCTCCCTGCCTCGGTGAATGTCTTCCTTTTCCTCTTTTTGTGTACCTGACGTTAGGATTTTTGCCAGTAAAGAATTTTATAAAAATAGTTGCGTTGTAGATATAGTCTCTAAACCAACATAAATCCCTTCGTACAAACGTTTTGGTTGTCACAAGTAACAAACCCCTAAATAAATTGATAACCGAAGTATTCAAACCTCGGGTCGTCTTCTCAAGGAATTGCAGGAGGTGTTCTTATTATTGGTTATGAGTCTTGTAAATTGGGGGTTTTGGAAAGAAGGAGCAAGTAATGTAAGATAACAAGTCGTTAAAATAATAAATAACAAAGCTCTTGGCAAGGTATAAGAACTAGAAGTCCTATCCTGGTTATCCTTATCAATTGTGATGAGAATTGGATTTTTCTCCCACTTTGTTAACCTCTAACTATGAAGGTAAGTTAAGTGGATGAATTAATTTTTATTCCTCAGATCCTAGTCTTTCCTTGAGAAAAGTTAGAGTTATTGGAACTCGAATTAATTCTTGAATAATTCCAATTTTCAATCAACAATGAGTTTGATAACTCAAGTGTCTCCAATGACTCAACCAAAGCCAAGAGGGAAAATTCTAAATTAAATTAAAAGCATCAATATAAATAAAGCAAAGCATTCTTAAATCTGAAATACCTTAAATAATATTAATTAAGAAAATCATAACATGAATGTAGCATAAGCCAAATAGGCAACATAACTAATATAAGCATTAAAGTTCTGAAAGTAAGAGATAAATATAAAGTAAAAGAACATTGAACCTGGGATTGAGAGGCACACCTAAAACTAAGAGAAATCCTAAATCCTAATCCTAAGAGAGAGGAGAGAACCTCTCTCTCTAAAAACTACATCTACTCCTAAAATTTTGAATATGAAAAGCTTGTTTATGAATGGATATATTTCCTCACTTTATAGCCTCTAATCTGTATTTTCTGGGCCACAAACTGGGTCCGAAACAGCCCAGAATTCGCTGGTTGCGAATTCAAACACGCTGATTTTTGTCACTACGATGCGTCGCATGGAGCACGCGTTTGCGTCGCTTATCATCAGGGAAACTATGGCATATTATATATCAAATCGAAGCCCCGGACGTTAGCTTTCCAACACAACTGGAACCGCGTCGTTTAGACCTCTGTAGCTCAAGTTATGACCGTTTGAGTGCAGAGAGGTCAGGCTGGACAGCTTTAGCAGTTCCTTCAGTTTCTTGTATTCCTTCCACTTTTGCATGCTTCCTTTCCATCCTCTAAGCCATTCCTGCCTTGTAATCTCTGAAAACACTTAACACACATATCAAGGCAGCTAATGGTGATAAGAGAGGATTAATATTAGCAATATAAAGGCCAAAGAAGCATGTTTTCAATCATAGCACATAATTAGGAAGGTAAATGTGAAACCATGCAATTAGTATGAATAAGTAGGTAAAGAATTGATAAAAACCACTCAATTGAGCACCAGATAAACCATAAAATAGTAGTTTATCAACCTCCCCATACTTAAACATTAGCATGTCCTCATGCTAAGCTCAAGAGAAACTATAAAGAAATGAAGAGGAATGGTAGAATGTATGAAATGCAACCTATCTTATATGAATGCAACTACATGCAAAATGTTTCTACCTACTTGGTTAAAAGCAAACAAGTTCTCCAAGACAAATACAAACCAATTTCGACTAATTCAAATTAAACAATAAAAGACAAGTAAACTTGTAAGAAGATAGCTCATGAAAGCAGGGAATATAGAATCAAGCATTGAACCCTTACTGGTAGTGTATATCACTCTAATCTCTCAAGTGTATAGGGTAATTCACTCTACTCTTCTCTAATCATGCTTTCTAAACTTTGTTCTTCATCTAACCAATCAACAAATATTTAATGTACCAATGCAAACATCATGAGGTCTTTTTCAAGGTTGTAATGGGGCTAAGGTAAGGTTGAGGGTATATATATGGCTAAGTGAGCTATGAATTGAATCTTTAATTAACCTAAGCTTTCACCTAACATACATATACTCTATATAATTCTAATTCATGCCTAGCTACCCAAAATCCTCACTTTTGTATCACATACTCATGTATCAACTTTTCTTTAATTTTATCACATATGCATTGATCTTTTATTAACTTAACATTGGGGTAATTTTGTCCCCTTATTTATTTATTTATATTATATATTTTTTTTCTTTTTCTTTTTCTCTTTTTTTTATTATTTTTTTTTGAATCATAAAAGCAAACATAACTTATCAATGCACATGGATTCTCCATTATTTTTCTATTTTGGTTTTTCATGAGTAGGTTCCCAAATTCCCAATATTCAAATAAAGTAGAGACATGATACATTCCGTTATTAACCCAAGTTTCCACAGTTTTCCCACACTTAATTGTTGCACAATCCCTATCTTAAGCTAACCAAAGATTCAATTGGGATATTTAATTATTTTTCTGCTTAAGGCTAGTGATGTGGTAAAATACAGAACAAATGGGGATTAAAAGGCTCAAAGTGGCTGACAAGGGTGATTTAAAGGGTAGGCTTATTTGGGATAAGTGAGCTAAAATCAAACAATGGCCTCAATCATATGCAAGCATGTAAATACACTAAATAATGGACATATAGATTGGAATAAAATATAGATTACAATCATAGAGAAGGAAACTCACAGGAATAAAATATTTAAGGTTAAATAATGTAACCATATAAATAAGCTCAAATCTCACAGGTTGTGTGTTCTTCAGCTCAAAAATCATGTTCCAAATACAACTTCAAACAAATTTAACACAAAAATTTTGATTTAAATTAGTGAATACTATAAAATTTCTTGAAAAAGAAAATATTACTTCAACCAAGTAGTAACTAAATGCATAAAATCAAATAAACATGCAATCAAATATGCAGATGCAACAATGAACAAATAAAGAAAATAAAAGTATTGGTGTTGAAAAGAAGGTAACTAACCCCTAGAAGTCGGTATCGACCTCCCCACACTTAAAGATTGCACCGTCCTTGGTGCATGCTAAGATGTACAAGTGGACGGGCTGCTCCAACTGATGTCTTTCACTATAGATTGTGCAGATTGACTTGTCTGTCTCCCCAGTTAGAAGCTTTCCCTTTCCCTTCCTCGGTGGCCATCCTGAAAGAAGAGAAAAAGAAGAAAAGTAACCCATAAATAAAGATAAGAACATAAATGAAGTATGGGTGGGTTAATGCCAAATGATAAGGGTCTCAATTACATGGAAGCTTTAACATGTATGTGAGAAAACAATAGAAGCCATGGCATACTAGTGGTGCAAAATTTGCAACAAATGGGAGGTGTGTGGGTAATGAAAATATCAATATAAGTTCATGTCAATACAAGTGAAGTGCAAGTATCATAAAAGATTGGCATTGGCAGATAATTAATATCATCCCATAGTGTAAAACAAGTCGCTTAGCACCAAAATAATACCAGAAAAGATACAACAGTTGAATATGAACAAGTAACACCAATGGAAAAATAATAAATTTAGAAAAGAAAATAAAAAGATGCACAAAATTAAAATGCAAGGGATGAAAGTATGTAAATAAATTAAATAAAATAAAAAGGAGGTGAAAAAGATGATAAATCAAAGAAAATAAGAAAGGAAGGAAAAAGAAATAAGAAAAGATAAGAAAAATAAGGATTTGGAGAAGAAAAGATAAGATATTTGGTGAATTAGGATAAGCTGTGCGGCGCAAGCGACGCGGTCGCGCGACTTGCGCTTAAACTGATTGACGCGGTCGCGTGACCCGTTTTATGCCACTGGCGTGAGGGCAGCCTCACACTCGCACAACTCTCTATTCAAAATCATTAATTGCCAAATATTGGGTGACGCAATCGCGTGGGGCATGCGATCGCGTGAGTGGCCTTATTTCCAATATGACGCGGACGCGTGGGGCACGCGTTCGCGTGGGAGGGCTTGGGCTTCCAGCACGAGTCCAGCCCAATTCCAGCTAAACTTTCGGCCATACACCCTTTTTACGTCGATTTACAGGGCCACGCGGTCGTGTGGGTGACGCGGACGCGTGGGAAAGCTATTTTTCAAATGACGCGGTCGCGTCGGCGACGCGGTCGCGTGGGTCAAATTATGCTAATGGCGTGCCTCCAGCCACGCTCTTGCATGACTCTCTGTTCAATTCTTTTCTTCCCAACGCACTAGTGATGCGGACGCGTCAGCGACGTTGCCGCGTTGCGTGCGTGCTTTTTTTTTGTGTAAAATGCATAATGCAATGCTAATATGAATGTTATGCATGATTCCAGGTTCAATGAAGTAAAATAAAATAAAACTCAAAAATAAACAAAACGGAATAAAATTAAAATTGAAAAAAGGAACGATCATACCATGGTGGGTTGTCTCCCACCTAGCACTTTTAGTTAAAGTCCTTAAGTTGGACATTTGGTGAGCTCCTTGTTATGGTGGCTTGTGCTTGAATTCATCCAGGAATCTCCACCAATGTTTGTGATTCCAGTAACCTCCGGGGTCCCAAACTAGGCATGTAAATCCCTTAAGAAGCTTCAAATAGATTCTTAGGCTCCCGGGGTGACAAATGTCAGAGCAGATTCCAGGATCCCAAACCTTGCTTTTACACCCATCTTCAAATTGATTATCATGATTCCATCCGGGTGGTTCAACTTTAGAATTCTCACTGAAGCGTCCAAACAACTTCCTAGACCCATTCAATTGAGCTCTACACCAACCTTTGCGTTTAAACTTAGAGCTTCCAACCATAATGAACCTTGCAGGACAATTCTTACCACTGACCATCTTTCTCTTACTCTTAATGCCACAAAGAGCTCTAAGTTGACCATCCGTCTCCAGTAGCCCATATTCAAGTGGAATTAGAAAGCTAAGGGATATGAATTTTACCCACTTGAATGTTGTGAAGGATGATGGCAACTTAGGGGGAGGGGTCTCCAATAACTTTGGCAAGGTGATTCCAAGCTCCACTCTCTTGTGCTCTTTGACAACTTCCACCTCTTTGCAAACTTCTTTAATTTCAACCTCTTCCTCTTGGTAGCTTTCTTCCAATTCAATCTCTTCTTCATTACTTACCAAGGGTATGGGAGGTTGTACTTTTTCTTCTTTAATTTCCATCTCTTGGTCAACCTCTTCCAAGTCTTCAACCATGATATGCCTTAGAGGTTGTACACCCTTTTCAACATCAATTTCAATTGCCTTGGAAGGAGGTTCCATAACCTGACTTTCCCATGGAGGGTCAACATCTCCTAAGTCTACAACCACTTCTTCCTCTTCAATAATTACAGCTTCCTCCACTTATTCTAGCACAAAGTCATGCTCCGTACTGTCCACTGGAGTTTCTAATATCTCCTTCATGCTACGTTCTTCATTAGATTATCCACATGAAGCCATGGGGGTTTCTTGAGTGTCCGAACGTCGGGAAGCTAATTGATTTATTGCTTGATTCAATTGATGAAGTGTGGCATTAAATTTTTCACATGTTTCCTTGAGTTGCTTCGTTGATGCTTGGGGTGATGGATATGGACATGATGCATATGGAGGTGGTGGTTCTTAGGAGTAATTGGGTTGGAATTGGGGTGGTTCTATATATGGTTCATATGGTTCATAAGGTGGTTGGTATGGTGGATGAGGGTTAGGATCATATGGAGGTGAATGGTGTAAAGGGGCTTGTGAGTTTGGTGGTTCAAAGTTGTGTTGAGGAAATGGTTCATAGGCATATGGTGGTGGTTGTTGATAGTCCATTGGAGGTGGTTGTCGCCAAGAGGGTTGATCAAATCCTTGTGGCTCCTCCCATCTTTGATTGTTCCAACCTTGATGCCTGTTCTCATTGTAACCAGACTCATAGCGAAGGGGGTGAGAGTTCATAGTAGCAAATAAAAATTAAAAACAAAAATAAAAACAAATTGAAATTAAAAGGTTATTTAAATTTTTGAATTTGAAAATTAAATTTTGAAAGTTGAAATTTGAAATTTTGAAATTTGAATTTTAAATTTTTGAAATTTGAATTTTGAAATTTGAAATTTGAAAATTTTTAAATTTGAATTTTGAAAATTGAAACTTGAAATTTGAAATTTGAGTTTTAAATTTTGAATTTTTTTTGAATTTAATGAGAAAAGAGAAAAACAATAAAATGACACCAAATTTAAAATTTTTAGATCAAAATGAAGAAAACAACTAAGAACAACTTGAAGGTCAAGATGAACACGAAGAACAACTTGAAGATCAAGATGAACACTAAGAAAAAATTTTTCGAAAACTTTTTTTAATAACTAAATAAAAACCAATAACCTCTTAATTTATGAAAAGGAAAAAAATAAAAACAAAAATAAAAACAAATAAACAAGCAAAAAGTAAATATTTACAATAACCAATAATAAGGCACACGTTTGCAATTCCCCGGCAACGGCGCCATTTTGACGTTAGGATTTTTGCCAGTAAAGAATTTTATAAAAATAGTCGCGTTGTAGATATAGTCTCTAAACCAACAGAAATCCCTTCGTACAAACGTTTTGGTTGTTACAAGTAACAAACCCCTAAATAAATTGATAACCGAAGTATTCAAACCTCGGATCATCTTCTCAAGGAATTGCAGGGATGTGTTCTTATTATTAGTTATGAGTCTTGTAAATTGGGGGTTTTGGAAAGAAGGAACAAGTAATGTAAGATAACAAGTCGTTAAAATAATAAATAACAAAGCTCTTGGCAAGGTATAAGAACTGGAAGTCTTATCCTGGTTATCCTTATCAATTGTGATGAGAATTGGATTTTTCTCCCACTTTGTTAACCTCTAACTATGAAGGTAAGTTAAGTGGATGAATTAATTTTTATTCCTCAGATCCTAGTCTTTCCTTGAGAAAAGTTAGAGTTATTGGAATTCGAATTAATTCTTGAAGAATTCCAATTTTCAATCAACAATGAGTTTGATAACTCAAGTGTCTCCAATGACTCAACCAAAGCTAAGAGGGAAAATTCTAAATTAAATTAAAAGCATCAATATAAATAAAGCAAAGCAATCTTAAATCTGAAATACCTCAAATAATATTAATTAAGAAAATCATAACATGAATGTAGCATAAGCCAAATAGGCAACATAACTAATATAAGCATTAAAGTATCTGAAAGTAAGAGATAAATATAAAGTAAAAGAACATTGAACCTGGGATTGAGAGGCACTCCTAAAACTAAGAGAAATCCTAAATCCTAATCCTAAGAGAGAGGAGAGAACCTCTCTCTCTAAAAACTACATCTACTCCTAAAATTTTGAATATGAAAAGCTTTTTTATGAATGCATGTATTCTCCCACTTTATAGCCTCTAATCTGTATTTTTTGGGCCACAAACTGGGTCCGAAACAGCCCAGAATTCGCTGGTTGCGAATTCAAACACGCTGATTTTGTCACTGCGATGCGTCGCGTGGAGCACACGTTTGCGTCGCCTATCATCAGGGAAACTATGGCATATTATATATCAAATCGAAGCCCCGGACGTTAGCTTTCCAACACAACTGGAACCGCATCGTTTGGACCTCTGTAGCTCAAGTTATGACCGTTTGAGTGCAGAGAGGTCAGGCTGGACAGCTTTAGCAGTTCCTTCAGTTTCTTGTATTCCTTCCACTTTTGCATGCTTCCTTTCCATCCTCTAAGCAATTCCTGCCCTGTAATCTCTGAAAACACTTAACACACATATCAAGGCATCTAATGGTAATAAGAGAGGATTAATATTAGCAATATAAAGGCCAAAGAAGCATGTTTTCAATCATAGCACATAATTAGGAAGGTAAATGTGAAACCATGCAATTAGTATGAATAAGTGGGTAAAGAATTGATAAAAACCACTCAATTGAGCACCAGATAAACCATAAAATAGTGGTTTATTAGTACCCTTCCGACCAAGGAAGGGAAGCACAAGAAGGGGTATATGACTTTTAGAGCTCAGCCCCATCGCCGGGTCTTCGGTTTGTATGAAGATTCTTTTCATGGGTTTAAGAGTGGATATTTTAATGTCCGTCCTACGAGGGGGCATCATTCGTTCTGGTTGACATTGGAGGGTGAGCGGCGGTTCCCCATGTATTGGAATTTTGGGGCGGGGCCGTCCGTTCTCACTCGGGTGACGCAAGAGTTCTTAACTGCGGAGGATCGGGATGTCGCTCTTGTTCTATGGCAGTTGTTTGGGGAGTGTCCCCTTAATCCTCGGGACGTGATGGGTGACCCGGTCGCTTGTCGGACCTATGTTGGTGTGTGAGCCCTTTTTTTTTTGTTTCCGAGTTGGATACTTAGGCTTTTTCCTTCTTTTTGTCTTTTTCGCAGTTGAGATGGCTGGAGGTTTGATGACCCTTGCGTGGTTGAAGGCTCAGTTGTCTCAGGGGACTCCTTCCGGTGCTACTCCCTCTACTCCGATCTCGCGACCTAGTGATGAAACGAGAACTGTTTCTGAGGATCTCACGTTGACTGGAGGTGGGACTGAAGGGTCGGGTCGGGGTGTGGGGGTTGATGATGATGTGGTTGAGGTGTCGCTGGAGGGTGCTTCCCGTAAGCGAAAGCAGTTAGAGGATGATGATAGTGAGAATTTGGCAGAAGGGGATGGTGCGGTGCCATCGGTAATGGATCATCGTTTCGACGCTCCGGCTTTCATTGATGAGTATCTTATGCCCAGCACGGAGGATTTTTTCCGTGAGTGTGACGTGACCTTTCAGGCTAAGTCTCTCTATCGTTCCCTCCTTCGTTCTGCTGTGATTGTCTGGAAGGCCGAGCCTGTAATGGCTCAGGTGGGCCTTTTGGACAAAAAACTCCGTCAGTCTCAGGCCGAGATTGCGAGGTTGAAGGGGTTGCTCGCAGATGCCGAGTCGGCGAGGGAGCGGGCAGAGAAGTCATCCGAGGAGTCTGGTGCTGAGATCCTTCGTCTTTCCGAGGTTGAGACTTTTCTTTTGTCTCAACTTGGGGAGGAGCGAAGGAAAGCTTCGGATGCGGAGTCCCGGGCAGCCGTGCTTTTGGCTGACGTTGGTTCGCTGAAGGGTGAGGTGGCTGATTTGAAAGCGGAGGTCGTGGTTTTAAAAGAGGAAAAAGCTGTGTTGCTTGCCGATGTGAAGGAAGCTGTTGCTGCTACCGAGGAGACGATGAGAGCTCAAGCTTTGGTGTTGGCGCCTGATGCGGACGTGTTTGTGATGGGAGCTTTCAAGACTGTCCGTGATGGCGAGATTGTCGACCTCGAGTAGTTGTGATTATGACTATTTTGGATTTTTTGTTTTTATGGATTTTGGCCGTGTGGCCGTGTAATCGTGACTTGAAGTTTATTTTGTTTTTATGGATTTTGGCCGTGTGGCCGTGTAATCGTGACTTGAAGTTCATTTTACACTGGTTGGGCTGTTTTGTGCCTTTTTGTATATTCCGTTTTAAGCCGTTCTTTTTTAATTTACTCATTCCCTTTGTTTGGTTAGCGGACCATCGTGAGGTCAATTTTTTGTGGATATCCGTATCTAGGGCCCGGGGGGTGATCGGTCCCCCAATTTTGGCCGTGCTTTTATTCCGTGCTTAGGAAAATAGCTTAATGGAATTTTATTGATGGTTGGGCCTCATTAAAACCCTCCGTTTGTGGCGGGAAAGAGTATCCGGGATTGATACTTAAAGAGAAAATAGAAAAATTTGTTGTAAAGAAGACTAAGCGAAATAAAATAAAGGAGGAAACAAATAGGGAAAAAACAAAGTTAAGGGATGACCTAGGGGGTCAGTCTAAGTGTGGTATCGTCGCAAGTTGGCAGCGTTCCATGCCCTCGGGACTTCGTCGCCGTTTAGCCGTTCGAGCTTGTATGCTCCCTTTCCGATTACCGCCTTGATTCTGTATGGTCCTTCCCAGTTGGGGGTGAGTTTTCCTTCACCCGGGGTTGGGGCTCCGATTAAGTTTTGTCGTAGGATGAGGTCGTCGGGTACAAATTCTCTTTGGATGACGCCGTGATTGTACCTTAGACTGATTCTTTGTTTTAGGGCTAGCTCTCTGATGTGGACTATGCCTCTTACCTCGTCGGTGAGGTCTCGTTCTTCTTCTTCGTCATTGCCCCCGACCGTTCTCCTTGGGCTTGGGTCTCCTATCTCTACCGGGATGACGGCCTCCACGCCATATGTTAGTCAAAAAGGGGTTTCCCCGGTGGCCGTTTGGGGGGTTGTTCGATACGACCATAAGACTGATCTGAGTTCGTCGGCCCATAGTCCCTTGGCTTCGTCAAGTCGCTTCTTTAGTCCTTTGACGATTATTTTATTTGCGGATTCTACTTGCCCGTTTGTTTGGGGATGTTCTACCAAACTGAAACGGTGGGATACGTGCAACCCTTCTAGGAATTCTCTGAATTTCCTATCGGTGAATTGGGTTCCGTTGTCTGAAATGACGATCTCGGGGATCCCGAACCGGCTTACGATCTGTCGCCAAAGGAATTTTTGGCATTGGATTGCTGTGATGGAGGCCAGGGATTCGGCCTCGATCCATTTAGTGTAATAATCTATGGCGACGATGAGATACCGGAGTTGACCGGGTGCCGTAGGAAAGGGCCCGACGAGGTCGATTCCCCAGGTACCGAATGGCCGTTCTGCCGATATAATGCTGAGTTGGTGCGGGGTGGCCTGGTGGATATTGGCGTGCATTTGGCATTTATTACAGTTTTTTACCAGCTGCATGGAGTCTCGGATAATCGTGGGCCAGAAGTATCTGGCCCGGATGACTTTTTGGGCCAGGGTTTTACCCCCGATGTGGTTGCCGCAACAACCTTCATGGACTTCGCGGAGTATGTACTCTGTATCCCCAGATTCGACGCATTTGAGGAGAGGTTGCGAGAATCTGCATTTGTATAGTTGTCCCGCAATGAGTGTGTAATTGGCGGCTTCCCATTTTGTTCGTTTTTCCTCTTTGGGGTCTTCTGGTAGTGTTCCGTTGAGGAGGTATTGTAGGATAGGGTAGGTCCATGATCCTTGGCTAGAGAGTGTCAGATAGGCGTTAATCGTGGTCGATATGGATGGTGATCTGACGACTTCCTGAATTAGCGACTTGTTGCCGTGTCCTGGTTTGGTGCTGGCTAGTTTGGAAAGTAGGTCTGCCCTGGCATTTCGTTCCCTAGGAACGTGTTGTATGGTAACGTGATCGAATCCTCCTTTCATTTCGTGTACTCTAGCAAGGTATTGTTGGAGTAGGGGATCTCGCATCTGGTAGTCTCCGTTAATTTGGGAACTGACAACCTGTGAATCGGTATTCACTTCCAGGACCTTTGCTCCGACTTCCTTGGCTAGGGCTAGGCCTGCCAGGAGGGCCTCATATTCTGCTTGATTATTTGAAACTGGGAACTCGTATCGTATTGAGTGTTCGATCGTGATCCCGTTTTGACTCTCGAGTATGACTCCTGCGCCTCCATAGGTGACGTTTGATGAGCCGTCGACGTGTAGTTTCCATGATTCGGGGGTGGAGTTTCCCGGGGTCATCTCGGCGATAAAATCGGCCATAGCTTGTGCTTTGATTGCATTTCGGGGTTTGAACTTGATCTGGAATTGGGATAGCTCGATGGACCATGCTAGCATTCTTTCTACTAGGTTAGGTTTTTGTAGTACTTGTTTGACCGCTTGGTCGGTTCGGACCGTCACAGAATGAGCCTGGAAGTATTGTCGCAGGCGCCGGGAGGCCGTGAGGAGTGCGAAAGCTAACTTTTCTAGGCGTGAGTAGCGAGTTTCCGCGTCTTGCAGGACTTTGCTTATGAAGTATATGGGTTTTTGTTCTTTCTTCTCGTTTTCGCGGATGAGTGCTGATGAGCGGATAATTTATACGCTTTTTGGCATTGTTTTTAGTATGTTTTTAGTAGGAGCTAGTTACTTTTAGGGATGTTTTCATTAGTTTTTATGTTAAATTCACATTTCTGGACTTTACTATGAGTTTGTGTGTTTTTCTGTGATTTCAGGTATTTTCTGGCTGAAATTGAGGGACTTGAGCAAAAATCAGATTCAGAGGTTGAAGAAGGACTGCTGATGTTGTTGGATTCTGACCTCCCTGCACTCAAAATGGATTTTCTGGAGCTACAGAACTCGAAATGGTGCGCTTCCAATTGCGTTGGAAAGTAGACATCCAGGGCGTTCCAGCAATATATAATAGTCCATACTTTGGCCAAGAATAGACGACGCAAACTGGCGTTCAACGCCAGCTCTCTGCCCAATTCTGGCGTCCAGCGCCAGAAAAGGATCCAAAACCAGAGTTGAACGCCCAAACTGGCACCAAAACTGGCGTTCAACTCCAAGAAGGACCTCTACACGTGCAACACTCAAAGCTCAGCCCCAGCACACACCAAGTGGGCCCCAGAAGTGGATTTATGCATCAATTACTTACTTTTGTAAACCCTAGTAGCTAGTTTATTATAAATAGGACATTTCACTATTGTATTAGACATCCTGAGTTTTATCTTCGGATCAGAAGAGTCTTGGTTACTCCGGTTCCCCTCTGGGGCCGAGACCAATGAACTCCATTATCACTTATGTATTTTCAACGGTAGAGTTTCTACACTCCATAGATTAAGGTGTGGAGCTCTGCTGTTCCTCAAATATTAATGCAAAGTACTACTATTTTCTATTCAATTCATCTTATTTCGCTTCTAAGATATTCATTCGCACTTCAATCTGAATGTGATGAACGTGACAATCATCATCATTCCCTATGAACGCGTGCCTGACAACCACTTCCGTTCTACCTTCGACTGAATGAGTATCTCTTAGATCTCTTAATCAGAATCTTCGTGGTGTAAGCTAGAATGATGGCGGCATTCAAGAGAATCCGGAAGGTCTAAACCTTGTCTGTGGTATTCCGAGTAGGATTCAATGATTGAATGACTGTGACGAGCTTCAAACTCGCGATTGCTGGGCGTAGTGACAGACGCAAAAGGATAGTAAATCCTATTCCAGCAGGATCGAGAACCGACAGATGAATAGCCGTGCCGTGACAGGGTGTGTTGACCATTTTCACTGAGAGGATAAGATGAAACCATTGACAAGGGTGATGCCTCGAGACGATTAGCCGTGCCGTGACAGGGCATTTGGATCATTTTCCCGAGAGAAGACCGAAAGTAGCCATTGACAATGGTGATGTATCACATAAAGCCAGCCATGGAAAGGAGTAAGACTGATTGGATGAAGATAGTAGGAAAGCAGAGGTTCAGAGGAACGAAAGCATCTCTATTCGCTTATCTGAAATTCTCACCAGTGATTTACATAAGTATTTCTATCCCTATTTTATTAATTGTTTTCGAAAACCCCATTACTATTTTATATCCGCCTGACTGAGATTTACAAGGTGACCATAGCTTGCTTCATACCAACAATCTCCATGGGATTCGACCCTTACTCACGTAAGGTATTACTTGGACGACCCAGTGCACTTGCTGGTCAGTTGTGCGAAGTTGTGAACCATGGTATTGGCATCATGTTTTTGGCGCCATTACCAGGGAAAGAAAGAGCAATGAATTTTACATAATTAAAGTGTAATCACAATTTCTGCGCAAGTGCTGCTGCGAGTGCTTCTTCCGTTTTGGAGAGGTATAAGTAGAGAGCCTCCCCTGTTTGGGGTTTGGCGAGGACTGGTGGTTCTGCTAGGACTTTCTTGAAATGTTGGAATGCTTCTTCACATTCTGCTTCCCATTTGAAGGGGGCTCCCTTCTTCATCAGTCTGAAGAAGGGGATTGCCTTTTGAGCCGATGCTCCGAGAAAGCGGGATAGCGCTGTCAGTCGGCCGGTGAGCTTTTAGATGTCGTTAAGGTTTTTTGGGCTTGTCATCTCGAAGACAGCACGACATTTCTCTGGGTTGGCTTCAACTCCGCGTTGTGTGATCATAAAGCCGAGGAACTTTCTTGCCTCCATTCCGAAGGCGCATTTTGTCGGGTTGAGTCGCATTTGGTGCTTTTGTAGGGTGTTCATTATGACCTTGAGGTCGCTGATGAGTTGTTCGCCGGATTCGGTCTTGGCGAGCATGTCGTCTATGTAGACTTCTAGTTTTGTTCCGGATAGGTTCTGGAATATTTTGTTGACGAGCCATTGGTAGGTGGCTCCGGCGTTCTTTAAGCCGAAGGGTATGACTATGTAGCAATACGTCCCGTCGGGGGTGATGAATGCCGTTTTTTCCTCGTCAGGTCGGTGCATAGGTATTTGATTGTAGCCAGAGTATGCGTCAATGAAGTTGAGGTACCGGTGTTCGGATGCGGCGTCTACCAATCCGTCGATGTTTGGCAGGGGGAAGGCATCTTTTGGATAGGCTTTATTGAGGTCCGTGTAGTCGACGCACATTCGCCATTTCCCGTTGGATTTCTTAACTAGCACGACATTCGCCAGCCACGTTGTGTAGTGTAGTTCCCTGATAAAGTTTGCTTCGAGCAGGGCTTTTACTTGCCTTTTGACCTCGGCTGCTCGGTCTGGGGACATTTTTCGTCTTCTTTGTGCCACGGGTTTGGCTTTGGGATCTACGATTAGTCGGTGGGACATTAGGTCGGGGTCTATTCCGGGCATGTCGGCTGGTGTGAACGTGAACAGGTCCCTGTTTTGTTTCAGGAATTGGGAAAGATCTTCTTTGAGGTCATATGGGAGATTCCTATTGATGAAAGTGTCTTCGTCTTTGGTTTGCCCTACTTGTAGTTTTTCTATGTCGCCTTCTGGTTCTGGCCGGGGTTGGCCGTCTTGCCGGGCGTCCAGGTCGGCTAGGAATATCCCAGTTGCGTTACGAGACTTCTTTCGTAAAGCTAAGCTGGTGTTGTCACATTCTGCTGCGACTTCCCAGTCTCCGTGGATGTTACCGATGGAGCCGTCTTCCGTTGTGAATTTCATAAGGAGGTATTTGGTAAAAATGACAGCGGAGAAGTCGTTGATTGTTTTTCTTCCGAGGATGACGTTGTAGGCGGTGGAGTCTTTTAGGACCACGAATTCGGATAAAATTGTCTTTCTTTGGTTGCCTGACCCTATGGTGAGTGGGAGGGTGATGGAACCGTCTAATTTGAGGAAGTTATCTCCGAGTCCCATGACGCTGTTGCGGTGTGTTTGGAGGTTGTCATTGCGGAGCCCGAGTTTGTCGAAGGCTCCTCGGAAGAGGATATTAGAGTCTGCACCAGTATCCACCAGTATTCTTCGTACTAGTTCTGTTCTGATTCTTGCCGAGATGACGAAAGGTGCGTCTTCGGCCGAGGTGCCGTGCTGGCAGTCCTCGGGTAGGAAAGTTACCGTGTTGTCAGTAACGATAATTGGGGTTTGGTCTCTAACGGCGAGGATTTTGAGGTCCTTTTTTAGTGAAGATTTTGACTTGCCTGATATGTCTTTGCCCATGATGATGTTTAATATTATGGTTGGGTCGTCGTCCATGCTTTCCCTAGGGGATTGTTTTTGTGTTCGCGGGTTGCGTCCTTCTCTTTCTGGCGACCTGTCCCTTTCTGCGCGTTTTGATTCTCTGATGAGTTTGGCAAACTCTGGTAGCTTGCCGTCTCTTATGGATTGTTCGAGGGCATCTTTAAGGTTAAAACAGTCTTGTGTCCTGTGCCCGTAACCTCGGTGGTAATCGCAATAAAAGGGTTTTATTGCCGCCTGTTCTTTCTTTAAGTTGTCGAGCTTTTGGGATGATACCTCGATCTGCTATCTAGTGGTATATTTCAGTAATTGAGGCTGTTAGGGGTGTATAATTAGAGAATTTCCCGATTCTGGGTGGTCGGTTTGTGCTTGTTGGTTTGGGGTGGTCTCTCTGATTTTCTCTGGTTGGTGGGTTATGCCGCGGTGCCGGGTTGCCGTGTTGGATGTTGTTATGTTGTCGTTTGTTGGCAGCGACGACCTGGCTGACCTCCTCGTCGTTGATGTAATCTCTGGCGATGTTATGGATCTCGTGCATGGTCCATATTGGTTTGGTGGTAAGGTGCTTGCAAAAATCTTCGTTCATGAGCCCGTTGGTTAAATAGAGGCTTGCGACGGAGTCCGTGAGTCCGTCAACCGTTAGGCATTCGTCGTTGAAGCGGCCGAGATATTTTCTTGTGGATTCGTCTTGTTTCTGTGTGACCCCTAGTAGGCTGATGGGGTGTTTAGCTTTAGTGATTCTGGTTGTAAATTAGGCCATGAACTTTCGCGAGATGTCGTGGAAACTAGTTATGGATCCGTTGCGGAGAGCGTTGAACCATTTGATTGCCGGCCCCGCTAGGGTTACCAGAAAGGCTCTGCATCGGACAGCGTCAGCCGCGCCTTCTAGGTTCATCCTGGCCTCAAAGGCCGTCAGGTGTTCCTGGGGGTCTTTGGTTACGTCATACTTCATGTCCGTGGGTTTATCGAAACCTTTGGGGAGTTTTGCTTTTAAGATTCTTTCCATGAAGGGGGTAGCTCCCATTATTGTGTGATCGTTTCTCGTGCACTTGGTTTCTCGGTGTCGTTGGTCGTCGTCCGTGTGAACGGGGTCGCGGGAGGTACTGCGGCCGTATCTTTTGCTGTGTCGCCGCTCTAATGATCTGTCGTGTCCTTGGTTACGTGAGGTGCTTCTGTCGTGCCTCTTGGCGTGTCGCCTTTCTGGCGATCTGCCGTGGCGAGACCTGGATCTGGAGGTCGCGTGACTTCCGTATTCGGCATTGTGCTTTTCCTTGGTGACAATTCGATCTTCGAGTTCTTGTACTCGGTGGCAGAGTTCTTGGATTATTTGGGCTGACCTGTCTTCTGGTTTCTCGGGATGTTGAGTTTTGGTGAAGATGGGACCGTCTTCCTTGTTATGGACGGCACTTGCTATCCTTCCGTGGAGTATGGCTTCTTGGTGTTCGGGAGTAGGGTTTCGTGTTCTGGAGTCGTCATGGTGGCTGATGGAATGCTCTTCAAATCCGTCCGCCATTCCGACTCAACCGGTGGTGGTTCCCCACAGACGGCGCCAATGTACAAGATGTCTCTGGTATGGGTTGAGAGATGGATCGGAAACCTGCGGGTCGAGGCAGATGCCGGACCACTTGACTGGAGCAAAGGGGGGAGGTACCTGCAAAGACACTCCGATGCTCAAGTCAGAATGGATCTGAGAGGTATAAGGTGTGAGGAATGAATGAATACCTGGAGGGACCTGGGTCCTCTTATTTATAGGTGATGATAGCTTTCTTATCTTTATCTTATTTGACTAAGATAAGGGAGACGTTTGAATTCGAAAGTTGGTTAGAAATTCTAGTGGGCCGGTTTTCGGCCTTCTAGAAGGTTTCGGAGGGTCGGATCCGGGTAGCCGGGTTTGGGGACTATCCTGGGTCGTGGGATTCGTGGGCCGGATCCGTAACAGTTATCAATACCAAATTCATCTCAATGATTTTTCACCAACAAAAAAAACTTGCTCAGTGAATTTTCATCAACAAATTATTTAACAAATTCAACTCAGTAAATTAACAAATTCAACTCAGTGATTATTTTTAGTGACGAAAAGATGTAGCTAAGTAATTATTTGAGTAGAACAGCAACAAATTCAAAATTCAGATCAATAACAAATTTATCTCAATGATTTTTCATCAACAAAAAAACTAGCTCAGTGAATTTTCATCAACAAATTATTCAAGGTTCATAATCAATATGATTTTTTTCAATAACAAAGAGACTAATTCATTGATATTGTCAGCAAAAAAATCAAAGACAGCAACAAAACAGAAAAGGAAAGAACAGGAAAATTTGTTGGAACTCCCCAAATTGGGACTAGGTTGTGTGAAGGAAGCCGACGGCGGGGAGGAAGCTAACGGCGAAAGTTGCTGAAGATGAGGAGGAAGTCCCGTAACCTGCTGCTTCTGTCTCTGGCGACGATAGGCGCAACGACGGCGCGACATTGACTGCGAGGCAGTGACAAGACAGGGAAGGAGCGCGAGACCGGAGACCGTAGGAGAGCGACGACGAGCTTATCGGAGGCAGTGAGAGAGACCGATGCCGAGAGAGGGAGAGAACTTGGGTTCGAGAGCAATGCGGCACAGACGCACGGTGAGAGATGAGGGAGCTGCTGTGACAGTGATGTTGAGGGAGGAGAAGAGGACCGTGAAATGACGTAGTTTCATAGATTTAATGGGAAAAAATTACTCGGACTTATTTATTTAAATCGGACGGGTCGAACCGGGGGTTAAAGCACCTGGTTTAGACATAGATTTTATTAACCGGTTCTTAATAAACAACCAATCATAAAATGACACCTCAACAACTTAAAAAAAAAGTTATTTTGGGCATCTTTATGTGAGTCTTCCCCAATTTTTTATGTGCTTATAATATTTTTGTTTAACTAATACATTATGAGTATTTGGTAAATTTAAAAAACTAACCCAAAGTGTTCTGTTTAGGATTTCGATTTGTAGATAATGAAGTATGTATAGTAACTACTAGGTTTTGTGTTGAATTTACTACCATCAAAATGTGAATTTCAACTAAGCTAGAAATTAGTTCTTGGTTTTCAACGCAGGAATAGTTGAGAATTTTACTTCCAACAAAAAAAAAATTAATCAAATTTAAAAATATTAATTTTCATGTTTAAGTTATCAATATTGAGTTTAAGACTAATTTAAAGAATAAATGAGTTATCAATATTAAGTTTAAGGAATTAATTTTATATTTTTATTTTAAAATTATAAATTTAATATTAATAATTAAAAATAAATTATAAAAATAAAATATCTTAAGTTATTTAACATGTAAAATAAACAAATTTAAATTAAAAAAATAAGATTAAAAAAATAATAAACTGTTATTACGTGTCACAAAAACAATATACAAATTTACTAATATTATTTAAAGATTAGTTATTTATAAATATTATTAAATTTATTTATTTCTTAATCCTATTTAATTAGAAACAAATTTAAAAAATTATATCTAAAACATTCTTTATCTTCATCCATAATTCTAATAGATAAAAAAATATATTTCTTCAATTTTAACTTAAACATCTTTAAGTATCTTTAATTTTATTATTTTTTAAGATTATTAATTTTTATTTTGATTATATTATCTCATCATATTATACACTATTAGTGTCTCATAAGTTGTCTCCGCATATTAGTTATTATAAAAGAGTAAAAAATCTAACTATTAGTGTATAATATTTATTTCTTCACTAATTTAGTAAAAATATAATCATAATTTTTTTTTTGAAACTATAATTCACTAATTGTTGTTAGCTAATCTGTGAACTATGATTTTTCATTATTGTGATTTAGGATTGTGGATAATTTTAAATAATTGTTGTTAGTCAATCTGTGAACCTTGGTGTTGTTACTTGCTACTGGGTTGAATATAGGGATGTTCAAAATCGATTCAAACCAAACAAAATCGACTAACCGAACTAAAAAATCGAAAACTGAAAATTGAAAAAATCGAACCGAACCGAGTCACTAAATAACCCTAAATGAACCAACTCCCAACGCCAAGTAGACGACCTAGCCAGCCGCACTCGAAACCAAGGTTCTGAAAATCGGACCGGACCGGCCAGTTCGACCGGGTTAACCAAAAACCGATCATCTGATCGGTCTGGTTGACCTCCAAAACCTCTCTGCAAAAAATCGAACCAAATCGAACTGCAGTTTTAATAAACGATCGGATCGGATGACTTTTTCCTAAATAACTGAAGCAAACAGCACCGCAAACACCCCTAAAGTCTTGAATAATTGTTGAACAATTTTGAATATTTTTTACTATTGAGATTACTGGTTGGAGTGAGTTGCTATGGATTGTTGTTTTATTATAATTGAATTGTATTGTTTGCTCAACTGCTTAGAACGAAGGCAATGGCCTTCATTGATTTTAATTTTCGTTTTCTATTCTTTTTCATTCTTTGCCCAAAACATTGATTTTTGTTTGGGATTCTGCTAGTAGTACTCAGATTGAAATTTGAATCATTGAATGGTTAGCTCCGCTCTGATGCTGTATTGTACATTTGCTACTTTGTTTTCTTAGTTTGGATTGAATCATTGAAGGATTAGTTAATTTAGTTCACTGGTTAACCTTGTTAGTCTTTATTAAAATTGTACTGCTGTTTTATTTTTTTTATATATAGTGATGTACTGTTGTGTTTTGTGACTCAATTGTACTTTGATTGTGATTGACTTGATGACTTAATTGTGTTTGAAATTGAAATTATTGAATGATTAATTGATTATTGATTAACTATGGCTGCTCTATTGTGATGATGTTGTGTTTTGTGATTTTTATACAGTAATGTGTTGTATTGTAACTATCTTGATGACTTAGTTGTGTTTAGATTATATGATTATTGATTAATTGTGCTGTTGTGTTTTGTGATTTTTATAGTGATGTGATGTTGTTTTATGTTTTGTGATTCAATTGTATTTGCTGTAATTATGATGTAAGGTATTTATTTATAATTTATTTTTGTTATAAAACAGTTTTTCGGTTGAATCACGGTTGAACCGATTGGGCCAATAAACTATTGAACTAGTAGCTAGAGCGGTTCGATGACCGGTCCGGTTGTTAGAAACTTGGTCCTTATACATATTTTATTTGTTAGAATTAATTGTTAATTTCTAATAGAGTCTTGTTAGAATTGATTGTTAATTGTTAATAGTCTTCGTTGCTGTAATGTGATTGTTAATCGTTCTAATAGATTGTCAATGTGATAGTGTGATTAGAATTAGATAATAGGCTGTGTTAAAATTGATTGTTAATTGCTAATAGATTCTGTTAGAATTGATTAATTGCCTATTTGATTGTTGATTGTTAATAAGCTCCGTTCCTGTAGTGTAATTGTTAATTGCTTAATTAGAATTGATTGCTAATTGCCTAATTGATTGTCACTGTTATTGTGTTAAATTAAAATAGTATTGTAGTATTGACTAATTTTATGTCTATTTTCGTATTAGTTATTTTTAGAAAGTGAGACTTGATTATTGTTAAATTGTTGGTGAAGATATGTATTTCAAACCCAGTAGTCTGACCGGTTTGATCACCGATTCAGTTTTGACAACTATGTATAATATCATATTTCTAAAAATCTGTACATATATGTACGTATATTTATATTTATATGTGTATGCTATGTAAATTACATTATACTGATAATATAATAGTTATATTTACCAAAATATCAATCATCTTATGCAATTTTCCGGCATTGCTGCCTTGACTGAAGTGCTTTTTCCATGTTAACTTAATATTTAAGAGAGAGTATGATTCACGACTTATAGTAAGATTTTTGTTATGGAAGATAATTTTTTGAGACCTAACTAAAGATTTGTTGTAATTGTTTCATAGTTGGATAGCAGAATATATCAGATAGGCCCTAACTCGGTATCCTCTTTGCTGTTCTTTTGCAGCAAGTTTTTAAAATCTCAGTGGTAGCCACTTTCACATCTCCAAATTAACAGTTTTGGATTTTTTTGAAATGCCTTCCATGGCTAAGAGAAACCATAACCCTTGTTCTACCGGAAAATTTTCTAATGAAAAACAGAATCGTCAAACTGAATTCTCTGCATGGTATGGATTTCTGCAATACATGTCAAAATTCATTATTTCCTCCAAACCCACGAATGAAAGAATCACGTTTGTAATCACTTTGGAAAAAGAGAAAGGAGGGAGGGGTGGGGAGGAGGAGGGGAGGATAAACTTGACTGTAATTTTAGTGTTGTTGTTTTGTAACATTTATAGTTTCCTTTTTTAGAAGGCAAAAGATAGCACAGCAGAGAAAGTCTATCCCGAAAGCTTCTGGTATTGGCTGAGCTTGATTTTATATTTTCTTCCTTGTTATGTTTTTCCTAGTTATTTTCGTCTTGTGTTGTGATAATCCGAAGTATGCTTGTTGTCGTCATTGTGTACTCTTGTAGTTGAGAAAAGACTCATTGAAAAGGTCCAAAAGAATGATATTTCGATTATCGTTGGAGAAACAGGAAGTGGAAAAACCACACGTAGGTCACATCTTATTTTTTATATAATTCATTATTTAGTTTTTCTATAAAAGCAAAGGAAAAAAGGCTTTTAAGCATAGAAAATTTTCACCATGTTCTATTTATTCCATTTAACTGTGTAGAGATTCCACAGTTCCTGTTTGGTGCTGGATTTTGCCATGATGGAAAAGTGATTGGGATAACTCATCCGAGATGTGTAGCTGCCATTACAGTTGTAAAACGGGTTGCTGAAGAATGTGGTGTTGAGTTGGGCCAGAAAGTTGGGTACTATGTTAGATTTGATGATACTACTTCCAGCTCAACAAGAATTAAATATATGACAGATGGATTGCTTCTAAGGTATACGTGTAACATGGATGTTTGGATATCTTTTTCCGTTTTCCAGTAAGATTCATTTTGTGAGACTTTTACTGGGAACTTGGCCAATCAGAATTCGCTGCTCTTCTCAATACTGAAATACGGAAGAAATTATGATTTGCTTTGGTGGTGTCTCTCTGCCATTTGTTTTAAGTTATTTTTTTAAGAATGAGTTAACCAAACCACGTTCTTCACAAATTGTCCTCTTTGACATGGATTTTAGTTGTATATGATTTGAAGCAGCTAAGGAGATTTCAATTTGAAATATCTGTTTTCTGTAGATTGTAAGTGCAGCTTTTTGTATAGGATAGCTAATGTGTTTCTTTATGCTTATAGGGAAGCATTGTTGGATCCATATCTTTCCAAGTATTCTGTTATAATTGTTGATGAAGCACATGAGAGAACTGTCCACACTGATGTCTTGCTGTCCCTACTAAAAAATGTACAATCTACTCGGTCAAGATCTGTTGCTGATGATTAGGGCATTAACTTTAGAAAAAAGAATGTGAATGCTGGTATGTCACTGGAGAAAGAATACAATGGTCAGAGCAGAAGTTTTCTTAAAAAGGATAACCACGAAAAGTATGCTCCATTGAAGCTAATAATTATGTCTGCTAGTCTTGATGTTCGCACTTTCTCCGAGTATTTTGGCAATGCCAAATTTGTTCACATCCAAGGGAGACAATTTCCTGTGGATATATTTTACACATGCCATCCAGAAGAAGACTATTTAGATGCTTCCTTGATAACAATATTCCAGGTGATATGTTTAATTAATAACCATTTCATTTAATCTAATATAATGTAATCGATATTTTATTTGATTGTAATGAGAAATCTTTAGATATTTTACAGTGCATCACTCTTGGTTTCTACATATGCATTTATGGTATTTACAGCTTCATAACTCATGCGATGGTTCACTCCATTCATTCTCATTAGCGCATTGAATCATCCAACGATATTGTCGCGTATATATTATAAATTAAATCATATGGTATACGGTTATAACAATGTAGTGAGTGATGGATGACTGAGAAACAAAGTTCATAGCTTTGTTGCTTAAACTCATGTCATTGATCTATAGATTCATTCAAAGGAGGACCCTGGTGATATACTAGTATTTTTGACTGGTCAAGAAGAGATTGAATCAGTTGAAAAGCTTATCAATGACAGACTCACTCAGTTTCCTGAAGGGAGTGAGAAGCTTCAAGTTGTGCCTATATTTGTAGCTCTTCCATCTGAGCAGCAATTGCGGGTCTTTGCACCAGCTCCGTTTGGATTTTGCAAAGTATCTCATTTTTGCATTCATTTTTCATTTGCTCTATCTCTCAACTGATTCAGTAAAACTAAAGGGAAAATATATTTAAGTTAGGCGTTTGTAAAATTGGATTCAAATATTTAAAATGATTGATATATTTGGTCTAGGTTTCTATTAAATATCGTGAGGCATTCTGTTTTATTTGACTATATCTACAATTTAAAGTAAAATGCTGGTGGCCTCATTTTAGAGTTGAATATGCATATGCACATGCTTTTAAATTCATATATAATCTATTTTCAAGTGAAACAAATTCATATATAATCTATTTTCAAGTAAGGTTCACTGTAAGTGCTACCAGCTTTTCCATAACAACTACCTCCTATGATTTCGTAAATTTCAGCTCAGCTAGACATAATCCCTATGAACACTATAATTTTTTTTATTTTGTAAAAAATAATTGGGCATCCACCTGTTTTTATGAGATTTGATGCAAATTTTAAATAATAATCGAATGGGTACTCACTTGCTTTTAGTTGGATTCAAGTTATCTTTCTATTTCTTTCTTAGGTAATATTGGCAACTAATATTGTTGAGACATCAGTAACAATTCCTGGAGTAAAGTATGTAATAAATCCTGGCTTTGTCAAAGCATGTTCTTATGATTCTGAAAAAGACATGGAATCTTTGATTATAGTACCTACATCGAAATCCCAGGCACTGCAAAGAAGGTATGGTGCAAGATTCTGTTTTAGTGTGCTTAATGTTGATTGTTGCTTTAATTTAGTCAACAAAAACCTGAAAAGCTTTTCTCTGTTTAATCGAGGATGACAGTTTTTCCAGTGTTAATGTAGTTTAGTGTAGAAAACCTTTTTCTCACATCACACGGCATTGCTGAACAAATACTTTTTAGATACAAATCTGGCATATTGTTTTTGGTATATTTTTCAATTTGTTTTTGTCACGTGTTTTTTTTTGCTATGCATGTCCATTGGGAATCTCTTTATTATAAAGCTTGTTATATATTTTATCAGAAAATGAAATTAAACTGAGTGATGTAACCTTTTATTTCTTTTATCTTTATGATGCCTTTTCAAGTCTTAAACTTTCTTTTCTGTATCATAGCTCATTCTTTAATTGTGATTTTATGTGTAGTTGTTCTTACATATCATATGTTGGTTATAATGAGTGATGTCATTTGCATAATTATTATTGCTAAACAATCTTTCTGAAATTAACATATACATGGAATTCTTTATTAAGTACGAACAAACTGATTGTTAGCTTTGTTGTTCAGTGGCCGTGCAGGGCGTGAAGGACCTGGAAAATGCTTTTGTCTATATCTAGAAAGTGAATTCGAGAAGCTTGAGGATTCGACAAAGCCAGAGATTAACCGGTGCAACCTATCTAATGTGATTTTGCAGCTTAAGGCCTTGGGTGTTGATGACATAGTAGGATTTGATTTTATTGAGAAACCCTCACGGTGAGAAACTTGTCAGCATTTTGGTTTTATTGTTTCCCTACATTTACATATTTATCAGTCTTTATGTGCTCCATTTTTGCTGATAATTATTTGTCGTAGCATTTTTTTTAGATATGTCTATGGTGAATCCTTTTTATTTTTAACATATGGTTTTTGATGGCACAATGGTAAAATTCTCCCTTTCTTAAGAAGTGTTACACATTAAAAAAAATCATTATATTACGGGGGTGGCATTTGAATGTTCACTTCAGCATTACCCTAACGGATGTGAGACGAAAGTTTTGCTGTTTCTAAAAGTGGGACACATAGTTGGTCATTTTGAAAAGCTGGGGGGATCAAATTGACCCATTCAACCAATTTCAGGAATCAAGATGCACATTACCTCAATATTTTAGCTTTTGATAAATAAAGAAAGAAGGTGGAGTTTTGTGATTAATTTTGGAAGAAAACAATAACTTTCTGAATCCAAATGGACCCAAATGATTCTATTCTCTTCAATATAACATCAACCACAACCACTTTCTAAGGTAGTAAAAATGAGTTTTAATAGTTCATTTCACTTATTATCATAGTACAACCTGAGAATAATATATATGGTTGTTTGCACTGTGATGCACATTATATATGAGGTAAATATTTGGAAACATATATGAGGTAAATAAAAATTTCTGTTTGACTAGATGTAATTTCTGATCTCTTTGATAATATATTAGTGAATTATTCTTCTAGCATCCCTTGTTAGTGAGCTTTTGAAATTTATTTTGATCTCTTGTAAGCTGTATGATGTATTGTACTATTGAACTGAAGTAGCCTCTTTCAGGGTCAGGGATATATATATATATATATATATATATATATATATATATATATATACTATGTAAAACATTATTGAAAGCTTGTTCCCTTTCATGTTTGAACAGGACAACGATTATTAAATCATTGGAACAGCTATTTTCACTAGGTGCTCTAACAGATGACTGTTAGCTCTCTGATCCTGTTGGGCATCAAATGGCTCGGTTGTCCTTGGACCCTATTTATTCTAAAGCTCTTATCTTATTTAGTCAGTATAACTGCTTAGAGGACATGTTGATAACCGTAGCAATGCTGTCTGTGGAATTCATATTTTATGCTCCCTGTAAAAACCAAGTAGAGGTTTGAATGATGAATTCTGATTCTACTGCGTATCTGTTATATTATCTTTTGATGTTACTATGAAAAACGAGACTTAAAACGATTTTAGTCAAATGCCTGTCTTTTTTTCCTCTTGTCCTTATAATTCTTTTGGTTTTCATTTAGTAAAATTTCAAAGTTGGTTATTTAAGTACCTACAATTAGTTTGCTTGCTGATGTGATATGTCTTGCCACATCAGCATTTAACTTGCCAGTTCAGCACTTAACAGAACAAACTAGGACTAAAATAGATAACTTTAATTTTACTCGACTAAAAGCAGAAGAAAAATTTTAGGACCAAAACATAAGAGGTGTTTCGTAGGGACCAAAAATTTATTTAATCCGACAAACAAATATGAATATTAATCATTGATTGTATACTTTCATAGTCTACCCCTCTATTGACTTTTTAACAGAATGTGTAAATAGTGTATAAATAATTTATAAAATAAGCAATGAATTTCTGTAGGAAAATTCTAGTGTCCAGGGTCTTCATTTTTTTTACTAGAAAATTTTTCTGGCATTATTCTCATTATTGTTTGTCCAACCTTGTAGCAAGAGATTGCTGAAGCTTATGGAGATTGTGCTTACTTCTAATGTTCCCTCTGTTGTTGAGAAATTTGAGTTGTTGTGCATGTTAGTGCGATTTCAGATTTCTACCGCACTATGTTGTCATTTTTGTAACTTTTCTGAACATTTGGCCAATGCCTTTATCGTTGGTCCGGAGAGCCTTTGTAAGTTTGTTTGAGGGTGCACTTAGAATTCGCAAAGTTACAAAGGTATATCTTGTTTGGTTATACAAGTGTGGGGGCTCTTATTTGGTTATATAAGTGTTATTTTTCTTGCTGCGTGCCATAATTTCACATTATTTGAGTTATGACTTATGAGTTATGACTTGAATTTAATGTTATGTTTATTTGCTAAATTTATTATTGTATTTGTTGCATTAATTAAATGTCTTATGACTAAAAAATTGTTTATATAGATTAGATTTTATAGTTTATTATATTTATAATTTTTCTGCATATATATATATATATGATTTTTTAAGTAATCTGTAGTTTCTTACAATACCATTCACCATATTTTTATGACGAATTTGCGGGTAGAAATTAAGATGCCTGTGAGTAATGTGGCAGGTAGTGTGGCCGAGACATGGGTGTTCAAGATGGGTGTGGATAAACTTTTAAAATGCCTTACAATTTTTTCTTTCTTTTTAACTAAAAAATACCCTTTTATAAAAAATATAATTTCTTTAATAAAAAATAATTTATACACCGTATATCAAATTCAATATTCACAACATTGTTTAAACTTCTAAAGCATTTAAAATATGTAATAATAATGCATATCAAAATTTTTTTAATTATGAAAAGCTATTTATATATAGAGTAATACTATATATCTAAGTCTTTTTATGAATTAAGTTCAACCACATTAAATAAAAAGACTTAGAATAATGCTAGCCACTATATAGTTGTTAGAATCGAATCGATGATCGAACCGGTCAAGTTACTGGATTACTGGATCACTGGTTGAATCGGTTAACCTGGTCCTATATAAATAAAAATAAAAAATAATAAAAAATTTAAAATTAAAATTTAAAATACATATTTTCACTAACATTTTAAGAATATCTAGCTATTCTAAATTAATATAAAATAAGAACAATAAGTATTTTGTTAATTTTACTCTATCATAAATATTTTATTTTATTTTTATATTAAAATAACTATTATTTTTAAATTTTAATAATCTATTAATTAATTTATATCTATTATACTATTATATACTACTAGTATTTAATTAAAATAATATTAATAGATATTATATAATTATGAAAAGAAAAAATAAGTGAATTTATAACTATAATTAAAATAAATTAAATAAAAATAAATTATTTAATGATATATATATATATATATATATATATATATCATAATTTACAAATAAATTAATAAAGAGTGTTACAACCCGGTGGTTGATTCTGATTTTATTATTCAGGTTCACCTGAACTCCAATATGATTGGAAAAGTTGAATTGATATACGGTCTATATGTGTACTCAAAGAATTCAGAATTTTTGAATAAAGGCTCTTTTGATGAAAAGTCTACACCTAATAAAGTCTCATCTAACAATATTTTAGATGGAGCTGATATTTGTAATCCAATTGATACCAAAATATGACACAACAGATTAGGTCACTTGTCAATTTTTGTTTTGAAACATTTGCCTACTTTTTTAGTTACTAATGTTGATCTGTTTTGTGAGATATGTCCTTTATCCAAGCAAAAGAGACTTTCCTTCATATCAAACAATAATCAAGAAGCAAATCGTTTTACTCTTGTTCATTATGACACCTAGGATCCCTATAAGATCCCCACCTACTTGGGAGAAAGATATTTTCTAACGTTAGTGGACGATCACAGTCGTTACACATGGATACACTTGATGAAATCAAAATCTGAGGCAACAACAATTATAAAAGATTCTTTTGCCATGGTTCAAACTCAATATGGCTGCAATATTAAGTTGAGATCGAAAAATGCACCAGAACTCCCACTCACTAAATTTTTACAAATGAGAGGAACTACTCTTCATCAGTTTAGTTGTGTGGAAAGGCCTCGGCAGAACTCAGTGGTCGAGAGAAAACATCAACACCTCCTCAATATGGCAAGGAGTTTATTTTATCAATATGGAATTTCAATAAGATTTTGGAGGGATCGCGTAACCACAGTGACGTTCCTTATTAACGGAACCCCCTCCTCACTATTGAATTGGCAGTCACCTTACAAAATCCTTTTCAAAAAGGATATATCCTACACAGATTTGAAAGTGTTCGAATCCCTTGCTTATGCTTCAACTTTGTCTTCATCTAGAAACAAATTCATTGCATGCGCTACACCGGCTGTGTTCGTGGGTTATCCAAAAGGCTACAAAGGATACAAATTGTATGACATTAAGTCTAAGAAATTTTTTATTTCAAGGGATGTGGTTTTTCATGAACTAAAGTTTTCCTTGAAGTCTGATAATAAGGAGCTTCAAGAATCTGATTCTTTTGTTGACTATGTACTCCCTAGACCCTACCTTGCTCCTTTAGATAACTCAACCTTATTGCAGAAGCCTCATCCATCTCTTATCCAGCAAGATCACCAACTTCAGAACCAAGAACAAAAAATTAGAAGGAGCACTAAACTTCACCGACAACCAGCTTATTTGTCATATCATCAATGCAACAATGTTACTTCACCTTTCGCAATGGTCAACTACTGCTCTTATACCAAGTTAAGGCACTCCGTATGACCGTATCGAAAATTTTTTTACAAGTCCCTGAGTTTTATGAGCCACATTTTTATCACCAAACTGCCAAATATCCTCAATGGCAGCAAGCTATGGCTAAAAAATTGCAAGCAACGAAAAATAATAAAACATGGGAGGTGGTAGAGCTCCCAAAAGGAAAGAATTGCATCAGTCGCAGATGGGTGTATAAGGTGAAAAGAAAACAAGTAGGAATTAGTGGCTAAGGGTAACACAAAACAAGTAGGAATTGATTTCAATGACACTTTCTCTCCTATGGCTAAACTCACCACTGTGAGAATGCTCCTTGCCATAGCAGCCATTAAAGACTGAAAATTGTTGCAACTTGACATGAATAACACCTCCTTAAATGGGGGATTTATTGGGTTTTTTCTCTCCTTTGTGAGGCCCAAGCCCAACTTTTTGGGGGTGTATTCTTGTACTCTAGTGTCTCTTCCCGAATCAGATTTTTGGAGATCTTTTGAGAGTGAGAGAGTGTAGCCACAAAGTGAGAGAGAAGAGGAAAAATAGAGAATTTCCGTTTTTATGCAAAGCAGTAAATTTCAAATGCCAGTTTCTCATTCGTTCACCGTTGAATCGGCTTGAAATTTGAACTACGTGCTCCTATCATCTTGTTCTTCATTATGGTCGGTGGAGATGTTGATTGGAGATTTGCAGTAAGAAAAATTGGCTTCGCAAGAGAGAAAATAGGTTTCTCGTTTTTACACAGAGCAGCAATCTTTGAACAGCAGTTTCTCATTATTTCACCGTTAGATCGATGTGAAATTTGGACTGCAGATTTTTTGCATCTTGTTCTTCATTCTGAATGGTGAAGATTTTAACTGAAATTCTGCAGAGGGAGAAATAGGCTTCAAGCAACAGCTCTATTTTGGGGTATTTTTCATCTTCTTGCTTCTCATTTGTAAGCTTTAGTGTTTTGATATTTTGGCTGGCTATATGCACATTTTTGTGCTTTGTTTGAGACTCTTTTGTACCTCATTTGATTATAGTGGAGCTATTTCATTGGTCTGGACGACCCGTGGTTTTTACCTCTCACATTGAGGGGGTTTTCCACGTTAAAATCTCGGTGTGTTCTTGTTATTGCTTTACTTGCTATATTTGCTTATTATAGTTGATACCATATTGTGTTGTGAGTGCTTCTATATTGTTCTTGTATTTGATATTTGCGTTGTTTCCGCTGCTAGACTCTTTCATACTGGCATCAAAGCTTGTTGGTATTTTTCTGGAATTGTGATTATGTGAACAATGGAAGCTAATACTAGTAGGATGATCACTCTTAATGGTCCTAATTATGATTTGTGAAAGTCAAAGATGAAAGATTTGCTCTATGTCAAAAATTTTCATCAACCAGTTTTTGGTACAGAGGAGCCTAATGATAAATCTGATGATGATTCGACTTTGTTGCATAGACAAGTTTGTGGATATATTAGACAGTGGGTTGACGATAATGTGTTGAACTATATTATTGGAGAGGCACATGCTCGGACCCTTTGGATTAAGTTTGAACAGTTGTATGCTCGGAAAACTGGGAATAAAAAGATGTTTTTGATCAAGCAGTTGTTGGCTTTGAAATATACAGATGAGACATCAATGACAGATCACTTGAATAACTTCCAAGGAATTATGAATCAGTTATCTTCCATGGGTATCAAGTTTAATTAATAGGTTCAAGGATTATTACTTCTTGGCTCCTTACCAGACTCGTGAGAAATTCTCAGAATGTCATTGTCCAATTCTGTTCCTGATGGTGTAATCTCTATGGATCTTGCCAAGAGCAGTGTTTTAAATGAAGAAATGAGAAGAAAGTCACAAGGTACATCGACTACACATTCAGATGTTCTTGTTTCTGAGCTAGGAGGAGAAACAAAAGTCGAGGTTCTGAAAGTAGAGATCAAAGCAGAAGCAAGTCTCAAGAAAAGTATAAAAATATTGAGTGTCATCATTGTGGTCAAAAAGGACATGTGAAGAAATTTTGTTGGTAGCTAAAGAAGGAGAAAGCCAAGGCAAGTAAAGACAAGAGCACAAATAAAGATGATGGTAGCAAGGAAGACAAGGTTAATATAACTCATGATGATTTTCTTGTTGTTGAGGAGTTTGAATCTGTTAACCTTGTTGATAATAGCACTAGTTGGTTGATTGATAGTGGTGCTTCTATTCATGTTACATCTAGGAGGGATCTGTTTACATCTTATACTCCTGATGATTTTGGTGATGTGAAAATGGCTCATCAAGGTGTTGCAAAATGTGCCGGTGTTGGACAAGTTTGCTTAGAAACCTCCAACGGTACCAAGTTGACTTTGAAGCATGTGAAGTATGTTCCAGATATTCGGTTGAACTTACTTTCTATTGGTAAGTTGTGTGATGAAGATTTGGATAGCTCATTCTCTCGTGGTAGTTGGAAGCTCACCAAGGGTCCTATGGTTGTTAATACTACTGAGTTTGTTGATGAAACTGATTTATGGCATAAGAGATTATGTCATATGAGTGAGAAGGGCATGAGTATGTTATCCAAGAGGAATCTTTTATCTGTTTGTAAAGTTTCTTTACAAAAGTGCAACCACTGCTTTGCTGGGAAACAAAACAAGGTTTCTTTCAAGAGTCATCCACCTTCAAGGAAGCCGGAGATACTTGACTTGGTGCATTCTGATGTATGTGGGCCGATGAAGACAAGAACACTTGGAGGGTCTATCTATTTTGTAACCTTTATTGATGATCATTCTAGAAAACTATGGGTTTACACTTTGAAGACCAAAGATCAAGTTTTGAATGTGTTCAAGCAATTTCAAGCTTCTGTTGAAAGAGAAACTGGGAAAAAATTGAAATGCATTCGTACTGACAATGGTGGTGAGTACTCAGGTCCATTTTATGCTTATTGTAAAGAGCATGGTATAAGACATCAGAAGACTCCTCCAAAGACTCCTTAGTTGAATGGCTTGGCTGAAATGATGAACAAAACATTGGTTGAAAGAGTTAGGTGCTTATTGTCACAGTCTGTATTGGTAAAATCTTTTTGGGGTGAAGCTTTGAGAACTGTTGTTCATGTCTTGAACTGGACACCATGTTTTTCCTTGCAATTTGAAGTGTCAGAGAAGGTATGGTCAGGTAAAGATATTTCTTATGATCATTTAAGAGTCTTTGGATGTAAAGTTTTTGTTCATATTCCCAAAGATGAGAGATCTAAGCTTGATGTAAAGACTAGGCAATGTATTTTTATTGGCGATGGCATGGATGAGTTTGGTTACAGGTTTTATGATCCTGTTAGCAAGAAGGTGATTCGGAGTAGAGATGTTGTCTTTGTTGAAGACCAAATATTGAAGGATATTGATAATGCGGAGAAGCCAATGGTTCAGCCTAATGATAATTTTTCTGACTTGGATATTACTCCCTCTATGCTATAGTGGAAGATGGTAGAGTTGAAGCTCAAAATAATGAGCATGATACAAGTGCTTGCTCATCTTTCCATGCACTCCAGAGATTTTGGAATCCTTCTTCCTGTAATTGATATTTGTTAATATATTTCTAGTATATTAATGATAATTAGTACGTACCTGTTGCGTAAAACAAATGTTTAAGGTCGTTGTCTTTATCTCCTGGCATATATTGATGAGCTCCTTTGAAATCAAATTGTCTATTAAAAAAATATAAGTCGTTAGTCCTCAATAAATTGAAGTTTGTATACAAAGATATCTATATCAATGAAAAAGATTTAAAGATTAAAATTATATGTAGACTGAATTGTACCAAGAAGTAACTACACACACTTACTAAGAACATAAATTACCTGTGGGGAAGGTAACAATATTTCTTTGAAAACTACATTTCTGGTAAATTCTCCACTTGTTCCATCTATTTTTCCTTCTTTGACTAAAATTTTTGTAGTTGACTGAGAAATACTTCGAGACAGAGCAACATATAATTGGCTATGGCTAAATACATGTTTAGGGAGGTAGATCCCTACTTTAGGAATGGTCTGTCCTTGTGATTTGTTTATTGTTATTGCAAAACTCAACCTTACAGGAAATTGCTTCCGGATAAGTATAAAAGGCAGTCCTGAATTTTCTGTTGTTTTGTGTTTTATCCGAGGCAAGAAAGCTCTTCTTCCACAGTAATGACCGGTTAAAATTTCTACGTCCAACATGTTTTGAAAAGTTCCACGATATAGTAACCTTGTACCATTGCATAAGCCGGCCTTAGGGTCTATGTTTCTCAATAACATCAAAGGTGCACCTCTTTTTACCTTCAACACATGAGGTGGCAACCCGCCTGTAGAAACTGAGTTAATGTATTCTTGTTGATATAAATTATTAGCATCTCCTTCTACCTCATCAAATGAGACTAAATTTCGTTCTTCTCCTGGAAACTGGTTGATAATTATATCATTAAGCTGTTGCACATCATGATTTTTTGGCGTCAATATTGCCCTTTCTACCATGTAAGAAGCGTCCCACCCATGAGATTGTAAGTTTGAAAATATTTCTTCTATTAACTTGTGTAACGATGTTTCACCCTTCCACGGAATTGCCATATTTGCTTGTATCCGTACAAAGTCTTCATGTATGGTGGGCTCAATTCCATCACCAATGTGCATAAGATACTTAGCAAAAACATGATCATTAGAAGATCGCATATTTTGTCGCAAATGGAGAATTTTAGTGGAAGCCCATAAATGAGACTTAACTATAGAAGCTGAAATCATTTGTGACTTACTACCTTTCGGTACCACAGGCAGTACTTGGCGAAAATCTCCTTCCATCACCATCACTTTTCCTCCAAATGGCATACCGTTTGCTAATATATCTCTCAGAGTGTGGTCTAATGATTGCACCAATTCTTTATTTGCCATAGGTGCTTCATCCCAGAAGATTGCCGTTGTTTGTCTAATCAGCTTTGCAAGATCTGATTGTTTGCTTATGTTGCAAATGGATGATGGTTCTGCATTAATTGGGATCTTAAACCTAGAATGAGCTGTTCGACCCCCAGGCAATAATGTTGCGGCTATTCCTGATGATGCAGTTACCAAGACAATATCACCCTTATTTCTCAATTCTGCAATTATAGCTCTGTAAAGAAATATTTTGCCTGATCCTCCTGGCCCATCAACAAAGAACACCACTTTCTCTTCGATCAATTGTATTCATAATGCACTTGAAAGCTTTAGATTGGTCATTGTTCAATCTTGCTACGGAACACAGGTCTTCCCGAGGTACTTCGACAGACAGTTCTTCTTGGATAACTCTGGGTATTGAGTTGTTATTGTCATTTTCATGAGTTAGAGCTGGCAAATCGTATTGGGTAATCTGTTTTCCGTGCTGAAGGAGTATATCATTTATATCCCTGAGTAGCCGATTTGTGAACACTAATGCTGTTGTGGTGCTGGCTGACGGATAATCATCCACCATATATGAAAAAAATTCATCCCATAAGCTTCTTACATCTGTAGGCTCACAAAATATTAAGATGGTTGCAAACAACCTTCGTAAAGCACATGGTAATCGTAAAACAGAAGCCTCAACCAAACACGCATGGATGCTACTGTCACTCTCTAACAATCTTCGGTGTTGAGCAGATTGCTTGAAGAACGAATATTGGACCCCATTCACTGTTAGCAAGTCATCCCAACTGATTGGTCCTCTGACATTAGATAATAGAATACGCAAATAGAATTTTTCTCCTTCTGAAGGTGATACAGTATAAATTCGACCGATTGATCTTCTCTGTGTCTTGCGCCGACGCCATTCCTTTTCCTTGTTGTGCCAAGTGTAATACTCTGGAATTTTCCTGTACAGAAGATGCCTAGATTGTTGGTCCTCCTCACGATTTAGGGCAAAGAACTCAGTGAGCATTGTTCTAGAGAAATAATCATCATTAAGTATTTCAGGAATGGTTTGGTGATCATAGAAGCTCACTTGATGTTGATTTGGCAAATGAATTTGTAACCTTTCCACTGATGGATACATTCGATAAAGGTTAAATTTAAATATTCTCCAACATGCCTCTGGAGCAGCGATCCATCTTGCATCAACAAACTGTTGGACCTTGTCAACATTAGAACCGTTGTGAACTTCCATTGCAACTCGGTCTGGACCCTTGTAGCAATATTTGTAGAGATACTTTATACTCTTTATGCTACTATATATCTCAACATTAGTATGGCAATCATACTTTAGTAGTAGCCAAGGGTTGTACGGAACTACCCATCTATTGTCAACTGTGACATTTTGGTTAATCGGTACTGGAGTGTCGAATAGTCACCTATATTGCGGATATAAGTCGTCACCTCTTCGTGTTTCTGCTGTGAACTCTTTTGGGTAGTTTCGTTTGCATTGGCCATTTTTCATACAGAGCGAAGATTGATCAAGTGTTCCGCAAGGACCATGAATCATATGTTTTATCACTGCATCATGTAGGTGTGGTTCTACTTCTTTAGATGGTATCTCTGCACGTACCAAACTATCATAATGCTCTGGGTCAATTAACTTGTCATTGTTCTCTAAGATTAACAACATATGTACATGTGGCAACCCTCTTTTTTGAAACTCAGTGACATAAATATAGCTCTTCACCTTTCCCAAGACACCCTTAGTAATTACATCCTCTTTCAACTGTTCAAATTTGGCTCGAAAAATTTTTGTTGTTAGATCTGGACGATCTTGTGGAGTTTGAACTGGGTTGAGTTCTGAAGTTATTTCAGTCCAAGATGAATTGCATGTCATTGTGAGAAAAATATCTGGCTTGCCCTCTTTAAGAACAATCGCCATTCCATCTTCATATCGTTGGGTCATGTCGCGACGGCTACCAATGAACGACGATGGTAATTTTGTTCTTTTTCTTCCAACATTTTCTGAAGACAAATATATAGAGAAATATTATTAGTTTTAATAAGGGTTAAGTACTGAAATCGTCCCTAAGGTCTGGGGTGAAAATCAAAATCGTCCCCGACCTTTTTTTGTTATTAAAATCATCCTCAACGTTACAAAACGTTATAAAATCATCCTTTACTACTTCAATTTTATTATTTTGACCAAATTACCCTTTATAATTAATAAAAATAATATTAAAAAAAACAAAACAACCCCTCACCCTCCCCCCACCCGAGCCCAAACCCAAACCCAAACCCTGCATCTCTTCAGTTTCTTCCCTCTCAACCCTCTCATCCCCCGCTCCCAACCACAACCCCAATTCTTCTTCTCTCTCTCTTTCCGCCACCAAGCAGAAAAGCTCATCTTTTAATTCACCATCGGCGAAGTCTCTGGCATGCCAAACATATAATTTCTCGTTCCCGGAGTGCTCCTGCACACTCATCGAAGGTAGAATCAAATGATTGGCGCAGATCTTGAGCATATTCGCCAGTGGAGACGGCGACCTCTTCGAGTCTGACAATCGGAGCTACCTGAGCTCCGGTGTCCTCGTCCTCGCCGGCGGGAGCCTCCTCCTCTTTGCGGTGCTCGGCTTCGGTGTTCGACATGCTCTTTTTAATTTCTCAACCCACCGCCGCAACCCTTTCTCCTTTCTTCTTCCTCTCCTCTTTTACCTTCTCCTCTGTCCACTGACCCATGGCCGAACCATGTCAGAACCATGATGCAAGAGTATAACCATGATGCAAGAATAGGGCAGCACCGTGTGCGGTGGAGCTCCATGTCAGAACCACCACCACCACCGCCTCCACAAGCATTCTTTATACCGTCAAAGAGTTCATCTGAGAGTGTCAAAGGGCAACCTTTGACATCAGATTGTTCAGGGAATGCAGAGATTGTTGCTGTTGATAGATGAGATGGGCCTGGCTTGGGCTTGTGTTTGGGAGGATGGGCTTAAGGGTTTGAAGGGTTGTTGTTGATGATGAGTCATTGCACATGCGGCAATGGAAGAAGAAGATGATAATGCAGAAGAGGAAACGGGTTATTGCAATATGCCATTCTTCTAATTTCTAACTAGTTTATTTTAGATCTATAAGACTAGTTTAACTCCATAAAGTTAAGAGTAGGGATTAGTGTGTATTAATGTATTATCATGACCAAATCATTCATGGAATAGAAGGACTCAAGTTGACTTACATTGTCTCATAATCTCATTGAAGTCACATTATTTTGCTTTGATTGGGTTTGGTTGCTGGCGGAGAGGGGAAGAACGAGCTGGATTGGTGATGATGGTGAAGAAGATGAAGCTGCGTTGAATTTGAGAAGAACAAAAGAAGAAAGAACAGTCAAAAGAGGAAGGGGAAGAGGGGTGGGTCTCCTCTGGAATGCTGGGGGGGTGGGTGGGGTGGGGTTTTGTTTTTTTTTTTAATATTATTTTATTAATAATGAGGGGTAATTTGGTCAAAAAAATAAAATTGAAATGGAAAAGGACGATTTTATAACGTTTTATAACGTTGAGGATGATTTTAATAACAAAAAAAGGTCGGGGACGATTTTGATTTTCACCCCAGACCTTAGGGACGATTTCAATACTTAACCCTTTTAATAATTATTTTGGGTAATTCTTAATGATTTATGAAGTAGCAATTAGATACAATATTTACCTGCATTGGTTTCTCCTGTGTGCAAAGCATCTTGTAAGCCTTGGTATAATTCAGCCCGTAATTTCTTCTGTCTAGTTCGAACCCATCTTAACTTTCTGGTTTCAATTTTCACATAGTTATCAACAACATATTGTTGTAGTAGTCGCCCTGCTTGCAATACGGTGGAATGATCATCGGGGCGGATCTACAAATTTTTAAGAATTTGCAAAAAAGATTAGATACATTGAACAATTTTTTGGCAGAATTTTATTGAAGTCTATACTGCGTAGGAAATGGGAATTTGTACCTGGAGCATATAGCTATTATATGTTTGGCATGATACTTTGCCGCCACTTTGACTTCGGGTATTGATATCCCATCCATAAGTTCCAAATGGAAAAAGAAGAGGATATTGTAGTGGATCGTAATAGCTAACGAATTCCTGAATCCTTCGTAGGCTACCAGCATGAGTTTGCACCTTAATATCTCGCCCACGAATCATTGTTTCAACGTCATCACCAACAATTATAGCTGCTACCTACGACGCAGTTGGAAGACTATATTGTGGCTAATTAGCAGGTCACTCTCTAATGACCAAACTACACTCATGTAGAGCTGACCGTTGTGCAAGCTGGCGAAACACATGGAGAAAAGGATTATACCGGTGTAGCAATTGTTGTAACTTGAAAACTAATGTTTCATGTAGTTGTGTGTTCTCCAGCATCCTATTCTGCAACTCGTGGTCAGTATCATATATGTACAGTTGCAAAAACCGTGGCCGCGTGCCCTGATCTGGATGAAATCCCCCTATACTGTGATATATTGAGCCTTGAGCACGAAATGTATATATACCACGACCTGTTATAGTCAGTTGTTCGTCTATGTGCACACCACACGAAGTGAAGGAAAATACATGATTGTATCCACGAATATGTTTTCTAAAATGATTTCCTTCTGCAGAGGGGTTGATGGTGTGCAGAAATTGGCAAATTAAAAATTGTTAAAACATTTACGTTGTAAATATAGTTCTTAACTTGCCAGAAATCTGCTCCTTAATTTAAAAAGGTGTCACAAAAAATTGAATTTAAAATACTGGGAGTATGAATCCCAGGTCGTCTCCCAACGAGTTGCAGAAAAGTGTGCTATTTTATTAATCAGAGGTTTTCAAAAAGGTTTGAATTGGGCAAACAGGAAATTAAATTGGTAAATTTGAATAATGTAAATAAAAGCCTTGACTGGGAATTGATTAGTTGGAATCCCTATTATTGTTGGAATGCTCTCAGGATTAATTGACAATTAAAGGTTATCCTGTTTAGTTATCCTTCGCTAGGTGAAGGAAAGTCAAACAAGTTGGAATGCTATGTCCGTTCACAAGTTGCAATCCACTTAATTAAAAGGGATTGGTGTTAGTGATTAGGAGGCAATCCAACCATAAACCCAATTACAATTTTTCTTTCAAGCCTTCCAACTCAAGGGTTCCTTTCAATTAATTCCCCATCAAGTTAGGAAACTACTCGTTCATTGTGAATGTAAAATTCATAGCATATAAAAAGGAATTAAAGAAAGACATTGTAAATAAAGTTAAAATAGTCAATTAAAAATAAAAGTGATCCTTGTATTAAATAATCCTAAGAATATTCCAATGGTAAAATTAAACAAAGCAAGGAACATGGAAGATTAAACCAAGTAAAGAAAACGAACTAGAATGACGAAGTCTTGATGAGGTAATAACTCTTCTCAGTATTTCAATGCCAAAAAAGTAAGAGAAACTAAAATCCTAAGAACTATGAATGTGTAGAGAGAAAACCTAGAGGAGGAGCGAAACTAGATCTAAAACTAAAAACTGTGTAGAATGAATGTTCTCTTTGGTTTCTGCTTGTTCTCTGGCTCTAGTTTGCTGTTCCGGGCCGAAAACTGGGTCAAAATAGGGCCCAAAATCGCCCCCAGCGAATCTGTAAATTATGCAGATCGTGCACGTCATGCGATCGCGTCGTTCATGCGGACGCGTCATTCACGTTTCTGCTTTGCCATACGGACGCGTCGTCCACGCCTCCGCGTCGCTCGTGCTTTTCCATTTCGCGCGGTCGCGTCATCCATGCGGTTGCGTCACTGCGATTTGATCTTCTTCACGCGGTCGCGTCGTCCATGCGGCCGCGTCGCTTCTCGCTGGTCATCTCCTCAATTTCTTGTGTTCCTTCCATTTTTTCTAGCTTCCTTTCCAGTATCCAACTCATTCTTGCCTTATAAAGCATGAAACGTTAAAAGCCTTAAACGTTTAACACACAGATCACGACATCGAATGGAATAAAGGAGAAGTAAAATGTATAATTAAAAGTCTCTAGGAAGCAGTTTTCACTCATGTAATAAATTCAGGAAGGAAATATAAATGCATGCTATTTTAATGAATAAATGGATCAGGATCATGATAAAACCACACAATTAAACACAATATAAACCATAAAATAGTGGTTTATCAACCTCCCCACACTTAAACATTAGCATGTCCTCATGCTTAATTGAAGGAGATGAAGTAAATAAGTATGAACATGCAGAAACTCATGCAATGCAATGCAATCCTATATATATATGAATGCAACTATATGATTCTTGTCTACTTGATCAAAAGTAAATAAGTTCTTCAAAACGATTATAATTCACATTCCACTAATTCAATTTTTATAAAGTAAGAGCAGATAAAAAATGCAAGAGGATAGCTGATGAGCGGATAATTTATACGCTTTTTGGCATTGTTTTTAGTGTGTTTTTAGTAGAATCTAGTTGCTTTTAGGTATGTTTTCATTAGTTTTTATGTTAAATTTACATTTCTGGACTTTACTATGAGTTTGTGTGTTTTTCTGTGATTTCAGGTATTTTCTGGCTGAAATTGAGAGACTTGAGCAAAAATCAGATTCAGAGGTTGAAGAAGGACTGCTGATGCTGTTGGATTCTGACCTCCCTGCACTCAAAATGGATTTTCTGGAGCTACAGAACTAAAAATGGCGTGCTTCCAATTGCGTTGGAAAGTAGATATCCAGGGCTTTCCAGCAATATATAATAGTCTATACTTTGCTTAAGTTTAGATGATGCAAACTGGCGTTCAACGCCAGCTCTCTGCCCAATTCTGGCGTCCAGCGCCAGAAACAAGTTGCAAAGTGGAGTTCAACGCCCAAACTGGCACAAAAGCTGGCGTTCAACTCCAGAAAGAGCCTCTGCACGTGGAACATTCAAGCTCAGCCCAAACACACACCAAGTGGGCCCCGAAAGTGGATTTATGCATCAATTACTTACTTCTGTAAACCCTAGTAGCTAGTTAATTATAAATAGGACTTTTTACTACTGTATTAGACATCTTTGGATTATCTTTTGATCTATTGATCACGTTTGGGAGATGGCCATTCGGCCATGCTTGGACCTTCATTACTTATGTATTTTCAACGGTAGAGTTTCTGCACTCCATAGATTAAGGTATGGAGCTCTGCTGTTCCTCAAAGATTAATGCAAAGTACTACTGTTTTCTATTCAATTCATCTTATTTCACTTCTAAGATATTCATTCGCACTTCAACCTGAATGTGATGAACGTGACAATCATCATCATTCCCTATGAACGCGTGCCTAACAACCACTTCCGTTCTACCTTCGACTGAATGAGTATCTCTTAGATCTCTTAATCAGAATCTTCGTGGTGTAAGCTAGAATGATGGCGGCATTCAAGAGAATCCGGAAAGTCTAAACCTTGTCTATGGTATTCCGAGTAGGATTCAATGATTGAATGACTGTGACGAGCTTCAAACTCGCGAGTGCTGGGCGTAGTGACAGACGCAAAAGGAGGGTGAATCCTATTCCAGCATGATCGGGAACCTCAGATGATTAACCGTGCCGTGACAGGGCATCTTGGACCATTTTCACAAGAGGAGGGGATGTAGCCACTGACAACGGTGATGCCCTTGCATAAAGCCAGCCATAGAAAGGAGTAAGACTGATTGGATGAAGACAGCAGGAAAGCAGAGGTCCAGAGGAACGATTGCATCTCCATACGCTTATCTGAAATTCTCACCAATGATTTACATAAGTATTTCTATCCTTATCCTATTATCTAATTTCGAAAACCCATTACTATTTTATATCTGCCTGACTGAGATTTACAAGGTGACCATAGCTTGCTTCATACCAACAATCTCCGTGGAATTCGACCCTTACTCACGTAAGGTATTACTTGGATGACCTAGTGCACTTGCTGGTTAGTTATGCGAAGTTGTGAAGATATGTTTAGACCATGGTTCTGTGCATCCGTTTTTGGTGCCATTGCCAGGGAATCAATTTCGAACAACAATTCACAGCCTGAGTAACAATTTCGCATACCAAGTTTTTGGCGCCGTTGCCGGGGATTGTTCGAGTTTGGACAACTGACGGTTCATCTTGTTGCTCAGATTAGGTAATTTTCTTTTTGTTTTGTTTTCAAAATTTTTTTCAAAAATCTTTCAAAAATTTTTCTCCTTTGTTTTCGAAAAAAATTTTAAAATAAAAATATTTTCAAAAATATATTTTTCTTCAGAATTTTTAAGAATGAATTCTAGTGTTTCATAAAGCATGTTGAAGCCTGGCTGGCTGTAAAGCCACGACTGTAGGGCATGTTAGACGTGTCATGTCTGAGTTACATACTAAAGCTTGGCTGGATATTAAGCCATGCCTGACCCTTTGATTGGAGCTTTAGTCTAAAGAACATAAGATTCCTGGAATTCATATTAAAATTTTTGGAATCCTTATTTTTTTTCAAAATGATTTTCGAAAAAAAATAAAAGAAAATACAAAAAAATTCATAAAATCATAAAAATCAAAAATATTTTTTGTGTTTTTGTCATGTTATAAGTTTGGTGTCAATTGCATGTGCATCTTGCATTTTTCGAAAAAATCATGCATTCATAGTGTTCTTCATGATCTTCAAGTTGTTCTTGGTAAGTCTTCTTGTTTGATCTTTGCATTTGCATGTTTTGTGTCTTTTCTTGTTTTTCATATGCATTCTTGAATTCTTAGTGCCTAAGCATTAAAGATTTCTAAGTTTGGTGTCTTGCATGTTTTCCCTTGCATTAAAAGTTTTTCAAAAATGTGTTCTTGATGTTCATCATGATCTTCATAGTGTTCTTGGTGTTCATCTTGACATTCATAGCATTCTTGCATGCATTCATTGTTTTGATCCATAACTTTCATGCATTGCATCATTTTTCTTGTTTTTCTCTCTCATCATAAAAATTCAAAAATAAAAAAAATCAAAAAAATATCTTTCCCTTTTTCTCTCTTAAAATTTCGAAAATTAGATTTGACTTTTTCAAAAATTTTTAAAATCTAGTTGTTTTTATGAGTCAAATCAAATTTTCAATTAAAAAAAAATTTCCTATCTTTTTCAAAATCTTTTTAAAAATCAAATCTTTTTCATTTTTCTTAGTTATTTTCGAAAATTCTAAAAAAATATTTTTCAAAAATCTTTTTCTTATTTTTATATCAAATTTTCGAAAATAACAATAACAATTAATGTTTTGATTCAAAAATTTCAAGTTTGTTACTTGCTTGTTAAGAAAGATTCAAACTTTAAATTCTAGAATCATATCTTGTGATTTCTTGTGAATCAAGTCATTAATTGTGATTTTAAAAATCAAATCTTTTTCAAAACTAATTTCAATAATATCTTTTCAAAAATATCTTCTCATCATATCTTTTTCAAAAAGTTGATTTCAAAATATCTTTTCTAACTTCTTACCTTCTTATCTTTTCAAAATTGATTTTCAAAATTTGTTTCAACTAACTAACTAAATTTTTGTTTGTTTCTTATCTTTTTCAAAACTACCTAACTAACACTCCCTCTCTAATTTTCGAAAATATCTCCCTCTTTTTCAAAAATTTCTTTTTAATTAACTAATTATTTTAATTTTCGAAAATTACTAACCTTTTTCAAAAACTATTTTCGAAAATCACTAACTCTTTTTCAAAAAATTATTTTCAAAAATCCTCTCCCTCTCTCATCTTATTCTATTTATTTTATTCATCTACTAACATCTCTTCCTCACATCACTCACCAAATTCGAACCCCCTCTTCTATCTGTGTTCGAATTTTCTTTTTCTTCTTTTCTTCTTCTACTAACAATAAGGAACCTCTTTACTGTGATAGAGGATTCCTCTTCTTTTCTTTTTCTCTTCTCTTTCTTATGAGCAGGGACAAAGAAAAAGGTATTCTTGTTGAAGCTGATCCAGAACCTGAAAGGACTCTGAAGAGGAAACTAAGAGAAGCTAAATTACAACAATTCAGAGACAACATTATTGAAAATTTCGAACAAGTAAAGGAGATGGCAGCCAAACCCAACAACAATAATGCAAGGAGAATGCTTGGTGACTTTACTGCACCTAATCCCAATTTACATGGAAGGAGCATCTCCATTCCTACCATTGGAGCAAACAACTTTGAGCTGAAACCTCAGCTAGTTTCTCTGATGCAACAGAACTGCAAGTTTCATGGACTTCCATCTGAAGATCCCTTTCAGTTCTTAACTGAATTCTTGCAGATCTGTGATACTGTTAAGACTAATGGAGTAGATCCTGAAGTCTACAGGCTCATGCTTTTCCCTTTTGCTGTAAGAGACAGAGCTAGAATATGGTTGGACTCTCAACCCAAAGACAGCCTGAACTCTTGGGATAAGCTGGTCACGACTTTCTTAGCCAAGTTCTTTCCTCCTCAAAAGCTGAGTAAGCTTAGAGCGGATGTTCAAACCTTCAGACAGAAAGAAGGTGAATCCCTCTATGAAGCTTGGGAAAGATACAAACAGTTGACCAAAAAGTGTCCTTCTGACATGCTTTCAGAATGGACCATCCTGGATATATTCTATGATGGTTTATCTGAGCTATCAAAGATGTCATTGGACACTTTTGCAGGTGGATCCATTCACCTAAAGAAAACACCTGCAGAAGCTCAAGAACTCATTGACATGGTTGCTAATAACCAATTCATGTACACTTCTGAAAGGAATCCTGTGAATAATGGGACGCCTATGAAGAAGGGAGTTCTTGAAATTGATACTCTGAATGCCATATTGGCTCAGAACAAAATATTGACTCAGCAAGTCAATATGATTTCTCAGAGTCTGAATGGAATGCAAGCTGCATCCAACAGTACTCAAGAGGCATCTTCTGAAGAAGAAGCTTATGGTCCTGAAAACCCTGCAATAGCAGAGGTAAATTATATGGGTGAACCTTATGGAAACACATATAATCCATCATGGAGAAAACATCCAAATCTCTCATGGAAGGATCAACAAAGGCCTCAACAAGGCTTTAATAATGGTGGAAGATACAGGTTTAACAATAATAAACCTTTTCCATCATCCATTCAGCAACAGACAGAAAACTCTGAACAAAATACCTCAAATTTAGCAAACTTAGTCTCTGATCTGTCCAAGGCCACTGTAAGTTTCATGAATGAAACAAGGTCTTCCATTAGAAATTTGGAAGCACAAGTGGGCCAGCTGAGTAAAAGGATCACTGAAATCCCTCCTAGTACTCTCCCGAGCAATACAGAAGAAAATCCAAAAGGAGAGTGCAAGGCCATTGAAATGATTACCATGGCCGAACCTGTAAGGGAAGGAGAGGACGTGAATCCCAAGGAGGAAGACCTCCTGGGACATCCAGTGATCAATAAGGAGTTTCCCTCTGAGGAACTAAAAGAATATGAGGCTCATCTAGAGACCATAGAGATTCCATTGAACCTCCTTACGCCATTCATGAGCTCTGATGAGTATTCCTCTTCTGAAGAGAATGAGGATGTTACTGAAGAGCAAGCTGCCAAGTTCCTTGGTGCAATCATGAAGCTGAATGCCAAATTATTTGGCATTGAAACTTGGAAAGATGAACCTCCCTTGTTCACCAATGAACTAAGTGATCTGGATCAACTGACATTGCCTCAGAAGAAACAGGATCCTGGAAAGTTCTTAATACCTTGTACCATAGGCACCATGATCTTTAAGGCTCTGTGTGACCTTAGTTCAGGGATAAACCTCATGCCCCTCACTGTAATAGAGAAACTGGGAATCTATGGGGTACAAGCTGCTAAAATCTCATTAGAGATGGCAGACAATTCAAGAAAATAGGCTTATGGACAAGTAGAGGACGTGTTAGTAAAGGTTGAAGGCCTTTACATCCCTGCTGATTTCATAGTCCTAGATACTAGGAGGGATGAGGATGAATCCATTATCCTAGGAAGACCCTTCCTAGCCATAGCAAGAGCTATGATTAATGTGGACAGAGGAGAATTGCTCCTTCAAATAAATGAGGACAACCTTGTGTTTACAACTCAAGGATCTCTCTCTGCATCCATGGAGAGGAAGCATAAAAAGCTTCTCTCACTGCAGAGTCAACCAAAGCCCCCACAGTCAAACTCTAAGTTTGGTGTTGGGAGGCCACAACCAAACTCTAAGTTTGGTGTTAAACTCCCATATCCAAACTCTAAGTTTGGTGTTGGAAAGTCTCAACAAAGCTCTGAACATCTGTAAGGCTTCATGAGAGCCCACTATCAAGCTATTGACATTAAAGAAGCGCTTGTTGGGAGGCAACCTAATGTTTATTTATCTAATTCTATTTTTATTGTTCTTCATGTTTTCTTAGGTTCATGATCATGTGGAGTCACAAAATAAACAGAAAAATTAAAAACAAAATCAAAAACAGCAGAAGGAAAATCACACCCTGGAGGAAGACCTTGCTGGCGTTTAAACGCCAGTGAGATGCATCTGGTGGGTGTTCAACGCCAGAACAGAGCATGGTTCTGGCGCTGAAGGCCAGAAATGGGCAGCATCTGGGTGCTGAACGCCAGAAATGCACCCTGGAGAAGAGCTGGCGCTGAACGCCCAGAACAAGCATGGTTCTGGCGTTCAACGCCAGAAATGGGCCACAAATGGGCGTTCAACGCCCAGAACAAGCACCAATCTGGCGCTGAACGCCCAGAGTTGTGTGCAAGGGCATTTTGCATGCCTAATTTGGTGCAAGGGTGTAAATCCTTGAACACCTCAGGATCTGTGGACCCCACAGGATCACCTCAGGATCTGTGGACTCCACAGGATCCCCACCTACCTCACCCTTTCCCTCTCCATTCATGGTCATCCCTTCTGTTTTCCATTTACCACTCACATCCATACACCCACCTACCTTCAAAATTCAACATCTCTTTCCCACCCAATCCCACCCATATGGCCGAATACACACATCCCTCCATCTCCTCCATATCTTCTTCTTCTTCTTCTATTCTTTCTTCTTTTGCTCGAGGGCGAGCAACATTCTAAGTTTGGTGTGGTAAAAGCATAGCTTTTTTTTTGTTTTTCCATAACCATTAATGGCACCTCAAGAAAGAGGAAAGGGAAGACAATTGCTTCCACCTCTGAGCCATGGGAGATGGAAAGATTCATCTCACAAGCCCATCACTAAGAAAAGGATGGAGCAAACAAGAGAGCACATTCATGGATCTCAACAGGCACACGAAGAAGCTCATCATCAAGAAATCCCTGAGATACCTCAAGGGATGCACTTTCCTCCACAAAACTATTGGGAGCAAATCAACACCTCCCTAGGAGAATTAAGTTCCAACATGGGACAACTAAGGGTGGAACATCAAGAGCACTCCATCATCCTTCATGAAATAAGAGAAGATCAAAAAGCAATGAGGGAGGAGCAACACAGACAAGGAAGAGACATAGAAGAGCTCAAGGACATCATTGGTTCCTCAAGAAGGAAACGCCACCATCACTAAGGTGGACTCATTCCTTGTTCTTACTTTCTCTGTTTTTCGTTTTCTATGTTAAGTGCTTATCTATGTTTGTGCCTTCATTACATGATCATTAGTATTTAGTAACTTTGTCTTAAAGTTATGAATGTCCTATGAATCCATCACCTCTCTTAAAATGAAAAATGTTTTAATTCAAAAGAACAAGAAGTACATGAGTTTCGAATTTATCCTTGAACTTAGTTTAATTATATTGATGTGGTGACAATGCTTCTTGTTTTCTGAATGAATGCTTGAACAGTGCATATGTCTTTTGAAGTTGTTGTTCATGAATGTTAAATATGTTGGCTCTTGAAAGAATGATGACAAGGAGACATGTTATTTGATAATCTGAAAAATCATAAAAATGATTCTTGAAGCAAGAAAAAGCAGCAAAGAACAAAGCTTGCAGAAAAAAAAAATAGGCGAAAAAAAAAAAAGAAAAGCAAGCAGAAAAAGCCAAAGCTCTTAAAACCAAGAGGCAAGAGCAAAAAGCCAATAACCCTTAAAACCAAAAGGCAAGGGCAAATAAAAAGGATCCCAAGGCTTTGAGCATCAGTGGATAGGAGGGCCTAAAGGAATAACATCCTGGTCTAAGCGGCTAAACCAAGCTGTCCCTAACCATGTGCTTGTGGCGTGTAGGTGTCAAGTGAAAACTTGAGACTGAGCGGTTAAAGTCAAGGTCCAAAGCAAAAAAAGAGTGTGCTTAAGAACCCTGAACACCTCTAATTGGGGACTTCAGCAAAGCTGAGTCACAATCTGAAAAGGTTCACCCAATTATGTGTCTGTGGCATTTATGTATCCGGTGGTAATACTGGAAAACAAAGTGCTTAGGGCCATGGCCAAGACTCATAAAATAGCTGTGTTCAAGAATCATCATACTGAACTAGGAGAATCAATAACACTATCTGAACTCTGAGTTCCTATAGATGCCAATCATTCTGAACCTCAATGGATAGAGTGAGATGCCAAAACTATTCAAGAGGCAAAAAGCTACAAGTCCCGCTCATCTGATTGGAGCTATGTTTCATTGATAGTTTGGAATTTATAGTATATTCTCTTCTTTTTATCCTACTTGATTTTCAGTTGCTTGGGGACAAGCAACAATTTAAGTTTGGTGTTGTGATGAGCGGATAATTTATACGCTTTTTGGCATTGTTTTTAGTGTGTTTTTAGTAGAATCTAGTTGCTTTTAGGGATATTTTCATTAGTTTTTATGTTAAATTCACATTTCTGGACTTTACTATGAGTTTGTGTGTTTTTCTATAATTTCAGGTATTTTCTAGCTGAAATTGAGGACTTGAGCAAAAATCAGATTCAGAGGTTGAAGAAGGACTGCTGATGCTGTTGGATTCTGACCTCCCTGCACTCAAAATGGATTTTCTGGAGCTACAGAACTCAAAATGGCGTGCTTCCAATTGAGTTGGAAAGTAGACATCCAGGGCTTTCCAGAAATATATAATAGTTCATACTTTGCCCAAGTTTAGACGATGCAAACTGGCGTTCAACGCCAGCTCTCTGCCCAATTCTGGCGTCCAGCGCCAGAAACAAGTTGCAAAGTGGAGTTCAACGCCCAAACTGGCACAAAAGCTAGCGTTCAACTCTAGAAAGAGCCTCTGCACATGGAACATTCAAGCTCAGCCCAAACACACACCAAGTGGGCCCCGAAAGTGGATTTATGCATCAATTACTTACTTCTGTAAACCCTAGTAGCTAGTTAATTATAAATAGGACTTTTTACTACTGTATTAGACATCTTTGGATTATCTTTTGATCTATTGATCACGTTTGGGGGCTGGCCATTCGGCCATGCCTGGACCTTCATTACTTATGTATTTTCAACGGTAGAGTTTCTGCACTCCATAGATTAAGGTGTGGAGCTCTGCTGTTCCTCAAAGATTAATGCAAAGTACTACTGTTTTCTATTCAATTCATCTCATTTCGCTTCTAAGATATTCATTCGCACTTCAACCTGAATGTGATGAACGTGACAATCATCATCATTTCCTATGAACGCGTGCCTGACAACCACTTCCGTTCTACCTTCGACTGAATGAGTATCTCTTAGATCTCTTAATCAGAATCTTCGTGGTGTAAGCTAGAATGATGGCGGCATTCAAGAGAATCCGGAAATTCTAAACCTTGTATGTGGTATTCTGAGTAGGATTCAATGATTGAATGATTGTGACGAGCTTTAAACTCGCGAGTGCTGGGCGTAGTGACAGACGCAAAAGGAGGGTGAATCCTATTCCAGCATGATCGGGAACCTCAGATGATTAGCCGTGCCGTGACAGGGCATCTTGGACCATTTTCACAAGAGGAGGGGATGTAGCCACTGACAACGGTGATGCCCTTGCTTAAAGCCAGCCATAGAAAGGAGTAAGACTGATTGGATGAAGACAGCAGAAAAGCAGAGGTCCAAAGGAACGATTGCATCTCCATACGCTTATCTGAAATTCTCACCAATGATTTACATAAGTATTTCTATCCTTATCCTATTATCTAATTTCAATAACCCATTACTATTTTATATCTGCCTGACTGAGATTTACAAGGTGACCATAGCTTGCTTCATACCAACAATCTCCGTGGGATTCGACCCTTACTCACGTAAGGTATTACTTGGACGACCCAGTGCACTTGCTGGTTAGTTATGCGAAGTTGTGAAGATATGTTTAGACCATGGTTCTGTGCATCCGTTTTTGGTGCCATTGCCAGGGAATCAATTTCGAACAACAATTCACAGCCTGAGTAACAATTTCGCATACCAATAGCTCATGAAAGCAGGGAACATAGAAATTCAAGTATGGAACCCTCACTGATGGTGTATGTACACTCTAGTCTCTCTAGTGTGTAGGGTAATCACTCTATCCTTCTCTAATCATGCTCTCTAACTTTTGTTTTTCTCCTAATCAATCAACAACAGTTAACATACCAATGCAAACATCATGAGGTCTTTTCAAGGTTGTAATGGGGCTAAGGTAAAGGTAGGGATACATATATGGTCAAGTGAGCTTATTAATTGAATCTTTAATTAACCCAAGCTTCAACCCAACCTATATATTTTACATGACTTTAGAATTCATGCCTAGCTACCCAGAGTTCCCCTTTTACATTCCATACTCATGTATCAACTTTTATTTTAATTTTTATCATATGTGCATTGATCCTTGAATTCTTAATTCAGCATTGGGGTAATTTTGTCCCCTTATTTATTTATTGCTTTTTTTTAACATAAAAATAAACATAGCTTATCAATGCACATAGATTTTTAATTCTTATAGTTTCACATGAGTAGGTATCCAAATTCCCATTGTATTATCATGACACATTCCCTTAATAGCTTTTGTTCCCACAATTTCCCATACTTAACTAGCACACACAATTCTATCTTAAGCTAACCAAAGATTCAATTTGGGATATACAATTGTTTTTCTGCTTAAGGCTAGTAATGTGGTGAAATACAGAACAAATGGGATTTAAAGGCTCAAAGTGGTTAACAAAGGTAATTGAAAAGGGTAGGCTTAATTTGGATAAGTGAGTTTAAACAAATAATGGCCTCAATCATATGCAAGCATATAAATATAATAAATATTGGACATATAGGATGAAACAAAATACATATTACAATCATAGAGAAGTAAACACACAAGAATAAAATAATTATGGTTAAATAACCATTCATAAAGGCTCAAATCTCACAGGTTGTGTGTTCTTTAGCTCAAATATCATGTTCCAAATATAACTTCAAGCAAATTTATCATAAAAATTTTGAAAATTAGTGAAATTTTGTTCCAAAGATAGAGTCTTAGAAGAAACTTATTGTCTTTTCAATCAAGTAGAACATGCATGCAACTAACCTATTACTATGCAATTTATCCTATTCTATAAAAGAAAGAAAATCTAACTAAAATCCTAATTTATTGGTGCTAAGGAAGAGAAATTACCTCCGGAAGTCAGGTATTGACCGACCTCCCCACACTTAAGGCTTTGCACCGTCCTCGGTGCCATCTGTCAGGAACAGGGGTAGGCTGGTAGCAGTATCTCCACAGTCGGGACCATCATGGCTCCCTGTGCTGGTAAAGGAAGTGGAGTCCGGGGTGTCTGAGTCCTTGAATTTTCCCTTGAGTAGCTCCTTGAGGTATTTGAATCGGCGCTCGTTACAGCGCTCTCTTAACTTCGCTTTCTATTCTTGCCGATCCAACCTTTGGATTATCTACTGGAGCAGTTCATCTGTTGTAGGTGCTTGTGGTGGTGAAGAAGGGATATCTTCAACCGGAGCAGTGGGAAGGCTTGTAGTGGCTGCTGAAAGTCTAAGGTATTTCCCATTAAGGACATACTGATCATCCCGTGGGAGCATGGCTTTGGTGTCTCCAGCTCTGTAGGAAACTCCGGCTGCTAAGACAAGATCTGAGACCAAGGCGGGAAAAGGTAAATTGCCTGCAATTTGTACGTGTCCCATAGCATTCCGGATATGTCTTGGTAGATTCAGAGGTTGGCCTGTAAGGATGCACCATAGTAGAACGGCCATGTCCGCAGTAAAGGAGGACTCGTGAGTGCTTGGAAAGACGTAATGGGACATGATTTGTGCCCATACGCGAGCCTCCAAGGTAAGTGCTGAAGCCAATATACCCTTAGGGCGGGTATGATGGTATCCGTAGATCCAACGGCTGGCAGGTAGTGCGATAACTCTGAGAACAGCTTCCCAGTCAAATTGGTACATCTGGCGCTTGAGTGCGGCTTCTTGAAAGGCGTCTATTCCTTATGGAATAGGGGGAAGACTCAAAGCTTGTTGGATAGCCTCTTCTGTAATGGGGACTTGCTTCTGACGTACATAGACAGACTGCAGAGTAGGCATGTAGAAGTTAGAGTAGAACTCAACTACCCAAGAAAGATTGACCTGCTTCTGTTGTCTTTGTAGGAAACCCCATTGTCTTCGTGCAATCTGCGGCTCAACAAAAGTAGCAATAATGGGCGGGAGGATAAGAAGGTGTTCGTTGTTGTAGCTCCTTTCAGCTAGAATAGGGAACATCTGCTCACAGTAGCGATTGGAAAATCGCGCAGTGTCCTTCGCTGGAAAGGCTTTCTCCTTTTCATCGACCTTGATGATCCTCTTAACTCTTTTTGTTGAGGGCTTGACTGTAGTTGAAGAAGGCTCTGCCACTAGTGCTCTCTTAGTTCCTCTTCTTGCAAGTGGTTTGGGAGTGGCTTTCTCTTTTCCTTTCTTGGTGGCCATCCTGAAAAGGGAAGAGAGAGTAAATGAAACTCAAGGAGATATATAGCAATGAAGAGAACGAAAAAAAGGATGGTTATAAATGCACATTAAAAGGTAAATGATGCTAACACATGCTCATGAGTACATGTGAAAGATCATTAATGGAAAATAGTTAGTGCATATGATGACAAGTGAACGCAAGGTGTTTATTGGCATGCCGGCAAAGGGCATGAGTAGCATAGACCAAGCATTACTTTGTAACAAACCATCATGTTTGTATTGACAATTAAATTCAATTAATATAATAGTAAAGGGAATTTGTGAAAAGCAAGCATTGAATAGTAGAATAACATAGAGAAGTGCATAATGCCATATGGACTTTTTCACAAACACATAGCATGCAAGGTAAATAAAGTATAAAAAGTTATTAAAGTGAACATGCAAGCAACCCTTTAAAGGAAATAATATATAATTATCAAACAATTTGCAACAATCCACAAGCATATAATGAGGAATAATGACTCAAATAAAATTCTAACACCATGTAAAAAGGAAAGAAGAAGAAGAAGGAAAATATGAATAATGAAAAGAAAAAGAAAAGAAAGAAAAATAGCATATAAAATAAGAAGAATGATAGAAAAGAAAGGGGTGAAGAAGAAAATAAAACCTTGTTAATGGAGGTGAGGGAGAAAGAATAAGAAGTGAGATAGAAGGAAGAAGAGAGAAGGAAGAAATAAGGAGGGAAAAAAGAAAAATAGGATTTGGAGAGAAAAAGATATGATATTTGACAAAAGTAGAGAAACTGTGCGCCGCAAGCGACGTGATCGCATGGGGCATGCGGTTGCGCGACTTGCGCTTAAGGTGGTTGATGCGGTAGCGTCGGCCATGCGATCGCGTGACCCAATTTGTGCCAGTGGCGCGAGGGTTGCCTCGCACTCGCACAACTCTCTGTTCAAATCATTAAATGCCAAATTCTAGGTGACGCGATCGCATGGGGCATGCGATCGCGTGAGTGGGCTTCAGAAGGGAACGACGCGGCCGCGTGGGGCACGCGGTTGCGTGAAGGGGATTGCGCGTCCAGCGCCAGTCCAGCACCACTCTAGCACAACTTTCAGCTGTGCACCCTTTTTACGTCGAAAATCAGGGCACGCGGTCGCGTGGGAGGTCATTATGCCCATATGACGCGGTCGCGTGGGACGATTTGTGCCATTGGCATGCCTCCAGCCACGCTCCAGCGTGACTCTCTGTTCATTTTGATTTTTCTCCCCTCTCCATGCGACGCGGACGCGTCGCGTGGCAAAAATTTTTTTTTTTATAAATATGCGGATGCAGATGCACGAAAGTACTGATAAAGAGAAGAGTTATTGAATATGAGAAACTAAAAATAAAGAAAAGAACGATCATACCATGGTGGGTTGTCTCAATCTTCTGCTATGTGGGGGTCTTCCAAGAGCAAGATCTCAAGCTCTTTATTCTTCTGTATCTTCTCGCCATGGTATAGCTTCAAACGGTGTCCATTAACTTTGATAAGTTCAGAGTGTGAAGGATGGCTTAGGTGATAAACTCCGTACGGTTCGGCCTTCTCTACTCTGTATGGACCTTCCCATCTTGACCTCAATTTTCCTGGCATGAGCCTCAGTCGAGATTTGTAAAGGAGGACTAAATCCCCAGGCTGGAACTCCTTTTTCTTGATGTTCTGATCATGTACAGCCTTCATCTTTTCCTTGTATAGTTTTGAGTTCTCATAAGCTTCTAGGCAAAGGCTTTCCAGTTCTTGCAGTTGCAACTTCCTTTCAGCTCCGGCTTTCCCAATTTCCATGTTGCACTCCTTGACTGCCCAAAAGGCTTTGTGCTCTACTTCAACTGGAAGATGACAAGCTTTTCCATAAACTAAGCGGAAAGGACTCGTCCCAATGGGTGTTTTATATGCTGTTCTATATGCCCAGAGTGCATCTTGTAGCCTGGTGCTCTAGTCTTTTCTATGGGGTTTGACTATCTTCTGCAAGATACGCTTTATTTCTCTGTTTGATACCTCGGCTTGCCCATTGGTCTGAGGGTGGTATACTGTTGCAACCTTATGAATTATCCCATGCTTCTTCATTAATCCTGTTAGTCTCCTGTTACAAAAATGGGTGCCTTGATCGCTCACGATTGCTCGTGGTGATCCAAAGCGACAAATAATGTGGTTTCTCACAAAGGAAACAACAGTGTTAGCATCATCAATGCGGGTGGAAATTGCTTCCACCCACTTGGAAACGTAATCCACAGCTAACAATATATAAAAATATCCATTAGAATTTGGAAATGGACCCATGAAGTCAATGCCCCAAACATCAAAAATTTCACAGAAAAGCATAATTTGTTGAGGCATCTCATCCCTCTTGGATATATTACCAAATTTTTGGCATGGGAGACAAGATTTACAAAACTCAGCAGCGTCTCTAAAAAGAGTAGGCCACCAAAATCCATAGTCCAAGATTTTTCTAGTAGTTCTTTGAGGGCCAAAATGTCCTCCACTCTCAGATGAGTGACAGGCCTCTAAAATGGACTGGAATTCTGATTGAGACACACAATGTCTAATTACCTGATCAGTGCCACATCTCCATAAATATGGGTCATCCCATATATAATATTTAGACTCACTTTTCAGCTTGTCTCTTTGGTGCTTAGAAAAGTTTGGAGGAAATGTGCGGCTAACTAGATAATTAACTACAGGTATATACCAAGGGGATACTTCAGATACTGCTTGCAGGTTATCAAATGGAAAATTATCATCTATAGGAGTAGAATCATCCTTAATGTGCTCAAGGCGACTCAAGTGGTCTGCCACTAAATTCTGGTTACCACTCCTATCCTTTATTTCTAAATCAAATTCTTGTAATAGCAGTATCCAACGTATAAATCTTGGTTTGGACTCCTTTTTAGCTAATAGATACTTTAAAACTGCATGGTCCGAATACACTACTACTCTAGTACCAAGTAAATAAGCTCGGAATTTATCCAGAACAAAAACAATAGCAAGAAGCTCTTTCTCAGTAGTAGTATAATTGGACTGGGCAGTGTCTAAGGTCTTAGATGCATAAGCAATAACAAAAGGGTCCTTACCTTCGCGCTGAGCCAGCGCTGCTCCTACTGTATGGTTGGAAGCATCGCACATGATTTCAAACGGCTGGCTCCAGTCTGGTCCTCTTACAATTGGAGCTTGAGTCAGTGCGGTCTTCAGCTTATCAAACGCTTGCTTGCAATCTTCACCGAACTCAAACTCAATATCCTTCTATAGTAATCTGGACAAGGGAAGTGCTACCTTACTGAAGTCCTTTATGAATCTCCTGTAAAAACCTGCATGGCCAAGGAACGAACGGACTTCCCTCACGGAAGAGGGGTAAGGTAAACTAGAAATAACATTCACCTTTGCTGGGTCTACAAAAATGCCAGTATTAGATACCACATGTCCTAATACAATCCCTTGTTTTACCATAAAATGACATTTTTCAAAATTCAATACAAGGTTTGTATTAACACATCTATCTAATACTCTAGATAATCCATCTAAGCAAAGGCTAAAAGAATCACCATAAACGCTAAAATCATCCATAAAAACCTCCATACAGTCCTCAATAAGATCAGAGAAAAGACTCATCATGCACTTTTGGAAAGTAGCTGGTGCATTGCACAAGCCAAAGGGCATTCGTTTGTAAGCATAAGTCCCAAAAGGACATGTAAAAGTGGTCTTTTCTTGATCCTCAGGAGCTATATGAATCTGGAAATAACCTGTGTAACCATCTAAAAAGCAATAATGTGATTTACCTGACAAGCGATCCAGCATTTGATCAATAAATGGAAGTGGGTAGTGATCCTTACGGGTAGCTTGGTTGAGACGCCTGTAATCAATGCAGACTCTCCAAGCATTCTGAACTCTAGTTGCTATGAGCTCTCCATGCTCATTCTTCACTGTAGTGACTCCAGACTTCTTGGGCACCACTTGTACTGGGCTAACCCATTCACTGTCTGAAATGGGATAGATGATACCTGCTTCCAATAGTCTGGTCACTTCCTTTTTGACAACTTTCAAGATAGTGGGATTCAATCTTCTTTGGGGTTGACGAACAGGTCTTGCTCCCTCTTCTAAAAATATTCTATGCTCACATACTTGAGGGTTGATGCCTACTATGTCTGCCAAACTCCACCCAATTGCTTTCTTATGCCTCCTCAGTACATCAAGTAACTGCTCTTCTTGTTGAGAAGTAAGCTCCCTTGCAATGATAACCGGAAACTTCTGCTCATCTTCAAGATAAGCATATTTGAGATGTGGAGGGAGGGGTTTCAACTCTAACTTCTGATCATGGGCAGGCTCTGGATTATCTGGAGCTTGTGAAAATGGCGAAGTGCCCTCATTGTCAGTTAAGAGGGTCCCCACACTTGGACCTTGTCCAGTGTGCCTCTCTTCTAATTCTTCCTTGTGAACTGCAGCTACAGTTTCATCTATGACATCACACTGGAAGATAGAATAATCTTCTGGAGGGTTGTTATGACTCCATTCAGATTGAAGATTACTGTGCGGCCATCTATTTCAAAAGAGTATGTTCCTGAAAAAGCATCCAATTTGAATTTTGATGTCTTCAGGAATGGTCTTCCAAGTAGGATTGATGATGGCTTATCCGAGTCATTATGGGGCATTTCCAAGATATAAAAAGCATTGGGAAATGTAAGTCCTTTAATATTCACTAAAACATCTTCAGCAACTCCAGCCACTGTAATAATGCTTTTATCTGCTAACACAAAACGAGCTGCCGACCTTTTTAAGGGAAGGAGCCTCAAAATATCATATATGGACAAAGGCATTATACTGACACATGCTCCTAAATCACACATGCAATCATAAATTACTACTCCACCAATAGTACAACTAACTATACAAGGACCTGGATCACTACACTTTTCAGGTAATTCTCCCATTAAAGCAGATATGGAACTACCTAAAGGAATAGTTTCTAATTCATTAATTTTGTCTTTATGTATACATAAATCTTTTAGAAACTTTGCATATTTAGGTACTTGTTGAATAACATCAAAAAGAGGAACGGTTACCTCAACCTTTTTGAATATTTCTACCATTTTGGGATCGGGTTCCAGCTGCTTCCTGGGCTTCCTTGCAAGTTGTGGAAATGGAATAGGAGTAGTGTTTTCTGCAGTGTCTGCGCCTCTTGGTGCTTCCTCCTGTGGTTGGACTTCTTCTTTTTCAGCTATGTCATGTATGTCCTCTTCCTCTTCAACATCTTCTATTTCTACTACCTCTTCAGCTGAGGCGTGTTCTGGTGAGCTTGGCTCCTCCTGATTCCTCTCCTGCAGTGTGGTTCCGGACCTCAGGGTGATGGCATTAATGCCTCCCTTTGGATTGGGTAATGGTTGAGAGGGGATTCCAGTGGAGCTTGAAGGTTGGTTACTGAAATTTTGCATTGATCCAATCTGTGAAACAAGAGCTTGCAAAGTAGAGGTCAGACCATTCAGACTGGCATTAATGTTATTCATGATGTTATTTTCCATTGTCTGTTGTCTCCGCTCAAAAGATTGTAGTAACTCTTCATTAGGAGATAAAGAAGAATGAGTAAATTGAGAGGTCTGCTGTTGGGTATTCTGTGGTCCTTGGGATTGCCTCAGGTGAGGTGCTCTGTAAGGTTGGTCCTGCTGCCTGTTGTTATTATTATTCCACCTCTGATTTCCCTGATTATCTCTGCCTCCTCTGTTATTGTTGTCCCTCTAATTCTGGTTAGAATTGTCCTGCCATCCATGGCTATAGTTGCCACCTTGATTGTACCCTTGGTTGGGGCGGTCATAGAAATTATGAGTGGCTGCCACGGTGTTATCTTCCTGCTGGAGCTGCGGACACTCATCAGTATAATGGCTATAATCTGCACAGATTTCGCAGACTCTCTGTGGGACTAACTGTTGGCCTTGCTGTGGTGAAGGAGGTTGAGCTTGCTGAACTTGTTGTTGATTCAATTGCATCTACTTCAGCAAGTTGGTCATTTCACAGATACTCTGAGTTAGAGCAGCAGTCTCTCTGCTAGAGGATACTTCTGCAATGGCTTTTGAACGGCCTTACTTCTGTCTGTGGTTCCTAGTAGATTCAGCTAAGTCGCTGATCAATTGCCATGCCTCATCAGTGGTCTTGTACTTCTTCATAGACCCATTGCTAGCACTTTCCAATGTGGTCTTATCTTGGGGCCTCATACCCTGTGTGATATAGCTAAGTAACACTATCTTGTCAATCATGTGGTGGGGGCATGCTTCCAGAAGATTATTGAAGCACTCCCAATATTCAAAGAGAGTCTCGTTGTCATCTTGAACAATAGTGGAAATGTCTTTCCTCAGTTTATCAGTAACTTCAGATGGAAAGAATTTCTCCAAAAACTCTTTTCTGAGCATATCCCAGTTGGATACATTTGCTAGGGGTTGAGTGTAGTACCACTCTCTTGCTTTTCCCTCAAGAGAAAATGGGAAAGCTTTCAGCAGAATTGAAGTTTCATCTGTACCATCTCGCCTGACGGTAGAACAGGCTGCCTGGAAATCTCGCAGGTGCTTGATAGGCTCTTGAGCAGGTAAGCCATGAAACTTGGGCATCAAATTGAGCAGTGCGGTCTTTATTTCGAAATCTGTAGCCACTGCTGGGTGATGCGCTTGAAACGGTTGCATTGTAAAATTAGGGGCTCCTTCCTCCTGGATGGTAACTCTTCTAGGTTCTGCCATGTCGTCTGCACGTGAATCAACCGAATCAGTAGAATGGGAGCTGGTTTCTTCCTCAAGTTCACTTTCAGATCCGCCCTCAGAGCAGACTAACCGACGCCGAGCTCGCCTTATTCGTGAAATAGTCCTTTCAATTTCAAGATCGAATACTAGCAAGCGCAGATCAGGAAGTGAACGCGTCATTTGACGAAAGAAACAGGAAGCTCATAGTAGCAAAATAAAATAAAATGCAAATAAATAAATTCTAATTAATAACTTTAGCACTTTATTGCAACTCCCCGGCAACGGCGCTAAAAATTGATGGTGTGCAGAAATTGGCAAATTAAAAATTGTTAAAACATTTACGTTGTAAGTATAGTTCTTAACTTGCCAGAAATCTGCTCCTCAATTTAAAAACGTGTCACAGAAAATTGAATTTAAAATACTGGGAGTATGAATCTCAGGTCCTCTCCCAACGAGTTGCAGAAAAGTGTGCTATTTTATTAATCAGAGGTTTTCAAAAAGGTTTGAATTGGGCAAACAGGAAATTAAATTGGTAAATTTGAATAATTTAAATAAAAGCCTTGACTGGGAATTGATTAGTTAGAATCCCTATTATTGTTGGAATGCTCTCAGGATTAATTGACAATTAAAGGTTATCCTGTTTAGTTATCCTTCGCTAGGTGAAGGAAAGTCAAACAAGTTGGAATGCTATGTCCGTTCACAAGTTGCAATCCACTTAATTAAAAGGGATTAGTGTTAGTGATTAGGAGGCAATCCAACCATAAACCCAATTACAATTTTTCTTTCAAACCTTCCAACTCAAGGGTTCCTTTCAATCAATTTTCCATCAAGTTAGGGAACTACTCGCTCATTGTGAATGTAAAATTCATAGCATATAAAAAGGAATTAAAGAAAGACATTGTAAATAAAGTTAAAATAGTCAATTAAAAATAAAAGTGATCCTTGTATTAAATAATCCTAAGAATATTCCAATGGTAAAATTAAACAAAGCAAGGAACATGGAAGATTAAACCAAGTAAAGAAAACGAACTAGAATGACGAAGTCTTGATGAGGTAATAACTCTTCTCAGTATTCCAATGCCAAAAAAGTAAGAGAAACTAAAATCCTAAGAACCATGAATCTGTAGAGAGAAAACCTAGAGGAGGAGCAAAACTAGATCTAAAACTAAAAACTGTGTAGAATGAATGTTCTCTTTAGTTTCTGCTTGTTCTCTGGCTCTAGTCTGCTGTTCCGGGCCGAAAATTGGGTCAAAATAGGGCCCGAAATCACCCCCAGCGAATCTGTAAATTATGCAGATCGCGCACGTCATGCGATCGCGTCGCTCATGCGGACGCGTCATTCGCGTTTCTGCTTTGCCACGCGGACGCGTCATCCACGCCTCCGCGTCGCTCGTGCTTTTCCATTCCGCGCGGTCGCGTCGTCCATGCGGCCACGTCGCTTCTCGCTGGTCATCTCCTCAATTTCTTGTGTTCCTTCCATTTTCGCTATCTTCCTTTCCAATCTCCAACTCATTCTTGCCTTATAAAGCCTGAAACGTTTAACACACAGATCACGGTATCGAATGGAATAAAGGAGAAGTAAAATGTATAATTAAAAGTCTCTAGGAAGTAGTTTTCACTCATGTAATAAATTTAGGAAGGAAATATAAATGTATGCTATTTTAATGAATAAATGGGTCAGGATCATGATAAAACCACACAATTAAACACAATATAAACCATAAAATAGTGGTTTATCAGGAGTCCAAGAAGATTTCAAGCAATTCCTGAGGAGCATTTACTCGGGGAAGAGAGACTTTTCCTCCATTACAGCACATCTCGAACGTCTCATGGTGAAATAGACGTGCGCTACAGTAATGACATGTCCTTGGGATTGGTAGCGGAGTTCGAATTATTGTTGCATCCTCTTGAAAATTTTGTGCATAATTATGGGATGCTCGAACATTTTGTCTAATTTCTGTACTCGTATTAAATTAACATATATTTGGTTACATTCATAATGAAAATCAGAAAATGATGAATTTTGTAACAACTAAAAAAATAGTTCTTTATTGATTATAAATACAAAGAATTACTTCCATTATAGTGGTTATCATAAAAAAGAGATAAGTAGCTATCAAATATTTAAGTGATGTTTCAATCATTTTTTTAAAGTTTGTTACATTGTATAATATTGTGATGTTATTTGACTTTATTTGTTTTAAATTTTGTTATTCAGATGTATTTAACAATTTTAATTATAAAATATTTTATTTTATTCTTTATAAAGATGTTTTGTATTCATTAAGTAAATATTTTTATTCTTTTAATTATAAAGAAATATTATTTATTCTGTAGCAAACTAGTTTTATTCTTTTTTTAATAAAATTATTTGTTTAAAATCTTTTATTCGAAACTGTTATAACAAAGTTAAAATCACATACGATCTATAACAACATTATATTATTCTAAATATTTATTATGTTCTTGTTCTATTATATGTTTTTGTTTATATGGTAACATTATGTTTATCATGGATTATTTTTTTAGATTAAATAGTCAATACAATATAGTTTGAGTCTGAAATAAATATTTTTTTTTTAAAAAATGCTTTCTTTATATATCATAATTTTTTTTTTGTATAAAGTTTTCTGTTCATCAATTGTCTTATGGCATTTTTTAGTTAATTATCTTATATATAGGGTATGACAATTTTTGCCTTTGGCCAAATTTTTTAGCTTGTATGTTTTGTTTCATGTTTTTTAAATGTTTAGATATTACTGGTCGAAATAATACAATACATGACGATAATATTGGTTCATATTTTATTTGTTCTATTAATTCTAATAATCTTTATTTTGTATGCTTTCGCCTAGAGTTATCATTTTAATTTTTACTATTTATTTTATTTCTTAAAATATATTTTATTTAATTATTTTATGTTGTCATATTTGTGTGAATTATATTATAATAAAATAATTCAACAAAATATAAAATTTTTTAAATTAATTTTTTTTCGTTTTCGCTAAATTTTCCATATTTTTCATTTTGATTGGCAAATAAATATTTTAAGTATTATATTGGTTTTTATAAAATTTTTTTGTGTATAGATTTTAATTTTTTTTTGTTAGGCACAGACACTCTTTTTTTATAATTGGTTCTTGTAATGATCTTAAATAAATAAATTTTTTAACATTTTATTTAATTATTTTATTTGTCATGTTTGTGTGAATTATAACAGAATGATTCAATAAAATATAAAATTTTTTAAATTACCAATTTTTTTTTGCTTTCGCTAAAGTTTACATATTTTTCATTTTAATTGGCAAATAAATATTTTAAGTATTTTATTTGCTTTTATAAATTTTTTTGTGTATAGATTTTTTTTTGTTAGGCACTGGTACTCTTTTTTTATAATTGGTTCTTGTAATAATGATCTTAAATAAATAATTTTTTTAACACCAATTATGCTCATACTTAATGTTTACTATGAATACATTAATATGCTAACATATAAGGATAAAATAATATATTTTTATAACTTTATTTACCTATTAAACTTATGTCACAATACTAAATATATAAAGAAAAAAAAGTACAATACTAACCAGTTACATTTTCTTCACGTCTACTGTTTTGATCAGATCTATTTTCTAATAGTATGTAAAAAGAACACATCAACAAATTATAAAATTGTTCATTAAATTAAGTCAGTACAGTATCAGTGGTAATTGAGAGGTTACTTTTAAAGAAACAAATCATACAAAATTAAATTGATTGGAAGTAATAGAATATGTAAAATACCCATTAATATCATAATTATCCAAACTCTGAATAACTAAAAAGAATAGATATTGACCGTAAAATACAAATACATGATAGGCAGTTTAAGTTCCTGAAAAAAGTTACCATTTGAAAAATAATTCAAGTGTAACCGTATAATAGATTTATTAAGTGAAGAAATTTTCATTTATTTTTTACAATGTTATATATATTTATTAAAAATATTTTAACCTTTTTTGTGTATTAAATAAAACGTTTAAAAGAATTGTAGAATATTAAAAAAGATATGAAATGTAAAATTCTATTAGATATTAATTGGACCACACATTTGAATAATAGCAATTATATTATTGGAATGACAATAATGTATTTTAAATAATTATATTTTACAGTGTATAATTTTTCTTTAGAGATAAATAATTTGTGAATATAAAAATTAAACTGGTAGCATAATAATTATATTAAAAATAGTAAATTTATCAATTTAAATTTATGTAGTGAAAAAATTAATACTTCTGATATATCTATTTTTGATAAGGAAAAGTATAAAAAAATATCGAAATACTAATTATTTTTGTTATACAGTGAAAAAATTTAAGTTACAATTATATTATTAAACGCATATATCTAATATAAATTTTTTTTATAATGATGCGGCGCGAGAACATTTTATTTATTCTTATAATAATATTATATAGGTCAATAATGGAAAGTTTATTGAATCAAAATTTATGAAAAAATAAATAATATACAGAAGTTCTAAACCATATTTATTACCAATTAGTCTATTACTTGAATTAGTTTTGCTTTTATTATGAGTATCTAAATATTTAAAAAATTTGAATTATTATGTTGACAATTTAATAAATATATTAAGTAGATAAATTACAGATAAATAGTACTAAGAGTACATTAACATAGAGATATTGTAGAAATAATTCAAATTAAATGGCAAATTAAATTGTAGAAAAAAAGTTAAAAAAAATATACCAGAATTATCTACTAAAATTTAATAACAAATATATTATTAAACATTGAACATATATAATTTTCTTATAATAATACAGTTATAAAAATTGTTTGGCAGTATAATATTATATTAAAAAAATTATTAAACTATTTAATAATTGAGATTATAATTATGTAAAGTACATTAAGACAATATAATAATATCTATAATAATATTATTTAGGCCAATAATAAAAGATTTATGGAATCAAAATTTAAGAAAAATAAATTATTATTAATTAAATAAATATAAATATATAGGATTTCTTTCTATATTTGGACTGTTTTGGAACGACAATAATGTATTTTAAATGATTATACTTTACAGTGTATAACTTTTCTTTAGAGATAAGTAATTCGTGAATATAAAAATTATATTAAACTGGTAGCATAATAATAATTATATTGAAATAGAAAATTTATCAATTTAAATTTATCGAGTGAAAAATTGTCACTTCTGATATATCTATTTTTTAGAAGGAAAAGTATAGAAAAAATATCGAAATTATCAACTAATTTTTTTTTATACAGTGAAAAATTTTAAGCTACAATTATATTATTAAACATATATCTAATATAATTTTTTTTATAATGATACGGCGCGAGAACATTTTATTTATTCTTATAATAATATTATTTATTATTTAGGATAATAATGGAAGATCTATTGAATCAAAATTTATGGAAAAATAAATTACTATTAATTAAATAAATATACAGGAGTCCTACCCATATTTATTAACATTCGGTCTATTACTTGAATCTGTTTTGCTTTTATTATGAGTATCTAAATATTTAAAAAATTTATTCTTAACATGAAAATAATGTAGGCTGAAAATTTAAGAATACATTCGATAGAGTACAGTAACATAGAGATATTGTAGAAATAATTCAAATTAAATGGCGAACTAAATTATAGAAAAAAAGTTAAAAAAAATACCACAATTATCTATTAAGTTTTTTTTGTTACAGAGTCAAAATATTTAATAACAAATATATTATTAACAGTGAATATATATATTTTTCTTATAATAATACAGTTAACTAAATTTTATATTTGTATGATATTATATTAAAAAATTATTAGATAAGTATTTAATAATTGAGATTATAATGATGAAACGTACATTTAAGATAATATAATATTATTATTTAGGCCAATAATAAAAAATTTATTGAATCAAAATTTAAGGAAAAATAAATTATTATTAATTAAATAAATATAAATATAGGATTCCTACCCATATTTGGATCGTTTGGTATATTACTTGAACCAGCTCCGGTGTTATTGTGAGTATCTGTATATGTAAAAAATTCATTATTAAGATGAAAATAATGTAATTTGATAATTTAAGGGTACACTCAAAAAATAAATTATACATAATTGGTATATATCGTAAAAAATAATTCATGTTAAATGATAAACTAACAATATAAATTTATTAATGAGAAGTATAACTTAGAGTACGTGATATATGTTAGATTTCTTTATAAAACCAGTAATTTACGTACCTCCAGCCATTGCCAATAAATTCTTTGATTTAATTTGGAACTTCTAATTCTTGAATCACAGAGAACCAGATGGAATCAAGGTGTATTTTTTTTTGTTCTGATGATCAGAATTGGGGACCCAAATTTTATAAAGTTTATGATGAACAGTCGTGTTCTTTCCATCAAAGAACAGACCAACTGTCAATATAATAATGAATAATTACAATACCACCCAAACTAATTTCTATATTAACAAATTGGACCACAATTAGAATAAAAATTCTAACATTCTCCCACTTGGTCCAACATTTGTTACGTATAGTTTGTAATTACATACTATGCTTAAACAATTAAGACAAATTACACGAATCATAGCGGTAGTTTCTCATTAATCGAGTATTACCTTCTATGTATCACAATGTAATATCTCATAACTGAATAAACTATTCATGTGGTATTTCTGTAGGAATAAGCCCAATGCTTATTCTAGGTCCTTCACTGAATTTTATTTGTCATTCTCAATCATGTATGCGCATATATACTGACCAAATGAGAAACAAACAATAATAGGAATTTCATATCCAAATATGTCATATAATATAACATGCGTCATATAAGTGACGTTACAGAACATAAACCCATACTAGTAACATGATCCTTAAACAATCCTGGTGGCATGCCTTTTGTCAAAGGATCAGCTATCATCTGTTTAGTACTAATATGCTCTATCTGTACCTCATTAGACCTAACTCGGTCTTTAATGGCTAAGTACTTAATATCGATGTGCTTACTTCGACTACTACTTCTATTATTCTTAGCCATAAACACAGCAGCTGAATTGTCACAATATATTCTTAATGGCCTAGAGATACAATCCATAATCTTAAGCCCAGAGATGAAATTCTTTAACCAAAAACCTTGTGATGTAGCCTCAAAACAAGCAATAAACTCGGCTTCCATGGTAGAAGTGGCTACAAGTGATTGTTTTGCACTCTTCCAAGATACTGCTCCATCAGCAAGCATAAAGATGTATCCTGACGTTGACTTTCTAGAATCAACACATCCCGCCAAGTCTGAATCTGAGTATCCAACAATTTCCAAATTGTCGGTTTGTCTATATGTAAGCATGAAGTCCTTGGTCCCTTGAAGGTACCTTAAGACCTTCTTTGTAGCTCTCCAATGGATAATTCCTGGATTGCTTTGATATCTTCCTAACATGCTAACAGCAAAAGCAATGTCAGGTCTTGTACAGACCTGAGCATACATTAGGCTTCCAACAGCTGAAGCATAAGGAATATTTTGCATCTGTTTCTTTTCAAGTTCATTTTTGGGACATTGATCTAAGCAGAATTTGTCACCTTTCACAATAGGTGCAACACTTGGTGAACAATTTTGCATTTTAAACCTCTCAAGAACTTTATTAATATAGGCTTCTTGAGATAAACCTAAAATTCCTTTATGTTTATCTCTATGAATCTTTATGCCAATGACATAAGATGCATCACCCATATCTTTCATATCAAAATGTCTAGAGAGAAATTGTTTCACTTCATGTAACAACCCTAAATCATTTGTTGCAAGCAAAATATCATCTACATATAAGATGAGAAATATGATCTTGCTCCCACTAACCTTGTGATATATACATTGATCAGAAATATTTTCAATGAATCCAAATGAAGAAATCACATTGTGAAACTTCAAATACCACTGTCGGGAAGCCTGCTTAAGACCATACATTGCTCTCTTAAGCTTGCAAACTAACTCCTTACCAGCACTTGAGATAAACCCTTCGGGTTGTCTCATATAGACCTCTTCTTCCAAATCTCCATTAAGGAAGGCCGTTTTCACATCCATTTGATGCAATTCCATGTTAAAGTGTGCTACCAATGCCATAATGATGCGAAAGAGTCTTTCTTTGAAACAGGAGAAAAGGTTTCCCTGTAGTCAACTCCTTCCCTTTGAGTAAATCCTTTGGCAACAAGTCGAGCCTTGTAGCGCTCAATATTGCCTGATGAATCCTTCTTGGTTTTAAATACCCATTTACAGCCAATGGCCTTTTCCCCATCAGGCAATTCTACAAGATCCCAAACTTGGTTATCTGCCATAGAATTCATTTCATCCTTCATAACATCTAGCCAGAAATTAGAATTACGACTTTCCATTGCTTGTGAAAACGTCGTTGGGTCATTTTCATCACAAACATCATAGTCAGACTCAGCAAGATACACTACATAGTCACTAGAAATTGCAGGCTTTCTTATTCTTGTTGATCTTCTAAATGTTACATCATCAACCTCTTGTAAAGGTAGTGGCATAACAGGTTCTCCCTCTTCTTGAAGTTGCTCTTGAGCAATATGTTCTTGAATAACATTTTCATTATGAAGAGTTTGATCCTCCACCATATGATCTACTTGAACATTATCTTCATGATGTGGAACATTAGTAATAGGTTCTTCTACATTGACCCTATTTGTATGGGCATTGTATTGAACAATTATTCTTGTACATGGAGAGGTTTGATAAACATTATCATTCTCAACAACTTTAAGAGGATGATTTCTCCCACTTTCCACATCATGCTCTAAAAACCTTGCATTTCTAGATTCAACTATTTTACTTGAATGGGAGGGACAATAAAATCTGTAACCCTTAGACTTTTCTGCATAGCCGATAAAATAGGCACTTATCGTCCTTGGGTCCAACTTTCTTTCTTGTGGATTATAAACCCGAACTTCAGCAGGACAACCCCAAATACGTATATGATTCAAACTAGGTTTCCAACCTTTCCATAGCTCAAATGGTGTTTTAGAAACTGCCTTTGTTGGAACTCTATTTAATATATACGCAGCTGTCTTAAGGGCTTCACTCCACAAGGATAAAGGAAGATTGGAGTTGCTAAGCATACTCCTCACCATATCCAGCAAAGTCCTATTGCTTCTTTCAGCTACACCATTTTGATCTGGTGTGCCAGGCATGGTGTATTGTGCCACAATACCATGTTCTTGAAGATACTTTGCAAATGGACCAGGTGCTTGTCCACTTTCAGTATATCTCCCATAGAATTCTCCACCTCTATCTGATCTCACGATCTTAATTTTCTTTACGCATTGTTTCTCTACTTCAGCTTTATAAACTTTAAAAGCGTCCAATGCCTCATATTTATTATGAAGCATATAGAAATACATATATCGTGAATAATCATCAATAAAGGAGATGAAGTATTTCTGACCACTTAAGGACATATCAGGACAACATATGTCAGTGTGAATTATTTCTAATATGTCAGAACTCCTTTTAGCACCTTTTTGAGACCTTTTGGTTTGCTTTCCCTTAATACAATCCACACAAGTATCAAAATCAGTAAAGTCTAGAGTTTCAAGAAATCCATCACTTACTAATTTCTTTATTCTCTCAATGGAGATGTGTCCCAACCTTCGGTGCCACAACATGAAGGATTTTTCATTCATACCATTACCATGCATAACCATAAGACTAGATGGAACATTATTAGCTAAATGGACTTTAAATAAATCACCAATTAAAGTACCACGTCCAATAATATTAGAATTTTTAATAATGTCAACAAAATCATCATAAAAATTTATACATAATCCTTGTTTTACAAGCTTAGATAAAGAAATCAAATTTTTAGAAAAATCTGGAATATAAAAGGTTCTTTCTAAATCTAAAATACAACCAGTACTTAATACAAGCCTAAATGTTCCAACAGCTTCCACACGTGAACGCATTCAATTGCCCATATAGATGCTCAGTTCACTTCCTATCGGTTTCCTTTTCCTTATGAAACCCTGCATGGTATTTGAAATATGAATTTCAGCACCAGAATCAATCCACCAAGTGTCATGACATATTTCAACAAAATTAGATTCAAAACACACTGAAGGAATAAGATCACAAAGGTTAGTACCTTTCTTTTCAAGCCAAACTTTAAATTTTGGGCACTCCTTCTTCATGTGTCCTTTCTTTTTACAAAAGAAACACCGTGCACCTTCTTTCTTCATAGGATGGGATACAATACCCTTTCCTTTCTTCTTATGAGCTTGCTTTTTACTACCCTCATTTGTCACTAATAGTGCACTTTCACCAAGTTCCTGAATTAGCCTTCCTTCCTCTTGCACACACATCACCAGTAATTCATTAATGGACCATTTTTCCTTATGTGTGTTATAAGAAATCTTAAATGGTCCGTACTGGATAGGAAGAGAATTTAGAATAAGATGCACCAGAAATGAGTCAGAGATCTCAACCTCTAAAGCTTTCAGTTGTGCTGCAATGTCTCCCAACCTCATGATGTGTTCACGCACACCTCTTACGTCGGTAAGCCTCATAGATGACAATTGTGCCATTAGGGTGCTTGCGAGTGCCTTACTAGAAGACTCAAACTGTTCATCAATAGCCTTCATATAATCCTTGACATTCCTACAATCAGGAATTGAACCTCGGATACTAGCTGAAATACGAGACTTAATGAACATCATACTTAAACGGTTGGATTTCTCCCACCGTTCGTATAATGCTACCTCGGCTTGAGAACTAGCATCAGTAGGTGTCGGAGGCTCTTCCCTACCAAGAGTATAGTCAAGGTCTGCACACCCTAAATGAAAGAGAATCTTATCTTTCCATTCTTTATAGTTGTCACCACTTAACAAATGAACTTCAGATACAGTTTCAGATATCATTACTGCTGCAAATAATAAATCATGCTAACATTACTCAACTTTAAATAGGCACATCAAAATCCATAATATATGATAATACATGCCAATGCAAGTCATATCAAAATAAATATAAATTATAGTGTTATTAAAATCTACCTGTGGGCAAAGATTTTAACACACATAATATTTACTATATGAACTAAAGTATTGAAACTAGAAAATAAAATACTACTTCTTAATACCTGTAGGCTAATTAAGAAGTAAAAAATATTTTCTATTTCAATCTAATTATATGTGAATAACATAATAAATTCCTGTGGGTAAGTTTATTATATAGTTCACAACAATTACAAATATATTATATTAATATTTATGTGATTTCTTTAAATATAATTATTATTAAGGATGCTGTAGCTACTCCTCAATAAATCATATATTAATCACAATATGATATGCAGCGGAAGAATTTATATTGCATGCAAATATAATCATTAAATAAATAAATTCAATAACATGATTAATATCAAAAGTGAAGATGATCTAGTGGATTACTATTTTGCCAATATTTAGAAGATCCAAGTTTAAACCTCACTCCAACCAAAATTTGAATTTTATAATAAAATTTAAATTTTGAAACACAACAACTTTAACGTAAAAGTAGAAAGCATTTAATATTATATAACAAACAAAATTCATCCATTGAAACAAGTTTATTCTGTCTTCTTTCTTCCACCGTCTTCCCTTTCTTCTTCTCTTTTTTTTTTTAATTCAAGAATAAGAAAACTTATGGAAATCATGGAAAATTATACTATTATGAAGAACATCTACGACACAAATTTAGAAGATTCTTTATGAGAATATTATTTATTATTCTCTCTTCTTATGGTACGTCAACTTTAACTTTCAATGATTTTTCTTACTTATTTCAAAATTCATACTACACATTCTTCTTTTGAAAATAATTTATCAAAATAATGCACAGTAATCAAATTTTTAAATGGCAAGGCAGAGACAATTTTGCTCTGATACCACATGTTAGATTTCTTTATAAAACCAGTAATTTACGTACCTCCAGCCATTGCCAATAAATTCTTTGATTTAATTTGGAATTTCCAATTCTTGAATCACAGAAAACCAGATGGAATCAAGGTGTATTTTTTTTTTGTTCTGATGATCAGAATTGGGGACCCAAATTTTATAAAGTTTATGATGAACAGTCGTGTTCTTTCCATCAAAGAACAGACCAACTGTCAATATAATAATGAATAATTACAATACCACCCAAACTAATTTCTATATTAACAAATTGGACCACAATTAGAATAAAAATTCTAACTATAGAGTATTATTGAGGAGGTATATTTGTGATATCTTGTAATGGTGTTGCCATGTTAGTTAGTCCACTTGATGTATCAATTTGTTTTCCTCGTTTAATACTCTCTCGGTAACTGGCACGCCTTCTGGTAAGGTGTTGCTGCCTTTATTCTTCACTCATATTTTGTCTTCATTGTCTGGCATAGTCTTGCCAAGTTCGTCGATGACATAAATTAAAAAAAAAAACAGAACATTCGCTATGGAGAATGAATATTAAATAAGACCAATTTTAACTATTTTTTACTAATTTTTTTTGTTATCAAATATTTCAGTTACTTTTTATAGGCGCATCACGTTTAATTTCTCCATGTATTATGGATATTGGTTTCTATTCACATAGATCAGAGTTGTCACACAATATGGTATATCTAATCATTGTACACTAAGGTGACTTGGCTTACTGTTTTTTTCATTAAAGAGTGCAATATTCAGTGTTGGTATACTCTTTCAACTACATGCCTTCAAGAAAGACGACACTTGTATTTTTTCTTATCAATTACTTTTAATATTTAAATAAAAAATATTTAAAAAATATGCTACAACTAAAATTTTTTTTCCAACAGTTACAAAACTGTTGTCAAATTGAGCGTCACTTGGCCAGTTAGCGATAGTTTAACCATTAGCATAACTATCGCTAAATTATTTGTACTGATTTTGGGATGTCTAATTATTGCTAAGTTGAAGGATTTGGGTTACTTTCATTTTAATTTTTGCTATATTTAGCTATAATTTCATTATGCTTGAGAATAATTATTGTAGAATATTCAACATTTGTTCTGTATTAACACCATATTTTATTATTATTTTTTTTGACAATTATAAAAAGATAAAAATTAAGAAGACTACTGTAATTATAAAATGGGTTCAAGAAGATATGATTTATGAGGATTATCAAATACAATTCAGAAAAAGTACTTGTAGAATGAATATTATTAGGATAATTGTCACACAAGAACATATCACATAACTATTGAACAATATTAAGGAGAAAAGCAGAAGTTTAGGCAAGAGAACAATATTGAAGGAAGAATAGCTAGCTTGCATTTCAAGAAACTGAGGAACAGAATTGAGCTTCGTTCTGATTAATGGCAGAATTGCTGAGTTGCAGGATTAGATTGTGTTTAATAAAGAAGAAAGAAAGAGAGCATAGGAATGAGAGTGACTGAATATACTTCTATGCTTTGTATTTCATTGAAAAAAGTGTACTAATCTTAAGGATACATATTAAACCTATTTAAGTATTTATACTACCTGCTGCTACACATACTCAGCAAAACTAACTTATCTATCTTGACATTCTTTACAAGAAACAGACTTAACTAACTCTTGCTATCTTTATCACTATCTTGTATCTTGTTTTGTAGTATCACACCCTTAACAAATATAGAGGATATACTCAAATAAGTCTCTAAAAAATTTTACCTGGAACATTTTAGTCTCCAGAAAAATTTTATTACGTTGAGGTTTCTTAATTTTATAAAAGTAAGACATATAAATCTTTACATTAATCAGTTCCATTATTTTCTCTTAGACAAATAGATCATTAAAATTGTGACGGAAGAACCTATCTATGTACTTTTAGAGACCTCAATGTAATAAAAAAAATTTTAAAAACAAAAATATTTTAAAATTTTTTAAAAACCTGTTTAAATATATACTCACAAAAAAAAAATATATATATATATATATATAGTGAAATTGTAATAAAAGAATGAGAATAAAAATTGAAATGAAAATAGAAAGAAAATATACGCATGAAAATATTGATTAAAGAACAATAATAATGCAATATTATTTTGTGTTAGTATTTAATCAATAATAATTTGTATTTATATTTATAGATATTTTACACACAAAAAATATATAATTTATATTTATATTTATCATAATTTTATACACATAAATCAATATCTTTTATATTTACACATATATTTTGCAAAATTTATATATATAAATTAATAAAATTTATTTATTAAAAATAATTTAGTATTTATACCAACTAAATAATAATAAAAAATACTAAAACTAAAAGTTACTGTCTCAAGAGTTTCTCTTTGATTAAATATTGACTAACTAGCATTTTTTTCTATTTTTACGACGATGTAGGTGTGGACCTTATAAAGAATGAGCAAGTGGTAGCTGTGATAGGACCAATCACAACAATGGAAGCCATGTTTGTGATCAACCTCGGAGATAAAGCGCACGTGCCCATTCTCACGTTCTCAGAAATGAGCCCTTCTCTCTCATCACTCCACACCCCATACTTGTTCCAAATTGCAAAGAAAGATTATTATTTCACTCAAGTCGAGGCCATAAGCGCCATTGTTCAAGCTTTTGGGTGGAAACAAGTGGTTCCAATATACGTGGACAACGGTTATGGCGAAGGACTCATTGCATCCCTAACCAATTCATTTCAGAAAGCATACATTCGTGTTCCTTATCTCAGCGCCATTGATTTCTCAGCCACAAATGATGCCATTGAGAGAGAGCTCTACAAGCTCATGACTATGCAAACTGGAGTCTTTGTTGTTCACATGACATCCCGTCTTGCCTCTCGTCTCTTCACCATTGCCAAAGACATTGGAATGATGGATGAAGGTTATGTTTGGATTGTGACTGCTGGAATCGCTAATCTCTTTAACTCATTGGACTCTTGGGTTATGAAATCCATGGAAGGTGTGCTGGGTGTTAGGCCTTATATTCCAAGAACAAAACAGCTTCTTGATTTTAGAGCTCGATGGAAAAGAGAGTTCTTAAGAGACAATCCAACACCTGTTGATGTTAATTTGGATGTTTTTGGAATATGGGCCTATGATGCTACTGCTGCATTAGCCATGGCAGCTGAGAAGCTTGACAACACTGTTTTCGGCTTCACTAATGTGAGCAACAACTCCAGCAACGTGACTGATCTTGAAAACTTTGGCGTTTCGCGAAACGGCGAGAAGCTGAGGGAAGCTTTATCAAATGTTAGATTCAAAGGTGTTGATGGTGAGTTCAAAGTAGTGGGTGGTGGCCTGGTGGGAAGTTAGAAGCATCACCATTTGAGATAGTTAATGTGATTGGTAATAGTGAGAGGAACATTGGATTTTGGACACCACAGAAGGGACTAATCAGAGACATGGATGCAAATAATTCAACTTCTAAGGAGAATCTAAGAACAATTCTATGGCCAGAGGACTCTTACTCTGTTCCAAAGGGATGGGAAATTCCTACAAATGGTAACAAGTTAAAGATAGGAGTCCAGTGAAAGATAATGGCTTCTCTGAATTTGTGAAAGTAATCCATGATCCTATTACCAATTCTACAAAGGTCACCGGGTTCTGCATTGATGTGTTTAATGTTGTGGTAGAAGTATTAGAATTTAGAATATCATCATTAGGGAACAAAATCAAAAAAATATCAAAGAGGATTAGAAAAAAATCAATGTAATTTATTAGGATATTATTCCATAACAAGTGTACTCTTAGCGTACTCTTGATCTATATATTGGTAAGAACTTTGTAATAAAAAATGAGAAATATGAATAACAAATAATACTTTTCTAAATAATTCTTCGTTTCTTTCCTAAAACTCTTTGTACCATGGTATCAAAGCAGAGTTAGGTTCTAGGGACTCAAAATTAACCATTTCTTTACAAATTGCAAATATGTTACGCAATAATTTTGGAATGCGATCATCACAAACCAATTCCGACAATTTGTCAATTGGTTTCAAACTAAACGGATATGATTATCCATTATGGGCAACTCTGATGAAAAAAGCAATTGGTGGAAGAAGAAACACACCAAAGAAAACTGCTTTAATATTGTGGGTTACCCAGATTGGTGGAAAAATAATCCCAAGTCATCAAGAAATCAGAATAAGGGAGTCGTGAGCATCCCAGAGCAGCGGTGGCGAGGCCAGAAGAGAGGAAGCAAGTCACTATGGCAAGACAGCAGCGACGGTAAGGGTAAGGACTACTGAACTCCATGCCTGCTCAGCCCAGACCGCGACTCAATATAAAGGGGATACCCAAAATCAGAATCCAATTAAAAAGATAAATGATTGGATTTTCGATTGTGGGGCTACTGATACTATGACTCATGACCTCCATGATTTTAATAGCTTGACTATACTCTCAAAAGCTCATATTGAAACAGCTAGTGGGGAATTAATTGATGTTAAAGGAGGAAGCTCCATTATTTTTTCAGAAAAATTGAAATTAAAAAATTGCCTATATGTCCCTGAACTATCATCAAAATTATTGTCTGTTAGCCAAGTAACAAAGGAACTAAATTGTGTGGTACTCATGTACTCTACCTTTTGTCTTTTACAGGACATTCTTACGAAGGAGATCATTGGGCGTGGTATTGAGCGAGAAGGCCTTTACTACGTTGATGAAGTAGCACACCAGGGTCATGCCATGCTTGCTCACGGAACGGTTACTAGACAACTTTGGTTATGGCACAGGCGTCTCGGACATCCTTCATTTGGGTACCTCAAGTTACTATTTCCTAGTCTTTTTACAAGTAGTATTGAACCCCTCATATGTGAAACTTGTATTCGTGCAAAAAATCACAGAGTTTCTTTTCCTCCAACCAACACTAGAGTCAATTTTATTTTTTCTCTAATACACTCAGATGTGTGGGGTCCAGCTCCTATTTCCCATAATAATTTTTAATATTTTGTGTTATTTGTGGATGATTTCTCTCGCATGACTTGGGTATATTTTTTAAAACACAAATCTGAAGTACCTGATAAGTTCTTTGCTTTCTACCAAATGATTCAAACTCAATTCAACAAGAAAATCCAAGTACTTCGCTCAGATAATGGTGGGGAATTTATAAACCAGTCAATGCGCGATTTTTTTATGAAAAATGGTCTTATTCATCAAACTTCCTGCCCAAATACACCCCAACAAAATGGTGTGGCTGAGCGGCGAAATCGTAAGTTACTTGAGATGACCCGAGCCATGCTTTTTGATGCACACATTCCAAAAATTTTTTGGCCTGAAGCTATAGCGACCTCTGCCTACTTACTAAATCGCCTACCTACCCAAGTTCTCCACCACAAAACACTCTTACAAGTCTTGGCTACTCAAACTGCAATCCCGCCTATTCTAACCTTACCACCTCGGGTATTTGGATGTTCCGTCTTTGTCCATATTTCCAAAGCCAATAGAACCAAACTTGATCCTTGTGTAGAAAAATGTATTTTCGTTGGGTATGCTACACACTAAAAGGGGTATAGGTGCTACAATCCAATCACTCGTCGTATTCATGTGACCATGGATTGTGATTTTTTAGAATCCGAATTTTATTTTAGCCGCCAACATGGAATTTAGGGGGAGAACAATAAAGAACCACCAAGTTGGCTAAATAACCTTTGTTGCCTAGAAACTGTTCAAACAGAGCAAGTAGATGGAGCCACCGAGCATACTTCACTCAACGTAGAAAATAACTCGGTACATACAACCAGTGAGAGTCCTTTTGAGAATGTCAGACAAGAGGTAAGTAATTGTCAATCTGATAATTTACTCCCTGTTTTTAATGAGGCCACTAACAATAACAGTATAGCACTGGAACATGAAGAACCAGAGCCCAATACCTTAATTCTTCCTCCAAGAAGAAACAGAGGGATTCCTCCTGATCGGTACTCACCAGAACATGTTTTCCGTAACTCAAGATACCCAATAAGAGTGGCTAGAGAAGGAATAGCAGATGTTGTAAAGACTTTTTCCGCCAGACTCTTAACAGAAGACATTCCAAGAACTGTCCGAAAGGCCAATGCGAAAGCTGAATGGCGAAAAGCCATGAATACAGAAATGGACGCTCTAGAGAAGAATGGAACTTGGGAAAAGTGTATCCTACCGACAGAAAAAAAGCCAGTCGGGTGCAAATGGGTTTTCACCATTAAACACAAGGCAGATGGCACTATTGAACGGTACAAGGCAAGGTTGGTGGCCAAAGGTTATACACAGACCTATGGTATCGACTACACTGATACTTTTTCACCGGTTGCAAAGATTAATACTATCAGGGTGTTGTTTTCAATAGCAGCAAATGAAGACTGACCACTCCACCAATTTGACGTCAAGAATGCTTTTTTGCATGGAGAGTTGAAAGAAGAAGTGTACATGGAAGCTCCTCCAGGTTTCTCAACGGGATTTGGAAAACATGAAATTTTTCGATTAAAGAAGGCTCTTTATGGGCTTAAACAATCTCCACGTGCCTGGTTTGGAAGATTTACAGTTGCCATGAAAAGGTATGGGTACAAGCAAAGCAACTCTGATCATATCCTTTTTTTGAAAAAATGGGGAGATTTAATCACTTGCCTAATAATCTATGTGGATGATATGATCATAACGAGAAGTGATGTTGAAGAAATTGCAAAATTGAGAAGGAACCTATTTACAGACTTCAAAATGAAGGATTTGGGAGGACTAAAATATTTCTTAGGAATAGAGGTTCTACGATCCAGTAAAGGAATCTTTATCTCCCAAAGAAAGTACATTTTGGACCTTCTGGCAGAAACAGGAATGGTGGATTGCAAACCAATAGATACGCCCATACAAGTTAATCACAAGTTAAAGATGGTAGAAGGTGCCACCCTAGGAGATAAGGAAAGGTACCAACGACTGGTTGGAAAACTAATTTACTTATCACATACTCGGCCTGACATAGCTTATGCTGTGGGAATAGTAAGTCAGTTTATGCATAAGCCACAAGAAGATCATATGGAAGCTGCTATGCGGATAGTTCGATATTTGAAGGGAGCTCCAGGAAGTGGAATCATTTTCAAAAGGAATGACCATTTGAAGGTTGAGGCATACACTGACGCAGATTGGGCGGGCAACCCAAATGATAGAAGATCAACAGCTGGTTACTTTACACTTGTTGGAGGCAACCTGGTAACCTGGAAAAGCAAGAAGTAGAAAGTTGTAGCTCTTTCAAGTGCTGAGGCAGAATTTCGAGGGATCGTTAAAGGCATAACTGAAGTATTGTGGATAAGACAATTGATGACTGAGATTGGGTTTCCACCACAATCGACAAGCCAGTTGAAATGTGACAACAAAGCCGCAATCAGCATTTTAGAGAATCCTGTACAACATGATAAAACAAAACATGTTGAGGTGGATCGACACTTTATCAAAGAAAAAATTGAGAATGAAATTATTGAGCTTCCATTTGTGAGATCAGAAGACCAGTTGGCTGATATTCTTTTAAGACAAGCCCTTGCTAAAGTTCTAACCAAGCTGAGTATTGGTGATCCCACTACTCACCTTGAGGGGGAGTATTAGAATATCATAATTAGGGAACAAAATCAGAAAAATATCAAAGAGGATTAGAAAAAAATCAATGTAATTTATTAGGATATTATTCCATAACGAGTGTACTCTTAGCGTACTCTTGATCTATATATTGATAAGAACTTTGTAATAAAAAATGAGAAATATGAATAACAAATAATACTTTTCTAAATAATTCTTCGTTTCTTTCCTAAAACTCTTTGTACCATGGTAACAAGAAGCGTTGCCTTATGCCCTTCCATTTGAATTCATTCCATTTGAAAATTCCAACAATGAGATGGCAGGAACATATGATGATTTGATCACCCAAGTTTATTTAAACGCGTTTAATTTTGATATAACAAGAGTGTAAGATATTTTACTATAATCTAATCATATCTATTTTTAGATGATTATTCATGTAGTCGATATAAAAATTAATTATTTTTACTAATACGATATTACATAATTGGATACAGATATATTTTTCTACCATTAAAACTATATCACAATTAAATTCATATTTAGACATTGAAATCAATGTACCATTATTATTCATGAGTTTAATCTGATTGTGAAGCCATGCATGTCTATTGGCGCAGAAGTTTGATGCTGTGGTGGGAACACAATGATTACGGGAAACAGGTCCAAATATGTCGATTTCACATTGCCGTACACAAAATCTGGTGTGACTATGGTTGTTCCAGTAAGAGACAATAGAAAGAAGAATGCATGGGCCTTCTTGAATCCATTGACATGGGACTTTTGGGTAACAATATTTTTACCTTTATTTTAATAGGATTTGTTGTTTGGGTACTTGAACACTGTTACGGCCTGGCCCAAGATTCTCGCGGGTCGACCCGACCCGAGCTCCACCCGGTCCAGCCATGCATCCTTTAACCGACCCGGACACGCGTTCTGTACGGCTCGCACGCAGCTATGGGACAGCATCCTTTAGGATATGGGCCTGTCCCCATGGGGGGCCCACCACTAACATGTATATAAGGGGAAGACTGGCTCTTCCCCCAAGGTACGTCACATATCACACTACCTTTTCCGCCTGCACATTACTGACAAGAGCGTCGGAGTGTCTTTGCAGGTGACACCCCCCTCTCTCCACGAAGAGCACGGGACATCGGGACCTCGCATCCTTCGATCGGCAGTCCACGACCTGACGAATCCCTACCAACATCCCGGATCGCGATCCGAACCGTCCGGTAACCGACCTACCGAACATTGGCGCCGTCTGTGGGGACGCTCCATGGACTTCGTGCTAGTCGAAACGGAGGCAAGCCGCGAGCCCGTACCCGGAGGGGACACCGCCAGGACGGGAACCCGACAACATCCGAGATCCCCCGAGGGACGCAACCCAGGCGCACGAGAGACGCCCCTTCGGGGGACTGGCGACAACCACGCCAGAATAATGCAAGAGCTACGCCATAGAATGCAAGACTTGGAGCGCCGATTACCGGACAGGGAACGCGACCAGCGCACCCCGGAACAGAGTCATTCCCGTTCTCGCTCTAGGAGCCGCTCCCGGCACACGCCTAGCCCCCAGGGCGAATCAAAAAGCACTGGGGAGAGAGGACGCGCGAGAAGGCGTCACGACCCCGTCATTTACGCCAGGCGCAAAGGGCGGCGTACCACGAATCGAGGGGACGAAGATGCCCGTCGGGAGAACGACGAAGGCAGAACGAATACCCGGGGACACGTGATAATAGGAGCCACCCCATTCCACCGCTCCATACTCGAGGTCCGGCTGCCAAAGCATTTTGACAAGCCGACGGACATGAGGTACGATGGAACGCAGGACCCCCTGGAGCACCTAACGGCCTTCGAGGCCAGGATGAACTTAGAAGGAGTAGGGGATGAGGTAAGATGTCGCGCCTTCCCGGTCACTTTGGCGGGACCTGCAATACGGTGGTTCAATAACCTCCCGCAGGGCTCGGTGACCCAATTCTCCGACATCAGCCATACCTTCCTGGCTCAGTTTACAACCAGGATCGCCAAAGCCAAGCACCCGATCAATTTGCTAGGGGTGACCCAGAGAGCCGGGGAGCCAACCAGGAAATACTTGGACCGTTTCAACAACGAGTGTTTGGAAATTGACGGTTTGACGGACTCAGTAGCGAGTTTATGCTTGACGAATGGGCTCCTGAATGAGGACTTCAGGAAACACCTTACCACAAAGCCAGTCTGGACAATGCAAGAGATCCAGTGCGTGGCCAAGGAGTATATCAACGACGAGGAGGTGAGCCGAGTCGTGGCTGCCAATAAACGGTAGCCCGCCTACAACCAAGCCCGGCACTACGAAGGCAGAGAGAAACCAAGGGAACACGCCAGGGACGGCGAGCCAGGCAAAGCCTTGAAGCCGTTCCCCCGAGTCAGGAAATTCACTAATTACACCCCCCTTCACGGCACCGATCACGGAAGTTTACCAACAGATAGCAGAGAAGGGGATACTGACGAAACCCCAACCACTGAAGGGCAGGACGAGGGGAGATAAGAGCCTCTACTGCGAATATCATAAAGGATACGGACACAAAACCCAAGACTGCTTCGACCTAAAAGACGCCCTGGAGCAGGCAATCAGGGACGGAAAACTTGCCAATTTCTCCCATCTTATAAGGGAGCCGAGGAGACGCAATCGGGATCATGGAGGCGAAGACGGCTCCCGGGCAGTAAGACAACGCCGAGAGCCAGAGAGGGACGACCACGGTCTCACGGTGGTGAACGTAGTAACAGCGAGAAACTCCGCCCCAAGGTCGAAATCAGCACAGAAAAAGATGCCAAGGTCCTCGCAGTCTCCTCCTCGTCTGCCAGAGGTTCTCGAGGACTCCCACCCATCTCCTTCGGCCCCGAAAATCAATGGTTCGATGAGATGCCTGAAAGTCCTCCCATGGTCATCACGGCCAGGGTCGGAACCGGCCTCGTCAAACGGATCCTGGTGGATACGGGGCAGATTCGAACATCATGTTTCGAAACGTCTTTAATGCCCTGGGACTATGAGATACCGATCAGGTGACCCACCAGCACTGTGTGGTAGGATTGGGAGACCACTTCATCAAGCCGGATGGAATCATCTCGCTCCCGACCTCCGTTGAGCAAGGGCAAAGGTGAAGGACTGTGATGGCAGATTTTGTAATCTTACGAGATTCCACAGCCTACAACATTATCTTGGGGAGGAAAGCCATCAACGACCTGGGGGTTGCCATTAGTACAAAGCTGCTCGTGATGAAGTTTGTTGCTGATGACGGATCTGTAGGATCCATCAGGGGAGACTTGGAAACGGCGGTCGCCTGCGACCACGCCAGCCTCTCTCTCAGGAAAAATTCCAAAGAAGCTTCAGGAGTTTTCCTCGCCGACTTGGACGCCAGGATAGAAGATAAGCCCAGACCTGAGCCAGAAGGGGATTTGGAAAAATTTAGGGTTGGTGACGGGGACGAGAAGTTCACGTTCATAAACAGAAACCTCCCCCATGAATTAAAGGAGCCTCTGATGGAGATGATCAGAGCCAATGCCGACCTCTTCGCTTGGACGCCAGCCGACATGCCAGGGATAGATCCCCAGCTCATGTCACACCATCTGGCCGTCAAACCTGAAGCCAAGCCAATAGCCCAGAGGAAGAGAAAGATGTCGCAGGAAAGGGCAGAGGAGGTGGCCAGGCAGGCGGCCAGCCTCCTTGAAGCAAGGTTTATCCGGGAATTGGACTACTCGACCTGGTTGTCGAACGTAGTTTTGGTAAAGAAGCACAATGGGAGGTGGAGAATGTGTGTAGACTACTCTGACCTCAATAAGGCATGTCCTAAGGACTGCTACCCCCTGCCAAACATTGACGCACTCGTCGATGCAGCTGCGGGGTACCGGTATCTGAGCTTCATGGACGCCTATTCTGGATACAACCAGATACCGATGCACCGACCCGACGAGGAAAAAACGGCGTTCATAACGCCAGGAGGGACCTATTGCTACAAAGTAATGCCATTTGGTCTGAAAAATGCTGGCGCCACATACCAGAGATTGATGAACAAGATATTCAGTGAGCTTATAGGCAAGACAGTTGAAGTCTACGTGGACGACATCCTCGCAAAAACCACACGACCAGACGATCTTCTGAACGACCTGGGAGGTGTATTTGCGTCCCTCCGGCAACACGGCATGAGGCTTAACCCGCTCAAATGCGCCTTTGCCATAGAGGCCGGAAAGTTCTTGGAATTCATGATCACCCAAAGAGGGGTAGAAGCCAACCCCGAGAAGTGCCAAGCGATTCTCCAGATGAAGAGCCCAGGTTGTATCAAAGATGTCCAACGATTGGCGGGGAGACTGACGGCATTATCCCGTTTCCTCGGTGCGTCGGCAGCAAAAGCCCTGCCCTTCTTCAATCTGATGAAAAAGGGAATAGCATTCGAATGGACCCCGGCGTGCGAGGAGGCATTCAACCACTTCAAGGAAATCCTAGCAGTGTCCCCCGGTGCTCGGGAAGTCCAAGGCCGGAGAATCACTCTACCTCTACCTGGCAGTAACAGAGAAAGCGCTTGCAGCGGTGCTCGTAATAGAAGAAGGGAAAGCTCAGCAGCCAGTCTACTTCGTGAGTAGGGCTCTACAAGGAGCCGAGCTGAGGTACAGCAAACTGGAAAAGCTGGCTTTGACACTCCTAACTTCCTCCCAAAGGTTAAGGCAATACTTCCAGGGTCACCGTATAGTCGTGAGAACGGACCAGGCAATTCGCCAAGTACTACAAAAACCTGATTTGGCTGGTAGGATGATGACTTGGGCCATCGAACTCTCCCAATACGACTTGCAATATGAGCCCCGACACGCAATCAAAGCCCAGGCAATGGCTGACTTCTTGGTTGAGGTAACGGGTGATCCCTCCGAGGAAAAGGGCACACGGTGGAGGCTCCACGTGGACGAGGCCTCCAACCAAACGTCCGGGGGAGCAGGGGTCATTTTAGAAAGCCCGGCAGGAGTCATCTACGAGCAATCGACCAAGTTCGAGTTTCCTGTGTCGAACAATCAAGCGGAATATGAAGCTCTCTTAAGCGGACTAATACTAGCACGTGAAGTCGGGGCGACGAAGGTCGAAGTATGCAGCGACTCACAGGTCGTCACCTCCCAAGTAAACGGAAGCTACCAAGCCCGGGACCCCCTCCTGCAAAAATACCTGGAAAAGGTTAAAGAAATGACAAGTCAGTTCCAAGAGGTCACGATCCAATACGTCCCAAGAGAAAGGAACACACGGGCGGACCTCTTGTCCAAACTAGCGAGCACGAAGCCGGGAGCGGTTAACCGGTCTCTCATCCAGGGCATGGTGAAGGATCCAACGGTCGCTCTCCATCTGACAGAGTCAAGCCCCTCGTGGTTGGACCCCATCATAAACTTCCTGGAACTCGGCAAGTTACCTGACGATGAGAAAGCAGCCAAAACTTTGAGAAGGGAGGCGGTCAGATATGCGATCATACAAGGACAACTGTTCAAAAAGGGACTCAGCCAGCCCCTATTGAAATGTTTACACCCCGACCAGACGGACTATGTACTTAGAGAAGTCCACGAGGGGTGTTGCGGGCACCACATCGGGGGCAAAGCCCTAGCGAGGAAGCTCATCCGAGCCGGGTACTATTGGCCGTCAATGATGAAAGACTCAAAGGAATTTGTCAAAAGGTGCATAAAGTGTCAACAAAATACCAACTTCCACAAGGCACCGGCCTCCGAGCTGAGTTCACTGACGACCACTCGACCTTTCGGACAATGGGGAGTAGACCTCCTGGGACCTTTCCCAGTCGGCCCAGGACAAGTCAAATACCTCATTGTCGCTATTGATTACTACACCAAATGGGTAGAGGCTGAACCACTGGCCACAATATCGTCCTCCAACCGCCGGAAGTTCATGTGGAGGCAGGTAATAACCCGTTTCGGTATCCCAGAGGTCGTCATCTCGAATAATGGGACACAGTTCACGGACAAGAAGTTCACGGAATTCCTCTCTGGCCTGGGGATAAAACAGAGGTTCTCCTCGGTAGAGCATCCCCAGACAAATGGGCAAGTAGAAGCCGCAAACAAAGTCATCCTACTTGGCTTAAAGAAGCGCCTAGAGAACAAGAAAGGAGCATGGGCCGACGAGCTCGCTTCTGTCCTGTGGTCCTACCGGACAACCGAGCAAAGCGCCACGGGGGAAACTCCTTTCCGCCTAACATACGGGGTCGACGCGGTTATACCCGTCGAAATCGGCGAACCAAGCCCTCGGCTACTGCTCGCAAGTGTGAACGAAGCGGTGGAAAAGGACCTGGTGGAGGAGACAAGGGAGATGGCTCACTTATCAGAAACGGCGTTAAAACAAAAAATAGCCCTGCGTTATAACACTAAAGTCCTCAGAAGAGATTTCGAGGAAAGAGACCTCGTCCTACGACGCAACGACGTCGGCGTGCCGACCCCTGGAGAAGGGAAGCTGGCGGCAAATTGGGAAGGTCCCTACAGGATTAAAGAGGTGCTCGGAAAAGGTGCCTACAAGCTCGAAAGACTCGACGGCAAGGAAATACCTAGAACATGGAATGCGGGTAACCTAAGAAGGTTCTACTCATGACCAGACGACTCACCGACCTGAGAACCTAAACAGATAGTAAATACTTGCTCTGTTCGCATGATAATTTACCTTTTTATTTTATCAAATACTCGCCATATTGATTGATTTGCCTAGCTAACGATTAACTCCTACTTGTCAAAAATTTTCGTACTTGTCTACTACTTCCCTACGTGTGCTGCGCACGAGAGCACCTTAAAATGGCAGACCGGGACTGATCACCCTGGGGGCCATCTTCCCTACGGCCAAAGCCAATGACGGCGACAACACAACCACGGCGGTCCAAGCCATAACAAACATAAAACGGGAAAACGGGCGTGAGCCCACCCCCGAGAGAAATAACGGCAACAAATATAGTAAACGGCAACCCGGCCAAATGACGGAATAAGCATAATTTATAAAGTGTTAAAACATAAAACGAGCAATAAGTTGTTCAGTAAATACATGACAACAATCTTTCCGTCCTGGATAGTCTTGAAAACGCCAATTGCCGACGTGTCGAAATCAGGAGCTGCGATCTTTAGCTGAGCCTTCAGGGCATCTTCGGTCATGGAGATCGCGTTCTTCCCTTGCTCCTTGGTCATTTTGAGCTTCTTCTTAAGCTCTGTGGCTTCAGCTTTAGCGGTTTTTGCCTCTGAGACGGCTTGTTCCCGCTCTTTCTCCAAGGCGGCAACCCGACCCTGAGCGGCATTCAGCTGACCCTCCAAGGTCATCTCACGCTCGACCAGCCGGGCCACGGTCTCGTCGGACGCCTTCAACTTCTCCGCAACAGACGACGCTTTCTCCGCAGAAGCACTGAGCTTTCCCCCCATCTCCGACAGCTGGCCCTGGAGCAGTTCAACTTGGACCTTGAAGTCATTGTTCGCTTTGACAAAGGACTCGAGCTTCCTCCGGAGCGCCTCCATTCCCGACAACTCGAATTCAGCCTTTCGAGCTATCACGGCTCCACGAAGCAAGGTCCGGTACATCCACCTCGCCTGCCCGGACAGCTCAGTCCCATGAAAATGCTCCTCCGTCCCAGGTATCAGCTGCGAGTCAATAAATTTGGTAGCATCAAAGTTCCTTTCCATTAAAAAATAGTGAGGGCCCCTTCCGGGCTGGAAGACATCATCCGCCTCTTGGGAGTATGGATGAGCTCCACGTCACTGTCCGACAAGGGGGTAAAAGACGCATGCCCTTCAACGGGCACCTCCTCACGAATAGGAGAAGCCTGGGCCCCTGCAGTCTGTTTCTCTGACACGCCGGTATCCTGGGGAGAAGGCACAGCCTGATTCTCCTTCTCCCCAGAAGGACCCTCTGACCTCCCGGCATCCTTTTCTTCGGCATTCTCGTCGTCACTCACTTCAAAAAAGGTCTTCACCAAATTCTCAAGTCCGGTCACGGTGGCAGACATTTCCACTGCAGCAAACAACAGACGCATTAGTCGTTAGATCGGGTAAAGAAAACAACAATAAAATGAAGGCAAGCAAACAAGACAACTCACGGATATAGCTCCTGGCGACCTCCCGTTCACCCATGAGGAGATGGGGGTTTACGGGGTTCTTTTCAAAAATAACAGAAAGTACATAAGCTATTTGCTTATCTACGGGCGACAACCTTTTATACGTCACCTTAATGAAAGAGTTCGACCCCGCCCCAAAACTCCAATAAGTTGGGATAAGGCGCTCCCCCTCTAACGACAACCAAAAGGGGTGGCGACCTTTGACGGGGAAAACTTTGAAGTACTTATCTTTGAACCCATGGTAGGAGTCCTCGAAGAGGCCGAATATCCTCCTACCCTAGGCAGATTGGAAAGAAAGGAACCCCTTCCTCACTTTCCCTTGTTTGGAAGGATTAGTAAGGTTGAAGAAGAAGAGGAAGACGTCCACCGACACCGGTAGCTTGAGGTATTCGCAAACCAATTCGAAACAGCGGATTGAGGCCCAGCTGTTTGGATGGAGCTGTGAGGGGGAGACGGATATCCGGTTGAGGAGCGCCATTTGGAAATCAGAAAGCGGTATCCGAACGCCGACTTGTGTGAACATAGATTTGTAGAGCCAAATCCAATCGGGGACACGAGGAGAGTGGAAATTGATCTCATAAATACGCTCGTTGGGGGCAGGAACAGCGGCCTCATAGTTGACCTCCTCGTCTGTTCCCCCACACAAGTAACCGGCTTGCCAGAACTCGGTCAACTCCACCAGATCCATTTGGTTGGGCGAGTCCTTTATATCGGAAGTTACCCAGGCATACAGGTCGTAGGCCGCGCCAGATGCAGAAGCCCGGGAGACAATGCGAGGCATACCTACATCGGGGTACCACTCCGTCAGTCTATGAGGTCGGAAGCCCATAAAAACCCAGAAACTACACCTTTTCAAACTCAAATCATGGCCAAATACGGTTAAAAGCTACGCCTATCACGCAAATCACCTAAAAACCTACCCAGGAATGGTACCCCTCCCTTAATTCATCTACCCCAACATTGGAAAGTCATTCGGCAAAAGTAAACCAAACATGCAACAATCACAAACAGCAACTACGCAGCAGTAAAACATAGTGTAAACACAAGAGAATAGGAACCAAGAATTACCTGAATTGATTGCAGGAACTTGAGAACAAAAAGAGGCGCGAGGGGGCTCGAACAAGAAATTTTGGATATCAGGGAGAGAGGAAGGTGAAAATAGCAGGAGTAGGAGGAAAAGAGAAAGAAACTGTTTAAAAACCACCACAAGGAGCGCGAAAAGAGGCAGGGGCAAAATGGTCTTTGCGCACAAGGTTTTTAACTCATTATGAGCATTTAATGCTCAGCGCGAAGAACGAAGCGACAAACGGACGCCTCAGCAAACCAAGAGACACGCGCACAAGAGACGCGTCTCTCCCACGGTCAGCCGACTCGACGACAACACACGAAACGGGAACATCACGTGCCACCAATAGCCCTCACGACCATCACTGGCGCGTCGGGGGCACTGTTACGGCCTGGCCGAAGATCCCCGCGGGTCGACCCGACCCGAGCTCCACCCGGTCCGGCCACGCATCCTTTAACCGACCCGGACACGCGTTCTGTACGGCTCGCACGCAGCTATGGGACAGCATCCTTTAGGATATGGGCCTGTCCCCATGGGGCCCACCACTGACATGTATATAAGGGGAAGACTGGCTCTTCCCCCAAGGTACGTCACATATCACATTACCTTTTCCGCCTGCACATTACTGACAAGAGCGTCGGAGTGTCTTTGCAGGTGACACCCCCCTTCTCTCCACGAAGAGCACGGGACATCGGGACCTCGCATCCTTCGATCGGCAGTCCACGACCTGACGAATCCCCACCAACATCCCGGATCGCGATCCGAACCGTCCGGTAACTGACCTACCGAACAAACACCAAATCAATGAATGTTTTAGAGGGCCTATGCCTTATCAAATTGGCACTGGCCTATGGTTTTCCTTCTCAACCATGGTATTTTCTCATCGTATGTGTCTATGTCTACTCACTTTGATTTTGATATATTCTTCTTAATTAAATAATTGCTTATTTAAAAAGATAAAAACTCACCTGCAGTTGATTAAATAATTTAACAGGTTTGATTAAATTATCATCTAATGACTTTTAATTATCAACTTCACATGAAGATAATTTTCACCATATGATCGAAAATGTTAACTTTGTGATATGCAGAAGAAAGAGTGGCCTGGAGAGCAATTATGGGTTTTTGTAGTTCAAATTCTGGTTCAAAGCTACACTGCAAGTCTTACCTCTCTCTTAACAGTTGAACGACTTCGCCCAGCATTTACAGATGTTCATCAACTCTTAAAGAATCAGTTGAATGTTGGTTATTTAGAAGCTTCTTTTGTTCATGAAATCTTGAAGGATTTGCGGTTCCATGAAAACCAGCTTAAGATATATAAATCTACAGAAGAATGCAATGATCTCTTCACAAAAGAAAGTGCTAATGGTGGTATCGATGCGGCGTTTGACGAAGTCCCTTATGTGATGCACCTTCTTGGAACTTATTGCTCCAAGTATGCGATGGTTGATCCAAGATTTAAAACTGGTGGCTTTGGCTTTGTAAGTTCCATCTATCCACCGTACCGCACCACTTTTTATATATATAATTCGGTGATTATTTACATGTAGTTGTAAAAATGATAGTTAAAATTTTTTAAATGATTTAATATGTTTTACTAAATTGATATTTAATTATTTTTAATTATTATTTTTACAGAAAAATAATTACTAAAATTTTTATTAATTTTTTTTTTCACATGTAGTTGTCTTCACATAAAATAAAAATTTAAAATCTTCATATAATTTGATATATGAGGAATGCTAGGGGCCAGTAATTTTTGGGATTTATAGCTATCAAATAGCCATCAATGAGGTTTTTAATGGTGTGAGATTAGTGTGAGATTTCATCCAATGACTCACTTTTCTTTGCTGGTTATATGATGGTCAGAATTTGATAAAGTTGCTAGCCCATAGACTTTTTCTTGATATATTTTATTAACTATACATCTTCACAAGAGAATAATAGCTGCTTAACTTTTATTAGTTTGATGACTACTCATGTGCAATTATCTTTATATAAAGATAATAGCGGAGAACCTACACATACATAATTTGTGTTCTTATATATATACGATATGTATATTCAGGTGTTTTCAAAAGGGTCACTTCTAGTGGAGACATATCACGTGCAATCTTGAATGTGAGTGAAGGAGGCAAAATGAGAAGAATTGAGAATGCATGATTGAATGGAAGCAGTTGTCAAGATTCAAATAACAATGCAGCACAAGTACTTCTACAAGCCTAGGACTAGAAAGCTTCTGGGATCTGTTCTTGATTGTAGGTATTTGTTGCTTATTAGTCCTCATTATCTTTTTGGCCAATACTAGCGTGTCGAAGACCTAAAATTTCACCAGCTGCCGAAATGATTTGTCACGATGGAGAGAAGAACGCGTGCAGGAGTGGGTACAACACGCGCAGGGAGGGGCTGATTCTTTTGCAAGAGTAACAGAATGTTGTTGACATGAGATGGATTAATGTGTTTAGACTTTAAGTTATGATTAATGATGATTAGTTGTTTGGGTTGGATTTTTTTATTTGTAGAACCGCTTGTGCACTACTGATAGATTTTGGATTTATTGATAAGGAAAAAAAAAAAGATAGACAAGTTTTGGAGAAGGTTGGGCTAAAAAATTTGGTCCGTGTAATGAGTGTTTTTAAATTTGTATGTTATCCAAAAACAATTGTATGCTATTTTTTGTTAGGAATGTTTTTGTAACAGAGAATAGAGAAAAGAATAAAATGATCAACTTTTTTTTTTCTCCATTATCAGTTTATCACTATTTGTGTCTATTATCTCTATCCTATGCAGCAATGCATACACTAAAGGCTTGTTTGGACACTATTTTCGAAAAATATTTTTTTTAAATGATATTTTTTTAAAAGATCCTTCATAAAAGTAAAAGTGATTTTATATTTGGATTTCTTATGTAAAAAGATCTTTTTATCTAGCAATTATGTTTGAATAAAATAAGATAAAAGTATTTTTTGTTCATTTATTATGTGAAAGAATTATTTTTTAAGGAAAAAAGATCTTTTAAAAAAAGATGTAAATTGTAACTTATCAAAAAAAAATGTTTTTTTTTTTATTTTTCTAGTACTTTTACTTTTATTATTAGAAATTTACCAAACACACTAAAAAAAGATATTTTTCATTGAAAAAATAATTTTTTATCGATTTAATGGCGTCCAAACAAACACTAAGAATAAGATGATTTTTTAAAAGCAAGTATGAAAAACAATATACAAAAATCGATCTTTCATCATCATTAATTTAAATAATAATGCCTCTTATAATTATTTGTTACTTTTGTTAAAAAGAGGCAGTGAAAAATAGGTGTTGTGTAGTAGGAAAAAAAATAAAAATAAAAAAAGGTCTTGGTAGTATTATTTATGGTTGTCGGATTAGATATTTGAGTGTGAAATATTTAAGGTTTAGGATCTAAGATTTAGGATAATGTAGTTAGAGTTTAGTCATTAGGATTTACACTTTAGGGATGAGGATTTAGATTTACAATGTAGGATCTAGGATTGATAATTTAGATTTAAGGATTTAGAGTTTATGGTTGATGATGATAAAGAGTTTAAGGTTTAGAGTTGAGCAACTATGATTTAGTTTTGAAGGTGTAAAGTCTAGAAATTACATTTTAGAATTTATCATTTTAGGTTAGTAAGATTTATAATTTAGAGATTGGGATTTAGAGTTTACAATATAGGATAATGACTGAAATAAGAGGCTCATTTTTATTGATATGGAGGCTTTGTGTGTGTGTTATCTGGATATGGATGCATGGGAGCGCAATACACAATTGTGGGGCAGCTTTTTTCCTAATGTCAGGTGCCACAACTCGGACGGTCCGAGTTGTTTGAGCGTCCTGTTTTGCAAGCAAATCGGTAGGTCCGATTTGGGGAAGGAGAGATGATGAAATTCTGGATGTTGGAAATCGTACCATCCGAGTTGTTGGTGGTGTTGGTTTTTTTTTTTTTTGTGTTATGAAATCGGAGGGTCCGACATGCATTTTTTTATTATTTTTTTGAATTCAGTTGAGGTAATCGCATGGTTCGATTTGGTTGGGACTTTAAATAAAAGTTGGTGAAAACTGGATCAGAGCAATCACTCTCGCATCTTCTTCTTCTCCTTCTTCAACGGTCATCTGGTTTTTAGTTCCTCTCTTTCATTACTTGTTTATTAAAGGAGCCAGAAATCTAAAACTCAAGTTTATGAGGTTGTTAATGTGATTGAGAGAAATGAGTGACAGAGTGTTATTGAAGGTGTATTATTTTGGTCAGATTTTATTACAAACATCTGAAGGAGTAACATTTGTTTGTGAAAATCCGTTAGATTTGGTGATTCCTTTTACAATCTCATTTGAAGAGTTCAAGGGTGTGATCTGTGAAAAGATTCATTCTGAGAGGGCAAGAAGGATATCATGTATTCTATACAGAAATTCTATACAAGTGTTTGGTGGATTCGTCCAGTTTCAAACGAAATATGTAACGGACGAAGCGAGCATGCAAGATATGTTTTCCATGTATATTGAAAATCGGAGTCAACTCTCGTTCATCGAGTTGTATGTGGAGTTTGAGCAATCTGAGGCCGACCGGAATATTCTACAGGAGGATTACAACAGCGACAGTGAAGAAGAGTTCGAAAGCAACTACGAAATTGTTAGTCCAGATGGAGATGAGGTTCCAGGTGACGGAGCTATAGCTCCAGATGTGTCTGATGTGGCAACTGCTCTGGCAAACGATGTGCCGTTTGAGGAGCCATCATTCATGCGAGTTTTGGATTTGGAAGCCATGCATGTTCCGGAGTTTCCGGATTATATCAATGCAGGTACGTAATTCTCCATAATTATACGAAAGATTGGTTACCTATTTGTGTATTTAACTCTAAGATAGTAAATTTATAAGAGAGTTATTGATTTACTTAAATTTAAATTAGAATTTATTGGTTAAGTAGTAAACTAGTTAAATATCCGTTAGTATTTATGAGTTAATTTAGTAAATTAAGTAATTATAAATTGGAATTTATTAGTAAATTAGTTTAATTAAAATTGGTTAAATTGGAATTTATTAAGTAAATATAAGTAAATTAGTTAAATTAAAATTTGTTAAATTGGTTAAATTTAGTTAAATTAAAATTAAGTCAATATAAATAGGAATTTATTAGTAAATTAAGTAAATATAATAACTAGTAAATTAGTTTAATTAAAATTGGTTAAATTGAAAGTTATTAAGTAAATATAAGTAAGTTAGTTAAATTAAAATTTGTTAACTTGTTAGTTAAATTAAATTTAAGTCAGTATAAATAGGAATTTATTAGTAAATTAAGTAAGTATAAGTAGTAAATTAGTTTAATTAAAATTGGTTAAATTCGAAGTTATTAAGTCAATATAAGTAAGTTAGTTAAATTAAAATTTGTTAAATTTGTTAAATTTCTTTAAATTAAATTTAAGTGAATATAAATAGGAATTTATTAGTTAATTAAGTAAATATAACTAGTAAATTAGTTAAATTAAAATTAGTATCTGTTAGTTGATTAGTTGAATACAAATAAGTATTTGTTAGTAAATTAGTTAAATATAAATAGTTTGGAGGGTTTTATTATAATTGATGTAGTAAAAATTTGTTTTACCTTTATTTTCGAATGTTTAAATATTTATGTTTTTAAAATTGGTTGTATGGCTGTCCGCAGAAATTTCTTTTGTCGCAGATGGTGAATTTGCCGTTGGGATGGAATTCAGTTCCAGAGAAGCTGTTATTAAGGCGATAAAAGAGTATACTATACGAAGAAGCGTAGATTACCGGGTGTATGAGTCTGAGCCGTTGACATTTTATGCGAAGTGTACACAGTATGGGTCAGGGTGTGATTGGCTTATCCGGGTTAGCATGATCAGCCGGAAATACTGTTGGATTGTAAGGAGGTATAATGGCAGTCACACATGTACTAGAGCAACAATTTCTCAGGATCATTCTAAGCTGGATTCGACCACGATTGCAGAAGCAATTAAGCCGTTGGTTGAGGCTGACCCCGCCTTAAAGGTAAAATTGGTTATAGCAGAGGTGCAATCGAAGTTCAACTACACTGTTAGTTATCGGAAAGCATGGTTGGCTAAGCAAAAGGCAGTGGAAAAAATATTTGGAGGCTGGGAGGCATCGTACGAAGCGTTGCCTATATGGTTTGAGGCCATGTGTCACAAGGAGCCGTCAGCTGTTGTTCATTTTGAGACTATGCCTGCATATCAAGGCGATGACTTGGTGACTGGTATTCGAGTATTGCATCGTGTCTTTTGGAGTTATTACCCCTGCATTAGAGCTTTCAGACATTGTAAGCCAGTTGTCCAGGTGGATGGGACTCACTTGTATGGAAAGTACAAGGGTTGTCTACTAGTGGCAGTGTCAGGATGGCAACAACAATATCGTCCCAATTGCGTTTGCAATTGTGGAGGGAGAGACTTCAGATGCGTGGCACTTTTTTCTGAGTAACCTTCGTCAGCACGTTGTCACTCGGCTGTGGCTCCAGTTCCTCATTGTCATTATCCGCATCCTGACTATCCTCATCCATACCCTCACCACCATCATCCATATCCTGATTACCCTCATCCATATCCTGATTATCGTCATCACTTTCTTGACCCACAAGATTCGACAAGTTCAAGTGGTCACCATATTTTGACCGGTACCTGTACATATAAGTTTCCAATGGATGCTATGAAGGCATGGGAAGCTCAGAAAGAACGTAGTGATACCTGTTTGTCCAATGCATAACCCAACTTGAATGACTCGGTGTTGTGGCCCAGTTAAGATTCTTAGGACCAGTCAGTACTTCTCCATGCGCCTTGTCAAGATTCTGCTCCTGCTGAGGTACTCCCTGAACGAAACCGAACTGTCGCCTGTACCTATCGGTAGCATGCCACTCGATACATTCAAATGACACCAACGGAACAGTAGCGGACCACACAACCGATTGCATATAGATCTCAGGAGGAATTATGTTCGGATCCACGCGATCCACAGCATATGCAACCCACACAAACTGGGAAAAATAAAAGATACTCATGAATACAACCCAGAACATCAATAACAATAAAAATGCCTCATAAAAATGCCCTAAAATCATAAATCTTTAAGTAAACCACACCTGGCCTTCCTGGAGTTCATCAAAGGCCTTCCTAAAGTGAGCTAGATTCAAATATCTATATCGTCGATCACCATGCTCCCAGTTACGCCACCTAATATCATATATTCAATTAGCTAAACTGAATTTAAAATGTAAAGCTACGAGTAGATTGTAACGTAACATTACCTATTGGCTAATGGAAAATTGTGGGGTTCTCTGGGGAGCGGCGATAGATATGGCAGTCGGATCCAAGCCCAACCGAACAGAAGTGTTATTGGACCATCTATTTCCTTACAATTATAACGAGATGCCCTGCATAACCCCCTGTAGAGGTGTGCAAGGCATGCCGAACCCCAACTATAATGTCCAATACTGGCAAAATCACGAAGCAAGGGTAGAAACTTCCAGTGCACACCTGCCCCAGATTTATCCCCAAACAAGATCGTCCCGATCAGCAACATAATATGGCACTTCACGTACCTCTGTATACTTAATTCATCAGTCAACTGAATGTTTTCTTTTAGCTCCCGCAGCCAAGTCAGTTTTATACAACATCCTCTACACTCTGACTTACGCGGTGCCACTCCAAATTGATGCAAACATTCTGCCTCCAACGCTGAGAAACTACTCATTGTCATCCCAGTAACTGGAAGACCATTCGTTCGGGAGACCAAGAATTAGAGCCACGTCTTCAAGAGTTACGGCACACTCACCAACTGGAAGGTGAAACGTATGTGTATCAGGGTGCCACCGTTCTATTAGAGCATTCACGAGTGCTTTCTGATTTTGTACGACACCAATTTGAGATGCATGATAGAAGCCAGTAACTCGTAAATGGTCTTCCATCCAATCGTTGTACCGATCCGGGGGAAGTGGATGGTCACAGGTCAACATTCTTAATTTCTACAAAAGACAGAACAAGTAATTAGTCAACTCACAAACTATTGCTAATTTACTACTACAAAGCAAGAATTTTTAAACTACAAACACTTATTAACAAAATCTTCACAACTAACTCAACAACAAATATTATTTGAAACCAAACATCTGTTATAAATTATTTGACTTAATTTGACTAAAAGAAATAATTACTACTTTCAAAATGAATTATTAATAACATTAACTAATACATACAAATACATAGATTCATAATACATACATATACATACATTCCTAATAAAATCTCAATAAAATTAGTACATTAGAGATGCTGTTTGTTTTTTTATTTACGACATATCAATAATTTTTTTAATATATAACATTATTATTATGGGTTTTATTAATTACCTATTAGCTATTACTTAAATAAATTTAAACATATATTTCAAAATTTTAAAAAATATTAATAATTATCGTAAATATTTTCTTAAATTCATTTTCTAATAACAATAATAATTAACTGCTCTAACAATAATAATTACAATTAATTAAAGTAACACGCTTTTGTAAATTAATACTAATAACCATTCAATTCTTATTTATTACTATGTTCAACTGTTCATTGTAGCCACAATAATATTTAATAATATGATAACAATTATAAATAATTAAAAATTTATAAAATATTTCAAAAAATAAATTATATCCAAAAATTAATAACAATTCGGCACTTTTTATTTATTTTTATAATTTATTTTCTAACTATTTTAATATTTTACTTCTTCCGAAATTCTAAAAATTATAAAAAAAAAAACATTAAACAAATTAAAAAAATATTGCGTTTTTATTTTAACCACGGCAACAACAAGAATTTATATAGCATCACCATTAACACACTAACAATAATAATAATTAACACACTAACAATAATAATTTTCATACAAAAATAGTGAAAAAAATAAAAAAAATTTTAAAATTACTCCTAATTATTCTATATATATTTCTAAGTTCACATCCTAACAATAATAATAACAACTAAATTTTTAACAATAATAACTATAATTATAAAAATTAAAAAAATTTTAAACAAACTTACATAATCAGGCAAACTGAGATAGTGCATAATATACAGCTCAGGACGATCAACATCTTTGATTTTATTTTTTTTGGACATTTTTCTTTTCTCCCCAGCATGCAAAGCACCAACAGCAGAGGGATGAAGAACAGCAATGGAGTTTTGGGGATGGAAAGTGAAGGCTCAAAGGTGAAACTCGGATGGTGAGAGTTTTTGTTGCATCCAGCAACCTTGTATGTGGGGCACCGTCTGGGGAGCAAGGGTTGAGTGCCGCGTGTCCAACATGCATCAACTCGGACTCTCCGTTTTCGCACGAACAAGTCGGACCCTCCGTGTTGATGGTGGTGTGTCGCACGGTGCTTCCTGACACCACATCCATGTTCAGCACCCTCCCTTCCCATAACCCGGTTCAACACATTTGATAGTTTCATATGAAAATTAAAAAGTGGAAATAAGATATTGAATAATAGATATCTAAAAGTTATCTTTTTAAATAGTTATGTAAACAAATTCAATTAGTTAATTTTTTTTCATTTTTTTACTTTAGGAAATACATAATAAAAAATTTCATACTTTTATATCTCCTTTTTTTTTTTTTTTCATACTTTTACTTTAGGAGAACAGTTTAATTTTATTAAAGATGTAGTTTGCGAGATATAGAATTAAAAAATTGGGGGTATATATTGAATTTAGGTAAAAAATAAATTATATATTTAAAAATATTATATTCTTTATGATAATAATAAATAATAATAAATTTATTATAATACTGTGTACATGTCATAAATAAAATATTTTATTTTTTTATAATTAATATTAGATATTTTATGTTAACAATAAATAATAATAAAACTAATGTAATATTGTACAAAAGATAAATAGTATATGATATATTTTTTTATCTTAATAATAATGAATCTGTTATGCTATTATACGAATAGTAAATAAAATATTTAATTTTTTATGTTTAATATTAAAGTAATTTATTTTGGTAATAAATAATAATAAAATTCTGTAATAAAGTATAAATAACAAATAAAATATGATATATTTTTTATTTTTATTATTTTATTTTTTATGTCAATAATAAATTAAATATTATATTTTTTAGGTTTAGTATCATATTTTTGTCTTAATGGATAATTATGAATAATTTATTTTAGTTGTATTATTTTTTTTATTTATTTGGAGAATAAAATGTCTTTATTTGTATTATTAAAAACGATGAAGTTTAAGTATCGTGGGCTCCGATGTTAGTTTCACTGGTATTGAAGGTAAGTACTATTATTTATTTTGGTGGGCTTCGTTGGTTTTAGTATGTTATTATTATAATAACATTGTCCAAAAAACGGAACTTTATGCTCAAAATAGCATGCCTATATGGTAGCCCAAAATTATTTTTTTTGACCAATAATTCACCTTCTCAAACCAGTCCAATGACAACAAAAACCAACAAAAATAATTACCTTCATTAAACCATTAACAATCACTATATACTTCACAGCTAAGCTTAGCTCAGATGGTAATCCATGTGCCTCTTAATAAGCTGTATCCGGATTCGAACCTTGATAAATATTGTGTGGGTCTGTAAACATGGGATCGACTGGTAAACCGGTTATAGGACTGGTCCAGCCAAAACATAGAATCAAATAAAGAAAATAATTGGTGAAAATCGATTGAACTTGATCGATTTTATAAAAATTAGTGACCCGGTGGGTTTGAGAAATTCGAACCGATTCAAAATTATTTTTTTTAATGGTTGTCATTTTGAATTTCAAGAAAAAAAAAAGAAAAATAGAACCTTAATCCAGCGAAGGATCCCCCTCCCCAATCCACTCTCTCACTCCTCCTCACTCTGAAATGGGCCAAACGGCAGAGGAGCTCAATGCGGCGCCTCAATCTTCTCACTCTCACAGAGCCGCTTCCCTCTCTCAAAGAAAGAAAGGATGTGACAAACCCTAGCCTTTGTTGCCGCCACCGTTCTTCTCATCGCCACCGTCCTGCAGTTCTTCGATAGCTTCTTTTTTTCTCGTCACCAGCTTCTTCACCTGGTCCCGCATGATTCATCGTCTATCGTCAGGTCCAGTTCATCGCGTAGCCAACCTCTTTACCTGGTCCAGCTTCGTCGTCCGTCGCGTCGCCTGGTCTAGCTTTGTCGTCCCTCATGTGCTCGTCGCCAACGGTCTTGCTTCCTCTCCCTCATATTCTGCTAGTTCTCCGCGTTGTAATCATAAGGAGAAGGACGCAGTGCCGCTAGCTTCTCCGCGTCACATTCTTTCTCCTCTTTCATACTCTACTCGTTTGAAGACCACCGAAGGTTACTTAATTTTTCTTGCTTACTCTTTTCGTTGTTAATCTGTTGTTCATAAAAAATGTGATTTGGTTAATTTAGTTTTTAATGTGGTCAAAATGATTTAGTTAAAAACGATTAGTTAATTGTGTGTGTTTGAAAGCTCTAATCTCTTATGATGCTATGTATGTAATGTAATTGACTAATTGCTTGGTTATGAATTTATGATGAGACCTGAATTTGTCAATTTGTTGAATTGAAGATTTGGATTTGTTGAATGAGAACTTTGCTAATTACTAATTTAGTTATGCTGTTGATTGCAGATTTTGTATTTGTTTGCTAATTTTGAATTTGGAATGAAAATGTTTGGACATTGGTGTTTAGTTATTTAGTTTACTTTGTGGTTATGATATTACGATTCTGCTAATAAAAATATTTTGTGAAAATCATTCCAACTTAACGAAACTATTCAGAAATCTCTCACTTGATAACCGTTTATAATGGGATGCACGTTATTTTCAAATTCAATTTTGAGGGTCCATAAATTACCATTGTTTATAATGGTCAAGTCATTTTTTTTTTGCAACAATAATGGTGTGGTCTTTATCAAGGTTCTGAAAATCAGTTCGAACTGGCAGTCAAATCAGAAACCGTTGCTAAAGACGGTTTGGACAGAAGCAGAAACCGGTAGATTAAGAAACTGGTTATGGATCGCCGAACCGAATCGTGACCGGGTCAGTTTCTAAATTTTGCAAAAAAATGCAGTGTTTCGTCACTTTGTGTTTGGATTTTGGAACCTTAACTCCTTAACCAGTGACCATCACCCCAGTACCCCTCTACTCTCCAGTTTCCAGTCCACAATGCATAGAAGGAGAACGTGAAGCAACTTCTGGCGCAACTTCCGAAGCCACCACCACCATTGCAACTTCAAGCTGTTCAAGGCCACCGGCGCAACCTCCGTTCAGCCAATGTCCAGACTCCAGCCACCGCCAGCTCTGTTCACGCAGCCACTGTCCGTCGCGCAACCACTTCCCGTCACGGCCATCTCTGTTCCACACTTCCACTGTATTGTTGTTGGATTGGTGGTAATTATTAGGTATGGATGAGAGTATCATCGAGCTTGTCTCACACTCAGCCACTCTCCTTCTCCTTCCTCTCATTGAGCTCCTCCCTCACTCCCTCACTTCCGTCTAGCCACCGTCACAGCTTTCTTACCCTCCATCGCGAAGCCACCGTCGTAACTTTGTCTCCTCTGTCGGCGCCAGCTCTATTCCAATGCACTCTTGTCCCTTCAGCCGTGTTAGCCCTTCGGTCGTGCTCCTTGTCTCCCTCTAACTCAGTCTGCTCTGTTCTAGCTTCTAGGTTTTTTTTAACTATAATTGACTAATTGTTGTTAGTTAATTGATGAACTATGATTTTTCATTACTGGGATTTAGGATTGTGGATAATTTTGAATAGATGTTGTTAGTTAATCTATGAACCTTGCTGTTGTTACTTGTTACTGGGTTGAATAATTTTGAATAATTTTAACTGTTGAGATTACTAGTTGGAATGGGTTGTTGTGGGTTGCTATGGATTACTGTGATATTGTAATTGAATTGTATTGTTTGCTCAGACTGCTCAGAACGAAGGCAATGGCTTTAGTTGATTTTAATTTTCGTTATCTATTCTTCTTCATTCTTTGCTAAAATCATTGATATTTGTTTGGGATTCTGCTAGTAGTACTCAGATTGAAATTTGAATCATTGAATGGTTAGCTCTGGTCCGATGCTATATTGTACATTTGTTACTTTCTTTTCTTATTTTGGATTGAATCATTGAATGATTAGTTGATTTAGTTTACTAGTTAACCTTGTTAGTCTTTATTAAAATTGTGCTGATGTTTTGTGTTTTTTATATATAGTGATGTACTTAGATTGTGACTGACTTGATGACTTAACTATGCTTTAGAGAAATTATCGAACGATTAATTGATTATTAATTTTTGATAACTATGGCTGGTCTGTTGTGATGCTATTGTGTTTTGTGATTTTTATACAGTAATGTGTTGTATTATGACTGTCTTAATGACTTGGTTATGTTTAGATTGTATGATTATTGATTAATTGTGTTGTTGTGTTTTGTGATTTTTATAGTGATATGATGTTGTTTTATCTTTTGTGATTCAATTGTACTAGCTGTAATTATGATGTAAGGTCTTTATTAAAATTGTGCTGATGTTTTGTGTTTTTTTATATATAGTGATGTATTTAGATTGTGACTGACTTGATGACTTAACTATGCTTGAGAAAAATTATTGAACGATTAATTGATTATTAATTTTTGATAACTATGGCTGCTCTATTGTGATGCTATTGTGTTTTGTGATTTTTATACAGTAATGTGTTGTATTGTGACTGTCTTGATGACTTAGTTATGTTTAGATTGTATGATTATTGATTAATTGTGCTGTTGTGTTTTGTGATTTTTATAGTGATGTGATGTTGTTTTATCTTTTGTGATTCAATTGTACTAGCTGTAATTATGATGTAAGGTGTTTATTTATAATTTATTTATTATTTTCTTATAAAATAGTTTTTTCGGTTGAATCACGGTTGAATCAGTTAGACCAGTGAACCATTGAACCAGTAGCTAGAGCAGTTTGATAACCAGTTCGATTTTCAGAACCTTGGTCCTTATACATAATTTATCTGTTAGAATTGATTGTTAATTGCTAATAGACTCTTGTTAGAATTGATTGTTAATTGCCTAGTTGATTGTTAATTGTTAACAGCATTCGTTGCTACAATGTGATTGTTAATTGCCTGATTGTCAATGTGATAGTGTGATTAGAATTAGATAATAGGTTGTGTTAGAATTGATTGTTAATTGCTTATAGATTCTGTTAGAATTGATTAATTGCCTATTTGATTGTTAATTGTCAATATGTTCTGTTCCTGTAGTGTGATTGTTAATTGGAATTGATTGCTAATTGCCCAATTGATTGTCACTCTTATTGTGTTAATAAGGGTAAATGTATTCCTAGAGAGAAGAATTATCCTGATGATAGCTAGGTTAGCCAAGGAAAAGGATGTTCTGATACGGAATTTTTTCAAAACCACAACTCGCGAAGTGCAATGAATCGTATCAAGTAATACCACGGGAATGGGTTATCGTTTTCACGAGTACTAACGGACTAAGCAAGTAATGGTTAATTTATTATTCTAGTTAGACAATTGAAAACTTGATTTGAGATGTGTTCAGGATCAAACAGAAACTTTAAAAGCAGCAAGCAGTAATGATTAAAGCAAGTAATATAATTAAAAAGGTTAAGGTTTTGGAGATGTTAAGACTTCATGACAAACTCTTTTTACTTTCTATCTTGATCATGCAACGATGCATCCATGGCAAATGATAATTAATTAAATCTCAATCTCTTGGTAATTCAATTTCTCTTTACTTAACAAACTGTCAATTCCTTGAACAATCAATTACGATAAGAGGTTGAGCACAGTGTCTGATTTAATGCCACACAATTCTTAAAGATTAATTATAGTTGATTAGATGCCACTTATCGAAACTAATTTTAGAAACTTAAAGAATTATGAGAAGAGGTTTCACACTCAATTCCAGAAATCAGATTTTCCAAGTTTGATATAGAATTCAATAAAATTTGAGTTATTTTCCAATACTTTCATATCCTTATAATGAAGAACAAAAACCTTGTTTCTTGAGAAAACATCAATGCAATAATCAAAGATAGAACAGTAATAACATCAATCCATCAGAATCAACAGAGCTCCTCAATTTAACTGAAGAGGTTAGTTACTCATAATGTAGAACAAAAATAAGGATTCAAAATTATGCAGAATAAGCTAAAGGTCCTTTTATCCATAGTTCTCTGGATCCTTTTATACTTAAACCTAAACAAAACCTAATATTCAAACTTAACTCAAATAGAATCAAATCATATCTTTCCAAATTAAATTCAAATTAAAAGTGACTCTCCTTGTGATTAGAACTTGATCCTTGGTGAGTTGCTTCCTTAGAAATTTAGGGGCTTCCACTCAATCTTGGGCTTGAGAATTGGCTTCGCTTTTGAGTGAGGTTTGCAACCTTTATTGTGCACCTCCGAGGGTTCTTTTGTTTAGAGATCATAAAGCACGTGAGGCAAGTGACATTCCCTTGAAGGATGAAGGAGAGTGGGCATGTGCAACATGCCACTTATTCGAAGGTTGCATGGGCTGGCGTGAGTGACGTGCATGGCGTGCGACGTCGTTGAAGCTGGAGGCAATGGGAGATGTTTCTAGACAATGGCTCAGCGTGCCACGCCTGGCACGCCCTTGAAAGTTGCATAGAATTGGCGTGAGTCACGTGGGGCTAGTGGCACGCCTGTGAAGCTTGGAGGATAGAGGTCAACAGGGGCGTGCATGGTGTGCCATGCCTGCGACGCATGCATGGGCAATGAAGGTGGTGCCGTGTGTGGCATGAAGGACGTGGGACGTCCTCGAGCCTGGGTGGAAGTAGCGTGAGGCATGTCCCACTCCCTCGATGGTAGAGTGAAGGTAGCTTTCTACACTTTGGCCTAGCGTGTGGTTGGCGTGAAGCAAGTGGCACGCCATGCCTCTGCTTACTTCTTTCTTTGTTTTTGCTTGCTCTCTGACTTAGCGTCCTCTCTGACTTGAGTGCCTTTCTGAGTTTCCTTTTGTTATTTAGATAATCTTCAATAATCTTTGACAAAACACATAAATCAAAGTACTCAAAGTATCTTGACTAAAACACCAGAGAAATAGCGAGAAATCACTAACTTTACTAACATAATTACTAGGAAACTACTAAATGATGGTCATGCATCACAACACCAAACTTAAGTTTTTGTTTGTTCTCAAACAAACAAAAAAATCATGCATTCATAATTAAAGAGATTAAATTAAACAAAAAATGTTTCCTTTCCACGCTTCCTTTCGGGTAGCCATGTTAGACACAATTATTAGATTATGAATGATGTTATAATAGAGCAAATCTGGATGTACATGATAGCACCATGATAATAGAGCAATGTCATTTTATAATTTTTTCATTTTAGGTCAAGAACACAAGAACATAACTGAACTTTCTTTAAAAAAAAGTGTGGACCAATGACATGGGTTTTGTAACTTGGTGACAGTGGCAGTGAAGGGTGTTTGGGTTGTTTGGCAATGGTCAAAAAGAGTGGTATTCAAGGTTAAGAGGGGTGAATTTTTTGAATTATTAGGATTGACATTGAAAATAAAAGAATTAATAAAGGGTAAAATTAGAATTAAAATGTTGACTAATGGTTGACCGTCTAAAAATTAATGATAAGGGTAAAATTGAAAGTTATTTCAAACGTTAAGGACAAAATTGAATTGAATTAAACGTTAGGAATATTTTTGAAAAATTTTGAAAACATTAGAAACAAAAAGCATACTTTACCCTTAAAATTAATATACAACATTAGATAAATATGCAGATCTAGAAAAAAATAGCTTTACACAATGATTATTGAACTCATAAGTTAGACAAATAGGCATCTACATAATACCACTAGCACCTAAAGTTTGATAGAATTGGACAGTTCAAAATATTTGTTAACTGGTCTAACTCAATTCCTTTGCTCAAGCTAATCCACCACCTCAAATGTAGCTATCGACAGTAAGGTTTGCAATTACATCACTCAGTAACCACCCAGTGGTAGAAAATAAAGCAGGAACAACTCAGTAAGAGGTGTATGTCATTGGAGGATCAAGCCGCATTTCCATAGTTTTAGACAAGTAATGATAGCAAAGACAAGCCATTAAAACTGTTGTCATTTATATAAAGTCAATAGGCAACATCGATAAAGTAGACATATTCTAAAGCTTTCATTGATCTTGCTGTAATAGATAAATGTCCTACGATAAAAATCAATCATTTCAGTGTCATTTATATGTGGAATGAATGGATAAATTTTGTATAAATCATTTCTTTAATTTTTCCAAGTGAAGGGGTTTGAACTCATGCATAATCATTAGCATATTATGTTTCACATCTTGAGATTAGGTGCAACGCAATTTGACTATACATGAGATTATTAGTTCCATTGAGCTAGGATTTTTGGGAAGAAAGAAAACCTAGGGACATCACAAGCTAATCAGATCCATTTTGTTACTAAGCTGATATCAACAGTTATTCCAATTTAAGCGTAACATCATTAATATGCCAAGCATAGTGTTAAGGTGACAAAGGCATAGGAAATTTTTGGGAATTTCAAGGCCACTTTAGCAAGTTGCTTTATTCTCTATGAATGTAAAATGAAAAAGCTTAACATAATAAAAGTATATAATTGCCCAAAATTATCAAAGCACAAATGAGATGCAAAAATAAAGAAAGTTTTGATTACCTATTTGGCAAAACCATGAAGAATTTAATTTTTCACAGCATAATATTGAGGAGCCAGCTCAATTAACCGTAGGTAGTCAATATTGCTTAGTTTCCGAACGTACTTGCTACTAGTTTGAACAAGTTCATTAAAAATAATACACTCTAGTTTTTGCCTGAATAATACAGAAGATGGGTGGATCTGCACTACCAGACCACTTGCCAAGGCCCTGCCATGTCGTGACAAAGCAGAAACTTGTTTCCATATAAGTAAAATAAATATCTGAGTTGAACACTATATATAGTTGCCAATTAGAAAACAGGTCAAAATGCTAAAGAATAAAAAATATAAAATTTCACAGGAGTTTGAACTTAATAAAGGAAATAGACAACAACCTGTATGTGCCCTCAAGCTGCTTTACGGCCGTATAGAAGACATCTGTGGTACTGAAGCATATCATCTCTACAAGAAGCTAGATTCAGCCCCATTTGTTCAGTATGTACCCTAATTTGCTTGCAGTAGTTATCATAGATGAGAATGCATAGAGTAGATTTCAAGCAAGACAAGGTAAATTACATTCATCCCTACCCACATTTTTTTACCATTATGCACTCACCACCCCTGCATTGCACCAATTGTTCGTCTAAATAATACACTTAGATTCTTGGTATTAATGTAACTATCAAATCTTTATACATGTGCCTATACATGTATCTTAATACTTTTTATTTTGTTTTATTTTACTTTATTGAATTGAAATGACAAAAATGCCCTACATAACAATGTTAAAAGAAAAAAGATCTTTTGTCATTGTTCTTCTATCTCTACAAGTTATCTATGCATAATGAGAGTAGAGTTAAAAATGACTTTATACAACCTATTTAATGTCATTTCAATTTAATGATACAAATAAAAGGGAGGTGAGTGCATGCTATTCAAATAAAAGCATTGTGCCCATAATTTGATAAACCTCAGGGGTTGTGAGTGTAATTTACCCTTAAAGATATCACGAATTTGCGACATTTAGATTTAAAACAATAACTACCTATGGATGTCACGAGCATGTCTAAGAGAACGACTAATAAAATTATCCTTACACCACTTTTTGAAAGCCTTTTCAATTTTTGCTTTACCCATTTCTATTGATCTCTTCTCTAAGAAATCATTAGATGCTCGATACACATTAATCAAAGTAATGTGGTCTCCCTCCAGACTAGAGAAGCATTTTATTGCAGTTCTTACCTAATAAAAAGATGAGAAAAATAGTAACTTCAATTGCATGCAAGGAATAGACAATGAATGATACTTGTAATTATACCAATACTAGAATTTTCCTTCAAAAATTCACTACTTATTTTATAAATCATTTATACACTATTTACACATTCTGTTAAATAGTCAATAGAGGGATAGACTATGGAAGTATACAATCAATGATTAATATTCATATTTATTTGTCGGATTAAATAAATTTTTGGTCCCTACAAAACACCTCTTATGTTTTAGTCCCTAAAATTTTTCTTCTGATATTAGTCGAGATTAAAGTTATCTATTTTAGTCCTAGTTTCTTTTGTTAAGTGTTGAACTGGCAGGTTAAATTCTAATGTGACAAGACATATCACATCAGCAAGCAAATTAATTGTAGGTACTTAAATAACCATCTTTGAAATTTTACTAAACAAAAACCAAAAGAATTATATGGACAAGAGAAAAAAAAGACAGACACTTGACCAAAATCATTTTAAGCCTTGTTTTTCATAGTAACATCAAAAGGGAATATAACAAATATGCAGTAGAATCATAATTCGTTATTCAAACCTTTACTTACTTTTTATGAGGAGCATAACATATGGATTCCACATACAGTATTGCTACGGTTATCAACATGTCCTCTAAGCAGTTATACTGACTAGCTAAGATAAGAGCTTTGAAATAAACAGGGTCCAAGGGAAGCTAAGCCATTTGATACCCAATAGGATCAGAGAGCTGATAGCCATCTGTTAAAGCACCTAGTGAAAATAGCTATTCCAATGATTTGATAATCACTGTCCTGTTCAAACATGAAAGGAAACAAGCTTTCAATAATATTTTGCATAGTATATTAGCATATAGAAACAGTAATATATATATATATATATCCCAGATGGCCCGAGTGTGGATCAAGGAGGGAAAGGGGAAGAAGGTGAAGAAATAAAAGTTAATGCCAGAAATAAGGATGCAGATGCAAAAATAGGAAAGTAAATATGAAGTTAGATGCGGCGGTAGTCCGCACGCATATGCAAGTTAGTTATGTAGTTAGATGTGGCGGTAGTCTGCACACATATGCAGATGCAGAAAGCTTAAATAAAAACACGAAATTGAAGTACTGGATATGGTTTTATTGAATAAGGTTGAAAAAGAAGAAAGGGAAAGAAGAAGAGCTGGAGAGCTTACAAAGGAACTCTCAGAGCTTCTCTCTCTAACTTCTCTCTATATTGTGTATCACTGAAGGATACCTCACAATGAGAACGAGGTCTCCTTTTATAATTGAAGATTTTACTGTTTCTACAGTACAGATGATGTTAACCGGTACTATTTCTACAGTACAAGTTGATATTCTTTTGATTTTTTGTGATTAAATGAATTTCAAAATTAAAGACTAGTCCTCTCCTAGGTCGATTCCAAAGCAGTCATCTTCATTTTGATGATAACCGCTTGAGGATTCTGCTGACGAAGTAGGATCTTCTTTGTGTTTTTTATCTTCTTCATTTGCGTGATTTGTTGAAGATGTTTTGCTAGCGTTTCCTTTCATTGGGCTCCTGCGAGGGCTGCAGCAATTTGGGCTTTCTGATTGAGAAACAAAGCCGCTTCTGGATCCAAAATCTTCTGATTATCGAGATTATTTTTGAACCATTCTCTGACCCTTTCTGGATAGGCCATTGATGAATCAAATTGAGACCACCATTTTACGTAACCATGCCTTTGTAGGACTGAAAATGATTTGGGGTGGTCTAGTTTTGCATATTTGTATTGCCAGGAAAATACCCATGCCAATGAAAAAGTTGAGAAAAATTTTAATATTACAGAAACACATGTTTCCTGGCTGTTAAATTTTGATTGAAAAAGTTTATACCCTTTATCCGTAGATAAGGGTAGAATTTCTGGAATTGGCCCAAAGAAGTCCCACCATTGGTAGAACCAATTTGGAAAAACATAATTGGTTTTTCTTTTAAAGTAAACTAACCATGAATGTCTGAACGGAGTATTTTGAAACCAAAATACTTTAGTCCAGGCTTCCATGTAGTCCTAATAATTGAAACCTATTGGGTCATAATTTTGAGAAAATTTTTTAATTTTGTTTACATTGTTCCCAAATTGCTTTGGGGACAAAATTCTAAGGATTTAGATAGTTGAATGGGTTATGAATTCAGGATTGGTTTTCTCCTTGTAATGTTTAATAGATACTGAGTCAGTATCTATTAAGATAAATTCGTAAAATTAGCGAGTTTTGTTGGGTGCCAATGGCCTAAAGTGGAATCCAGTAGGGAAAATCTTTGGGATGACTTTGTTTGGCGAGCTATCCCAAAATTCAGGCTCCATATGGATAATGTTTGAGGGTTTGTTTGTGGACATGTAACTGGTTTAGGCTTTCTATGTTTTGGTAGTGATTGTGGATGTTTGGGGTGTTTGGACAATAGCTTTTTCTTTTGGTTTTTGTATGACTATTTTTTGATTGGCTACTTGGGATATCAGTTGAGTTAAGTCAATTTCCTCATCTGACTCACTGTAAATGTCAGCCCAAGATTTTTTGTTAAGCTTGGTGAGACCTTGGTCTTGTAAGGCCAGGAGGGTTTTGATTGGGAAGGCGTAGTCTGCCTTGGTCTGTTTGGCTTGATTGTTTGTTGGTTCATTGGATTGTTGAGTAGCTTGTTGGGTAGATTGTTAGGTAGATGACCCAGTTGGGGTGCTGGACCCTGATTTTTTTATTCGCCCAGGAAGGGCTAGGCGAACGCCTCTGCCTCTAGCAGAGGCTAGTGTTGCCTTTTTAGGCATTATCGTATCCTTGCTTGCCTCCCTGCAAATATTCACGTGTGAGAAAGTCAGGGAGAGAATTTGAGTTATCCTTGATGTGCTCAATATCAAAATCAAAAACACTTAAAATGGCTTGCCATCTGGAAAAAATTTATTTTGATGTGAGATTTTTAACATCATTTTGTAAAACTTCTTTGGCCGATTTACAATCAACTCGGACTAAAAATTTTTTATTGAGTAAATCAGACTGAAATTTTGTTATACACAAAACGATGGCTAAAACTTCTTTTTTGATGGTGGAATAGCTTTGTTGGGTACTATTCCAATGCTTTGATGTGAATGCAATGATACACTCTTTACCATTCCGTTTTTGTTTTAAGATACAACCATATCCTAGGTCAGATGCATCTGTTTCAATGATTTTGAATGCATGGGGAACAGGTAGGTATAGACAAGGAAGATTGCGAACTTTGGTTTTGAGAAATCTGATGATTTCGGAATGTTTGTCCGTCCATGGTGGGGGATTCTTCTTAAACCTATCATGAAGAGTCTTAATGAGATTGTTAAGATTTTGGATGAAATCGGAGACATAATTGAGACATCCTAGGAACCTCTGGAGCTGAGGTTTATCAAGGATATAGTCTGGAAATTTTTCTGCAAACAAAATTGATCTTTCGATAGGAGTTATTGTTCCTTGGAAAATCATGTGACCAAGAAAACGAATTTTTGTTTGGAAAAGGACAATTTTTTATTCTGAAACTGCAAGCCCGTTTTTTTGGATGATGTTCTAAGCGTTACCTGAAACTGGAGGTCGATCTCGGCTGAGATCTTCTGTACGGATCGGTGCCGACGTGTCCGGCTGGTGAGTGGCGGCCGGAGTTGTCGTGTCCGACTTGTTGGACTGACTGCTCTGCTGATTCTTGGTCACCGAAGGGTGGGGGGTACCTGCAAGAGACTCCGATGCTTAAGTTGGCATGAGTATTGAACAGGTTTTTTGTAGAATCAGAGTATGAGTTATACCTGGGTGCTCCAGTGTATTTATAATGGCGTGGAGTGACCTTTTTAGGTAAGATAAGTTAGTTATCTTATCTTATCTTATCTTTGGGTGAGGTCAGCTTATCTTCTATGGAGCCGCCCTTATCTCTATAGGCGTGGGCTGCCTCTGGATATGGGTCGCATTCCTTGAGTTGGACCCTTCTTTGGGCTTTCCTGTCGATTTGGCCGAGTTCTTCGTAAAGAAGTCGGTCCGCTTGACATAAAGAGGTCGGTCGCTTTGCTACTGAACATCCCGGTTTAGACAGCTTGACCCAGGGTATGAACAGTGCCCCTGCTTGAGCTCGGTCTTCTTTGTTTTGGGCGAGTCCTTGACTTCGATCCTTCTCTAATGAAGCCGAACTCAAGCATTTCATCGATTCCTTTGTAGCGGCTTTTGAATATAGAACGTTTTTCTCTAAAAGCGCGCGCTTTTATATCAACGCTTTGGGAACGTGTGAGGGTTTAATACTTTTATTAATTAGTATTAATTGCCCCGTTTTTCTTTGGCTCTTTATTTTGATTTTTGAAAAACCAGAAACGGTTTCTCTTCTTCGCTCTTTTCGTAACTTCTTCGTAATTTCTTCTCGCTCTCTGTCTTTCGCCCACATTTCTGCTTTTCTTGCGTTACGGCGTCACTCGGTGATTTTCTGGGCAGCTTTCATTTTTACGTCTCCTTTTTCCCTTGAAGCTTCTTCCTTCTTCAGGTTAGTTCTTCTTTTTCTTTCGTTGCTTTGGCTTTGTGATGAAGTTTTGATTTTGCTTTAGAGAAAGTTTGGATCTTTCTGTTTTTGTCGCGCCTAATTGTTGTTGAAATGTGTGTTCTAGGAGTTTCTTTATCTTCTGCATGATCCTTTTTGCCTTTTCTGTTGCTTGATGCTTTTTAGGGCTTTGCATGTTCTGTTGTTTCTGTCTGATACCAATACCCAGAAAATCTGCATCTTTTCCTCGCTTTGTTTGAAGATTGCTTTTTTGTTTGATTCCGAAAACGGTTGTGCCTTTGATGGTTTCTTCTTGGCGTGTATTGATGTTTGGGGATGCATGCTTTTTTGATGGTAGACCGTGAGGCAATGATTTTGATGACTTTTTTGTGTTTTGCTTTGATGAAAAATGCCATCTGTTTGCAGTCTTCTTTTCTTGTTTGAGAGGTGTTGGGGTGCGAGCTACAGATTTTTCCTGAAAACCTTGCTTTGTTACTGCCTCCAAAGGATGCCCCGAGACTTTGGTTTGAGTCTTGGGGTTTTCCTTTTCTGTTTGTTCGCCTGTATCAGTTTGATCGAGTTGTTTTATCCCTCGTTCGAGATATTTTTAGTAATCCCATCTCTTTTTCTTATTGTAGGATTAGTTGGCCTCATGTCTTCTCGCAATAACATTGTAGAGATGTCTTCCAGAGTTCCCAAGGGGATGTCCGATTGGCTGGACTCCCTTGTCTTGATGTGTGTTTCTGTTGTGGATGCTGAATTTTGCATAGAGCTGAGGAAGCTTCATAGGATTTGTGGTAACAGTGCCTGGGAGAGGGATTATGACCTTGTTGCTCCTGATTCTGATGAGAGGGTTTGTTTTCCAACCTCCATCGAGGGGGAGCGTCCCTTCTTCTATGCCTATGAATATTTCTTCAGTCAACTGGACATTACTTTTTCTTTTATTGCTTTTGAGACCGACCTATTGTGGTCGTGTAATATTGCCCCATCCCAGCTTCACCCCAATTCCTGGGGTTTTATCAAAATTTTTCAGCTACTTTGCCAAGAGTTAGGTGTAACACCTTCTCAGGCTCTCTTCCTTTATCTGTTTATTTCTGCCAAGCCTGGTGGCTCTTCGAAAAAGAAAGCTTCCTGGGTTTCTTTCAGGTCTGCCCAGGGCCATAAAGTGTTTGCTATGTATGATGAGTCCTTTAAGGATTTCAAGAATTACTTCTTTAAAGTTCGTGCTGTCGAGGGGGCCTGCCCCTTTTTTCTTGATGAAAATGATGAGCCTTCTTTTCCTCTAGAGTGGCAGAAGGATGTGAGAGTGTCTCGCTATTCCTGGGAGATGCTTGACGATGTTGAGCGTGCCTTTGTTGTTGTTCTTGAGGATTTATGGGGAGAACCACCCCATCTTGATACAAAAAGGTTTTTGAATGACCCATCCCTGGTCTGGGCTGTTTTGGGTATTTGCCTGACTTGTTTCTATGTTTGTTTCTTAGTTTGGCTTCCTCATCTTGTGATTGTAACCCTTTACTGTGGCTGATTTTGTATTTGCAGAGATGTCAAAAAATAATGATTCCATGAAGGCCTTCAAAAGGGCAAAGAAGGTAACTGCTGCTCAGAATATCTCGGCCAAGGCGGCCAGGGAGGGATTTTCCCAAGTGTAAGTGAAGCCGCCTGTGCCGAGTTCTCCTGGACCGATGAAGGTGATCCCTACTCCTCGGGTTCGTCTAGCTGACCCTCCACCGACTTCTGTCTCTAGTTCTGGTGCTCCTCCCAACAAGAAACAAAAAATAGTTGAGCCTTTCAACCTTGATGCTCCTGACTTTAATGCAATTGAATTTGTGGATCAGCAAATTGGTCCCTACGGTGCCCTTCCTATGGATGATGTGTCGCTCCTTCGTCATCTGGACTTTATAACTCGAAGTAGTGTTAGGATGGCATATATGGGGGCTGCCCTATACCGGACTGCTCAAAATCTTCCTCTCCATGCCACCAAAGCCTTTATGGAGGAGGCTAAACAGGAGTTTGATCGGATGAAGGGCCTGAAGGAGGAGCTTAAAGTAAAGGAAGCCAAGTTGGAGAAGGATCTGGAGAACGAGAAGGCGAGTTCACTTTCTCTGGCGGCCTCTGTGAGGCTGGCCGAGGATGCGGCGCTGATGCATAAGGACAGCTATGTCACATCCTATCGGGAGGGGATGCGTCTGAAGGAGGAGTTGGAGAACGCCCGAGCTGATTACTCCGAGCTCCAGGGTCATCTTGTTGGCAGCGTAACTGCTGCATATGAGAACCTGAAAGAGCAAGTTTGGATTATTGCTCCCGAGGCTGACCTTACTCTCTTCAGCCTGGATAATGTTGTTAGAGATGGTAAGATTGTCCCTGATGATGAGGATGATGATGTCGAACCCTTCCCTGTGTCTTCTGCCAAGGTGTCAGCTCCTGCTGTTCCTCCTACCGAGGTCGGCACTCCCGCTTCTGATCCTGACTGCCAGATCTTAAACCGGGACGATGGTACTGTGGATGCTATTCCACTCCAGGCTCGCCCTCCTTCTCCTCAGGCTGATGTTGCTAAAAAGTCTTCTAATCTTTAGCTGATTTATTTTGAATTTTTGTGTAGTTGGCCCGGCTTGTGGGCTTTTAAACTCTTTATTTCGTGGTTGATTTATTTTGCTGACACTCTTTCTGGTTGCTTGTTTAGCAACCCATTATTTTGAAAAACACAACGAGTAGCTTCTAAGATTTTGGGTCTGACCCTGAAGCTTTTTTATGTCATGCTTGCTTGCGCCTGTCTTAGCTTCTTTATATGTTTCGAGAATGTTGAAGCCTTGTTGCTCAGAATATTTGAATTGCTTTGTACTTGGAGGTCGTAGATGCGTGGATCCAATTAGCAATCCATGACCGACTTCTTTGTCCTTTTTCAAGTGGTTGACCGACGTCGTCATGTCGATCTTTTCTCGGTTATTTTTAGTAATCTTCTTTTTTGGACCTTGGTCAGGTCTCTTTCAGAGATTACTTTTATAACTTGTTTGTTGTAGGAGACCGACTTCGTTATGTCGATCTCTTCTAAGTTATTTTTGTAATCCTCTTTCTTGGATCTTTATCAGATCTCTTTCAGGGATTACTTTTATAACTTGTTTGTTGTAGGAGACCGACTTCGTTATGTCGATCTCTTCTAAGTTATTTTCGTAATCCTCTTTCTTGGATCTTTGTCAGATCTCTTTCAGGGATTACTTTTATAACTTGTTTGTTGTAGGAGACCGACTTCGTTATGTCGATCTCTTCTAAGTTATTTTTGTAATCCTCTTTCTTGGATCTTTGTCAGATCTCTTTCAGGGATTACTTTATAACTTGTTTGTAGGAGGTCGACTTCTTTGCGTCGTCCTCTTTCTAAGTTATTTTTGTAGTCCTCTTTTTTGGACCTTTGTCAGGTCTCTTTCAGGGGCTACTTTTATAACTTTTCATTTTGGGCTGACTTTGTCGTGTCGGGCCCTTCTAAGTTAAAGTAATCCTCTTTAATAGGGTTGGCCAGATCTCTTTCCAGGGTTTACTTATAACTTGGGTTGACTTGGTCCGACTTCTTAACGTCGGCTAGTCTTTAAGTTATTATTTAGCAATCCATAAGACCTCGTCAGGTTCTTTTTCCGGATCACTTTCAATAACTTCTTACATTATTCTGTGTTCATCTTTGCCGATTTGTAGAAGGTGGTTGCTATCTTTAGATCGTCTTTTAGGTGAATCGCGTTTTCACCTTTATCGGACGATTGTCTTTATCGTGATCGTGCAGTGAAATTGTTTTTCACTTTATGCCGATCTGTTGCTTTATAATCGGACGATGAATGCTTCAGATCAATGCATCTTGGAAACTTGTAGATATCTAAAATATATTTTATCCAAAGGAAAGTGCAAATATATACATGTGGGAATTTTTCATCCCTTTAAGTCGGATAGTGTTTGAGTCTTAACTTGGTGCCTCATTAAAAAACCTTTTCAGGAAAAAGAGTGCATCCAATAGTGAGATCTTTTATCTTTTCTAGCTGTAGTACCTTCTTAGGTTGCAGGCGTGCCATGATCTGGGAAGCTCTCGTCCATCGAATTCGGACAGTCTGTAGTAGCCCTTCCCAAGTACTTCTACAACTCAGTAGGGTCCTTTCCAGTTTGCTGCTAACTTTCCTTCTCCTGGTCGAGTTGTTCTAATATCATTTCGGATTAGGATGAGATCATTCTCCTTGAAACTTCTCGGCACTACCCTTTGATTATATCTGGAAGCCATTCGACGTTTTAGTGCTTCTTCCCTGATCCGAGATCTTCCTTGGATTTCAAGTAGTAGGTCGAGCTCTTCTCTCTGAAGTTGGAAGTTTGCTTCCACATTGTAATGAACCACTCTAGGCGATACTTCCTCAATCTCTACTGGGATCATTGCTTCTATTTCGTATGCTAACCGGAAGAGGGATTCCTTTGTGGTGGAGTGTCGTTCGATACGCCCATAGAACTTGTGGAAGCTCTTCTGCCCAGGCTCCCTTTGCGTCTTGTAATATCCATTTTAACCCGGCCAATATGACTTTGTTGGCAGCTTCGGCCTGTCCATTGGCTGTTCCACGGAGGTGTACTGGTGCTTTATGTTCAAGTCGGCTACTAATTTTCTGAAGCCTGCATCCATGAATTGAGTGCCATTGTCTGTGGTGATGGAGTGTGGAACCCCGAACCTTGTGACAATGTTTCTATATAGGAATTTTCGGCTTCTTTGAGCAGTGGCGTTGGCTAGGGGCTCTGCCTCGATCCACTTTGTGAAATAGTCTACCCCTACTATGAGGAATTTAACTTGTCCTGATCCCTGGGGGAAGGGTCCGAGAAGATCAAGTCCCCATTTTGCAAACGGCCAAGGCGAAGTTACGCTGATAAGCTCTTCTGGCGGGGCGATGTGAAAGTTGCTATGTTTCTGACATGGTGGACATGTCTTTACAAATTTTGTAGCTTCTTTCTGTAGAGTTGCCCAATAAAATCCCGCCCGGAGTACTTTTTTGGCGAGAGCTCGTGCTCCGAGATGATTACCGCAAATGCCGCCGTGTACTTCTTCTAGCACTTCCCTTGTGTTGGAGGTCGGCACGCATTTTAGTAATGGTATTGAGATCCCTCTTTTGTACAGGATGTTGTTTATGATAGTGTAGTACTGTGCCTCCCTTTTTAACCTCTTTGCCTCCTTTCTTCTGTGGGGGAGTGTTTCTGCTTTGAGGTAGTTAATTATGGGGGTCATCCATCATTGGTCTTGACTTGTTATGGCTAGGACTTTTTCCTCTTCCGAGATTGACGGGTTTTGTAGCATTTCCTGGATGAGGCTTCTATTGTTACCCCCTGGCTTGGTGCTAGCTAGTTTCAAGAGTGCGTCAGCTCGGGCATTTTGTTCGCGGGGTATGTGGCAGATCTTATATTCCCCGAGTTGTCTGACCTGTTCCTTGGTTTTATCCAAATACTTTTTCATGGTGGGATCTTTGGCTTGGTAGCTCCCTGTTATCTGTGAGGTGACTACTTGTGAATCGCTGTAAATGTTGAGTTTTTGAGCTCCAACCTCTTTAGCCAGCTTCAAACCAGCTAATAACGCTTCATATTCTGCCTGGTTGTTTGAGGCCGGGAACCCGAACTTGAGGGAGAGCTCAACTTGGGTTCCTTGGTTGCTTTCTATTATCACACCTGCGCCGCTTCCAGTCTTATTTGAAGAACGGTCCACATAGAGATTCCATTCTGTGGAGATTTTCAGGACATCTGTGAATTCTGCGATGAAGTCGGCCAGATACTATGATTTGATGGCCGTCCGAGCTTCATATTGGAGGTCGAACTCGGATAACTCGACTGCCCATTGTAAAATTCTACCTGCTAAATCTGTTTTCTGCAATATTCTTTTTATGGGTTGGTTAGTTCGAACCTTAATGGTGTGAGCCTGGAAGTACGGGCGAAGTCGTCGAGATATTAGAATGAGAGTATAGGCAAAATTTTCTATCTTCTGGTAGTTCAACTCGAATCCTTGTAGCGCTTTACTAATGAAGTAGACGGGTTGTTGCCCACTTTCGTCTTCTCTGACTAGTGCTGAGGCTATTGCCCGACTTCCTACTGCGAGATATAATATGAGCGGTTCTCCTTTTCGTTGCCGAGATAGGATAGGTGGCCGTCCTAAGAATTCCTTGAAGTCTTGGAAGGCTTGTTCACATTCTGTTGTCTATTCGAACTGCTTTCCCTTCCTTAAAGTAGCATCGAAGGGAAGAGATCTTATTGCTGATCCTGCTAAGAACCTGGATAGGGCGGCCAATCTCCCGTTGAGTTGCTGTACTTCTTTGACACAGGTTGGGCTCTTCATGTTGAGTATGGCTTGACATTTATTCGGATTTGCTTCAATTCCTCTTTGTGTGAGCATGAAACCTAAGAATTTGTCCACTTCTACTGCAAAGGTGCATTTTGCGGGATTGAGTCGCATGTCATGCTTCCTTATAGTGTCGAACACTTGAGCCAGGTCGGACAATAATGTCTCTTCACTTTGTGTCTTTATCAACATGTCGTCCACATAGACTTCCATGATTTTTTCGATGTGATCTGAGAAGACTTTATTCATTAGCCTTTGATAAGTGGCTCCCGCATTCTTGAGACCGAAAGGCATCACAATGTAGCAGTAATTTGCTTTCAGCGTTAAAAACGAGGTCTTTTCTTGATCTGGTGGATACATGGGGATTTGGTTGTATCCCGAGTATGCGTCCATAAATGAGAAGTATCTATATCCGGATGAAGCATCTACCAGAGCGTCGATACTTGGGAGTGGGTAAGGATCCTTTGGGCAGGCTTTGTTGAGATCGGTATAATCGGTGCACATTCGCCACTTCCCATTTGATTTTCTCACCAAGATGACGTTGGCTAGCCATAGTGGGTACTTGACTTCTCTTATGAATCCTGCCTCCAGTAATGCTTGTACCTGTTCTTCCACAGCTTGGGATCGCTCTAGCCCAAGTTTTCTTCGTCTTTGTTGTACCGGCCGAGATCCTGGATAGACCGCCAACTTGTGGCACATTAGCTTGGGGTCTATGCCTGGTATGTCTGCGGCTTTCCATGCGAAGAGATCGACATTATCTCGTAAGAATTGTACCAGTAATTCTTTTGAGTCTCCTCTCAGGATCGTACCGATATTAGTCGTTTTGTTCGAGGTGTCTCTGATCTGAACCTTCTCTATCTCACCTTCTGGCTGCAGACGGAGTTCTTCTCGTTTCTGAACTCCGCCAAGCTCAATTGTATGAAACTCTTCTCCTCTGCCTCTGAGGTTTAACTTTCGTTATAACAGCGGCGTGCCATCTTTTGATCTGCTTTTATTGTGGCTATCCCCTCTGTAGTTGGGAATTTATGCATAGATGTGGAGTTGAGACTATTGCGCTGAGTTGATTTAGTATTGTCCGACCTATTAGAGCATTGTAGGCTGAACTCACATCGACCACAGTGTAGTCTATTTTGAGTGTCCTGGATTAGTTCCCTTTTCCGAAGGTTGTATGTAGTGATACGTATCCCAGTGGTTGTACCAGGGTATCTCCCAACCCGAACAGACTGTTCGGGTATGCCCTAAGCTCCTTGTCTTCTAGGCCGAGCTTGTCGAAGGTAGTTTTGAATAAAATGTCGGTGGAGCTCCCTTGGTCTATTAATGTGGGGGTGGAGATTGGCGTTTGCCAATATGATGGTGATGACCATGGGGTCGTCGTGTCCCGCGATGATACCGGATGCGTCTTCTTTAGTGAATGTGATTGCAGGGATGTCGGGTGCTTCCTCCTTTCCCTCGACATGATATACTTCTTTGAGATATCTTTTGCAAGATGATTTGGAGATTCCTCCCCCTGCGAATCCGCCGTATATCATGTGGACGTGTCTTTCTGGTGTACGAGGTGATCACGCGGTTCGTCCGATATCTTCGTCCCTCCGTCTCTTTCTTTGGTCATCATCTCGGGTGGCCAGAAACCGATCTAGTTTTCCTTCTCTCACCAATTTTTCTATGATCTTTAAATTGAAGCACTCGTTGGTGAAGTGCCCTCGCACTCGATGATATTCACAATATTCATTCCGGTTTCCTCCTCCTCTTTTGCCTTTGAGTGGCCGGGCTGGGGGTATTTTCTCCGTATGGCAGACTTCTTTGTATACGTCGACTAGGGATGCCCTGAGAGGGGTGTAATTGTGGTATATTTTGATTTTCTCCCCTTGTCGATCTTATTTCCTTTTTGATTCCTTGTCTTTATCTCGGCAGGGGACCCTGGATTTTGAGGTTTCTCCCAACCGAGCGTTTTCTTCCATGTTGATGTATTTTTCTGCTCGCTCCTGTACTTCGTCTAAGGATGTAGGGTACTTCTTTGATATAGATTGGCTAAAAGGTCCTTCTCGTAGGCCATTGATGAGTCCCATGATGGCGGCCTCTGTTGGCAAGCTTTGTATGTCCATGCATGTTTTGTTGGATCTTTCCATGTAGTTGCGGAGGCTCTCCCGATCTCCTTGCTTGATCCCCAGTAAACTGGGGACGTGCTTGGCCTTATCTTTCTGGATGGAAAATCTGGTTAGGAATTTTTTGGCCAGGTCGTCAAAGTTTGAGATGGGGCATTTTTTAGGACAAACGGCATTACATTCCATTCATATTGGCCGAATAGAACTGTAAATGCAGTTTTATACCTATCAGATTCTTTAATCTGAATTTGCCAAAAACCAGATTTCATGTCAAATTTTGAAAAGATATTTGCTGAGTTTAATCTATTGAGCAAATCTTTTTTGTTTGGAATGGGATAACAGATCCACTGCAAAGCTTGGTTCAAAGGTTTGTAATTGATGACAAGTCTAGGGGTTCCTCGTTCTATCTCAGCTTGTTTATTGACATAAAAAGCTGAGCAAGACCAATGACTCTTACTAGGGCGAATTAATCCTTTATCCAAAAGATCTTTTATCTCTTTTTGACAATGCTGCAAAAGCTGCTCATTCATTTGAATAGGACGAGCTTTTGTAGGGATTTTTGATTCTTTGAAATCTTTTTCATAAGGAAGATCAACAATGTGTTCTTTCCTTTTCCAGAAGGTATGAGGCAAGTTAGAACAAATAGACTTTTGAATTTGATTAAAGAGATTTTTGATTCTATCTTGGATCTTTGGTTGAGAAAGTTGTGATTCAAGGGTTTTAAAAGATATTTCTTCCTTCAAAAAGAAAATTTGTTTGGTCTTGGATTCAATTAAGTTTAAAGATTTTTGGGTTGGTGAGTCTAGAAACTCAAAGAAAGTTACGTGTCTTCCCGTAAAAGAGGTAAGTCCAGGAAAATCTGCTAGGTATGAAAACAAAAGGATTATGAAAGGTGTCCCCAAGACTACATCGTTTTTTATGTTTTTTGCTATGATGAAATTAGTAGGAATCCTAAGATTACCCTTTTCAACAAAAGCATCGGTTAATTTGAAATTGATATTTAGTCTTTCACCCGTTATCAAGCTAAGACGTTCAGTACTCTTTTCAAAATATTTTGTGGGGATCAGACCTTCCTTAATACAATTTGAATCTGCACCTAAGTCAAAAAGTGCTATGGTTTCAAGAACAAAATCTTTAACGACAAGTCGGATATGAACACGATGTTTCATAAAAGAAAACACATTTATTATTCTCAGGATTTCTTTTCCCTTATTGTCGTTAGAAATTTTTTCTTCTTGTTTTTTAGAAAACTCAATTTGGTTTATAAGAGGATCAAGTTCCTCATCAACAGATTCTTCTTCTTGCATAAATTGTGAGAGAATAAGTTGATGGTTGTCTTGATTTCTTTTGATTTTTCGGATTTCCTTTTTAAGGTTGTTAACCTCAGCCTGGAGATCCTGAATAGTTATGGGACGAATAACTTGTTTTTCTAATTTTTTGAAAATTGGTTTGACGTCATATTTATTGATAAGGACCAAATTTTTGGGCTTCTTCTTTTCTTTTTGTAAAGATCCTTTTAGTTTCAAAAGAAAGTATTTCTTTTGTTCTGGATTGTCAATAGCCTCAATAGCATCAAATAAGAGATCTTGGTCCTTGGATAAAACACTAATTTGCTTGACATCGGAATCTGAGGATGATCCAATATCATCGACTTGGATATTATTGATATCATCCGAAGATTCTCGACCAGAGTCCTCATCTGAACTTTCAACTAAAAGATTATTAATCTGGTCCTCAATCTGAGGATCAAGGTTCAGATTATTAATCTTTCTTTTCAACCTACAGAACTTGCTAACATGTCCTGGTTTTTTACATGTGTAGCAAATAATGGGATTTTTTGTGGATATTATCGAAAATTATTTTCATTTTTGGAGTTTTGAAAACCTTTTCCTGATCTCCTGAAATTCTTTCCAGGATTGGGTTTGAAAACCTTTTTATTGGATGGTCTTTTAGATTTCCTTGGATGACAGGCCGGAAGACCGAATTGTTCACAGAAGGTTCCCAAGTCGATACGATTCTATGTTTTTTTCTCGAGCAAGTTGCCGTTGTATCTTGTCATCCTGACAAATCTTTAGAGAAACTTTTTGGATGAAAGAAATAAGTTGGCCATAACTTAACTCGTCATAGGGTATTATCCCGTCCGGAGTTAAGCTACGAATTTTGTCCGTTACTTTATCTCCCAGGGATTTGGGAAGTCCTGCAAGGAATTTTTCTTTCCAGAAAGGTTGTTGACTGTCTTCTCTAGTATAGACCCTTGTAAGAAAGGTGTCCTTATACCATCGAAAGTCAGATAGAGTTTTGCATCTAAGATTGGAAAGTAATTCAGCAGAACGATCTTTCCAAAGAGATGGGTCACCTATGAAGTGGCTAGCTATGGTGAAGATTAAGGTATTGACGGCATCAGGGATAGGTTCCCCATCGTCTCCAATAATGGGTTCGTTTTTATCATTGACCTTTATGGCAAAAAAGATAGACTATTTTTGAACATCAGAAGGGTAGTTATCCCACCATCCCTTGAGTTGGCCTGAGAATCCGGAAACAATAACATTGGCTATTGCTTCCTCAGAGGTTTCATGAGCAGCTTGATAGGTTGTTCCTACCATGGTCATGTGTTGTAGCATGCTCATGATGTTGTATTCTGTTTTGCCATCTATATTCCATTCATAAACATTATTGGCATTGAAGCTGACAAAACCTAGTTCCCTTTCTTCGAGAGCTAGATCAGGGGCAGATAAACGATTATAATGAGAGGTAGAGGCTTTGGTTAAACCCTTCCACTTAGTCATAGAATTGGTCATGATGGGGCTAATTTTGAGAGATGATTTGTCAAAATCATCATTTTGGTCAGAAGAGGATTCATTGGAGTCATCGCCAATGGCATTAATGGCCTTGGATGAGCGAGTTTGTATGCGAGAAGTAGATTCACCAGAGTTTGTAGGAGTTTCAGGGACAGTACTAAGACGATTTAAAAGTTGGCCAATCTTTTGCATGGCTTCAGAATCACTAGATCCTTGCTTAAAAATAGAAGTTTTAAAACTTTGCTTTGCCTTGCTGCTTATTTTGAAAGGTTTGAAAAGGGATTTTTCAATGGATTTAGAAATAGAGATTTCAAGGATGTTTTTTTAAGACAAAAAGGATCCTGAAGATGAAGATGAAAGGTTGTCACCCAGATATTGTAAAAATCTGTTAGTATAATTGGATTGTTCAATAAGATTTTTAATATCTTTTGATGCAACAGCTTCATTTATATTTTTGGTTTTGAATAGGGAGGCCATAAATGGGTTGTGTCCTTCCGTATTTGAAATAATAAAGCTCCTTTTGGAGGAAACTCAGATCTAACTAAATTTCCATCTTTAACTTTTCAAGTTGAAATAACATTTGCTGAAAGCGAAGTCTGTTTGTTTTTGAAAGGGTAATCAATGTTATTTTTTATGGAATAAGCATGAAACCATTCAAAGAAAGGAATATGCATTTTAACATCGTTTAGAAAATTGTAGTACTTTTCTTTGAATGATTCAATCTGAGCAGCTGTGTATGTACGTAAATACCATTCTCTGTGGAGGTCATATTTCTCAGAGTAAAGGTTTTTACGTAAAGCTTCTCTATTTATAACAAATTCTGTGCTACTCATTGGCATTGGCATCATTCATAGAAGAGTAGGTTGGAGATTGAATAGAAGATTCTATTTCAATATCATCATCGGTTTGATAAACTGCTTGAGAAATGTTTGAATTATTTTGTAATCCTGAAATATGAATTTCAGATTTTATGGGTCTTGAAATTTTTGAAAACTGAGATTGAGAAGTCACTGAAAAAGATCTTCTTGCTGAAGCAAAATCATTAGATGTTCTGGCTTCAGATCTAGAGGAAAAGGAGTTTCGTCTGTCAAAGAAAATCTCTACTTTCCCTGATTCATCCTGTTTTATTTCTCGTAAGAGAGGTGCTTGTCTAGGCTACGTAGGAATGGCTCGATCAATTGACCATGATTGGGGAAGGTCAATTTCATCCCATTTTATGAGCTTTGAGACCGTGACGTTTGCCTTTGTCATGTCAGTGACAAACAAAGTGGTCTCACGATCTTGGGATTTAAGAAGGACTCTAGAATTACAAGTATTCATGACCTTGTATTGAATCCTATATATTAAAGCGGCTAGGATGGATCCTTCCTTCATGTTAAGACCATGAATTCGGATGTTTAGGAAAAGAGAGTCAAGAATGTTGATATCAAGCAAACTGAGTGTTTTATTTGTTCTGGATTGTCAATAGCCTCAATAGTATCAAATAAAAGATCTTGGTCCTTGGATAAAATACTAATTTGCTTGACATTGGAATCTGAGGATGATCCAATATCATCGACTTGGATATTATTGATATCATCCGAAGATTCCCGATCAGAGTCGTCATCTGAACTTTCGATTAAAAGATTATTAATCTGGTCCTTAATCTGAGAATCAAGGTTCAGATTATTAATCTTTCTTTTCAACCTACAGAATTTGCTAACATGTCCTAGTTTTTTACATGTGTAGAAAATAATGGGATTTTTCTGTGGATATTTTTGAAAATTCTTTTCATTTATGGAGTTTTGAAAACCTTTTCCTGATCTCCTGAAATTCTTTCCAGGATTGGGTTTTGAAAATTCTTTTCATTTTTGTCAGCCCTTCGGTCGTGCTCCTTGTCCCCCTTTAGCTCAGTCTACTCTGTTCTAGGTTCTAGGTATTAATTTTTTTTGTAACTATAATTGACCAATTGTTGTTAGTTAATCTGTGAACTGTGATTTTTCATTACTGTGATTTAGGATTATGGATAATTTTGAATAATTATTGTTAGTTAATTTGTGAACCTTGCGGTTGTTACTGGGTTGAATAATTTTGACTGCGGGTTGCTGTGGATTGCTGTGATATTGTAATTGAATTGTATTGTTTGCTCAGACTGCTCAGAACGAAGGCAATGACTTTAGTTGATTTTAATTTTCATTTTCAATTCTTCTTCATTCTTTGATCAAAAAATTGATTTTTGTTTGGGATTCTGCTAGTAGTACGCACATTGAAATTTGAATCATTGAATGGTTAGCTCTGCTTTAATGCTGTATTGTACATTTGTTACCTTATTTTTTTATTTTGGATTGAATCATTGAAGGATTAGTTGATTTAGTTCACTGGTTAACCTTGTTAGTCTTTATTGAAATTGTGCTGTTGTTTTGTGTTTTTTATATATAGTGATGTATTGTTGTGTTTTGTGACTCAATTGTACTTAGATTGTGACTGACTTGATGACTTAATTGTGCTTTAGATTGAAATTATTGAATGATTAATTGATTATTGATTATTGATTGAGCATGGTTGTTCTGTTGTGATGCTGTTGTGTTTTGTAATTTTTATACAGTAATGTGTTGTATTGTGACTATCTTGATGACTTAGTTGTTTTTAGATTGTATGAACACAAATCGCTCTGACACAGCCTGCCATTTCTCGACCATATGACCGACCGGATCATTTCACGAGGTTGAATCTCGATGCAATGACTTTCGATTGGTCGTTTACCCAAGGAGGCCCCGAAGAGGATCCAAGCAACGAGTTCGAGGTTGGACAACAATTTAAGAACAAGGAAGAAGTCATGTTGGCAGTTAAGCAGTATAGCATCAGGAGGGCTGCGGAGTACAAAATAGTAGAGTGACTAGTTGAGGTATAATGCACAATGTATCCAGTTCGAGCCCGGTTGTAATTGGAGCATACTCATATCATATCGCCAAAAGTAAGAAAAGTGCGAGGTTAGGAGATATTCTGGTCCTCATACTTGCATGCAAGCATCGATGAGGCAAGACCATCGTAGGTTGGATTCGAAGGTGATTGCGCAACACATTTTCACGATGGTCAAAGTCGATCCAACAATTAGTATCAGGGTTTTGCAAGGAGGTGCAGAGAATCACTTTGGTTACAAGGCATCCTACAGAAAGGTTTGACTTGCAAAATAGAGAGTCATTGCTAGAATATATGGCGATTGGAGGAGTCATACAACGAGCTTCCTCGTTGGTTATTCGCTATGCAGATGAACTTATCTGGTAAGATTTATTTCATTATGGTTATTCGCTGTTAAAAAATTCAAACATGTACAATAAGCTAACTGAAAATGTGTCTTTAGGTACTTGGGTGCAACTAGTGGCACAGCCTTGGCCTGGTTCCGCCAATGCTGTCATGTTTCATCAAATTTTTTGGACGTTTCCACCGTGTGTTGAGGCTTTTAAGCATTACAAGCCACTTATTTCTATTGATGGCACCCACTTATATGGTAAATACAGCGGTACAGTCATGCCAGCACGGCCAAGCCCCCATGATAATTGGCCACACGTCTCAAGGTCCTCTAGTAGGGGGAGCCACTTGATGTGCACCCAAGAGTCAGATGCATATGGGAATAGTATATCCCCTATCAAAGGCATCATGTACCCTCTCGTGTACCTCAACCTGCGCTCCTCTGTGACGTCCTGCTCCAACTCTCTGCAAACCATGTTGTGAAACCAAGTGAACTTTATAGTTCACTTTGTCTATCACTATCTGTCCTCTGGACCAGAAACAACACCCAGAATCTGCTCAGATAACTCCTCAATGGTTTGTCCCTAATGGTGCTGCTCCCACCCACCTATGCATCTACTCACAGGATCACCGTCGATCCTGAGTCCCAGCTGATAGGTCACGTCCTGCAGGGTGATAGTCATCTCTCTGCATGGTAGATGAAACATATGAAGGCCTCCACTTCTCTATCAACACCGAGGCAAGTGGCCAGTTGTGCTTGAACTCAACCATATATGCCACATACTTAAACCCGACTCGTCTGAGATATGGCCTAATCTGCTCCGGCGGCCATGTCATCAAATTCCGCCTGGTGCGCAAGATCTGAGGCGCCTACCAAACAGAAATAAAAAATTAAAAAAAAGGGACGATGAACACATAAAATAACAAGTTCACTGTTTATTAATTACAATAAAATAAACAATAGTGAAAAAATTGTACCACTCGATCAAGCCTGCCAGTAATGTGCTCAGCCTGATCCAATCTGTACATCGTATCCTCGTAGCCCAATAACTGTTGCTCCATCTAAACACACTCTAGTAAAATGAAATCACATACACTGAACTCATGTCCTTTTACGTTAACTAAATTATTAAAAAATATATTTAAATCTATAATTGCTTATAAACTTACTAATTTAAATTTAACCCAACTACATGACGCCATCAACTAACACCTAAACAACCCTAATTAATAACTAGCTGAATCTTAAATTTTACTAATCAAATTTTTTTTAATCTAACTTAACCTAATTAATTATTCTACTAATTACCTTCTAATTCACAACTTAAACTAATTATTTTGACTAAACTAACTAACAATTTACTCTAACTAACATGTCAACAGTTAACAATAAGTCTAACTAACATGTAAACAGTAAATCTGTTACTTTAACTAACATGTGACTTCTAACTAGTAACTTTATCTAACATGTAAACAGTAACTTTAACTAAGCTTAAAAAAAGTAACTCTAACTAACATATTATTTACTGACCTGAAATTGAGAATGTCGTCCACAACAAACTTCACGAACGTCAAAAAGACAAAAAGGAGGAACAGAGTAAATTTAGAAGAGAGATTGTAAAAGAAAGGGACAAACAAAAATTGTCCCACTAGATTTTTATAATGTGTCGAACTCATCTTAGAGTTTGTCGGAGTACGACAAACTTGCCTTAATTACAAAAAAAAAAATATTTCGAGAAATAAAATTTAAAATTCTTATTTTAAGAATTAATTAATTTTTTATTTTATATTAAAAAAAACTCCATGGCACTAGGTGTGCAGCCAAAAAGGGTTGAAACCATTTGCTTTTTATGTTTGGCATATAAGGATTTGAATTAGAAATTGATGAAATGTTTGTTGGCTATTTTGTTTCTACCTTCACTCATGCATCCTAGATTGGAGTGAGTGAGATATTCCAGGCATTAGTTTGTACTTTGCAGGCCGTGTTTGTCGTCTATAAATGAACAAAACTATATAATCCACTAAAATAGATTTTCTATTTTTTTTAATTGATTTTGTTGAATGTTATTTTTTATTTTACAGTATTTTTTCACATATCTTCTTCTTATTTCACTTAAAATCTCTAATGTGAATTATGATGCACGGACACTCACACAGATACGGAACACGACACAATACGGGACACGCTAACACGCGAATTTTAAAATCTTATAAGACACGAGAACATGTATACATATAAAATATAAAGTATTTTTTTAAATAAATCGTAATGATATTTTTATATTTTATTGATATTGAAATATAAATTAATTTTTTTATTATTTTTAATGTCTTATTTTAATTATATCAAGTATTTAAAATATTTTTTTGGTTTAATAAATAATAACATATACTATATCTAAATTTATTTCAAGAATATATATTAACAATAAGACTGGATACGCTGACATGTGATAGTATTTAGGTGTGTCCAAATATATTTGAAAAAAAAAATTTATTAAGACACAGTTGGACACAGCAGACACGCGTGTCGGACGAGTGTCGTGTCTATAGCAAACTCAACCAAGTGTCCGTGTTTCATAGATTGTGAAAGAACACATTTGACAACATTAACTAAAAAGAATTGAAAAAATCTATTTTTGGCAATAATTTAATTTATATACTTTTGTTTTTTGAAATTTAGTTAATATGTATTTTAGGACAATATTAAGATTATTATTGAAAAATCTCTAAAGAAAAGGATTATCGTTGAGAAAGTTTTTTATAAAAAATATAAAAAATTAAATATTTAATATATTTTTTTTAAATATTTATAAAAATGAAAATTTTAAAAATTTTATTAATAATAATTTTAATATAATACCTATAAAAAACATATTAGCTGCCTTTTAATCTTTTTGCTCTTTCCTTTTTTCCTCTCTTCTAACTCTACTTTAATTTTTACATGTAAAAACTAAAATGGTATACAATACGACCCTGTTGTTAGGTGTTTTTATCACTTTATGGGAAGATGGGGTAAATTGAAGTCACGTCACTCGTCAGGTTCTTCCCTTCGGCTCCCATTGACCTCTAATAGAAGAAACCAACAAGAATCTCAGGACAATCTATCTAAGCTTGGGGTGATTCTGATTTTATTTTAGTATAATATATATTATTTGAATAGTTTTATATGTATGGTTACTGGTGGAATTATGTTTTGGTATAAATAAATTAACTGAAATAATTTTAATCATTAATCGAAAAACTTTTTATATAAAATTTAACATTTTAATTAATTTGTATTATTTATTAAAATAAAAAAATGGAAAAAAAAAAAAAACTCTTGTCATTGAGAAATTTTTATATTTTCAACTAAACTTTTTTTTGAGGAAATTGGTAGGATTGTAATTGTAGGTCAGATAGAGAGAAGTGGGACCCACGTGATAGTAACGCGTGTGTGCAAAAACAGAGTTTAGTTCAGCCTATAGGCCTATAGTCCTATTCCTATGGCAGTAGCCTCAATGCTATTGCCCTATTAGCTACCAACAAATCTGCCATATATTAACATCATTCTCTTTCTTCTCTGCCATTGAGTAATAAATAAACAAGAGCAATAAATACACTTTAAAAGTAATAAAATTTTGAACTTTTTATTTTTTATATTGAAATCACAATGGTATTTTATTAAAATGTGGACTCTTGAGATGTTATTTTTAAATATAAAATTATTTAATTAAAAAAGTAAAAATTAAGCAATTTAATTTATTAAAAGTATAAAAATTGGATCATTTAATTTATAAGAGATACAAAAATTATATTGTCTGATTTGTGTTAAAATAAATAAAAAAATTGAAGTACAAAAATCAAATTTTTCGATTTATATACTTTTTACAATTTTAAAAAATACAAAAAATTATAATGTTAAAATATATCACTATTTTTATTTTCATAAAAAAAATTCTAAAAATCTCAAAATTTTATATTTTTGTAAATTTTTTTATAGTTAACATCTTAAAATATTTGTATACGTAAAATACTATTTAAGGTGCATTTTAACAGTATAAAAAAGGGTGAATTTTAAAAAATTAAATATTATTATTTTGACTATTTTAAAATTAGATGCTATTTTATATATTAATTATTTTTAAACTATAACGCGAACAAAAAATACATTAATATGCACTTTATAACTAAAATTAATACTTAAATGTAAATTATTTTAAATTTTTTGAATTCACGAAGAAATTAATATATAGAACTACTTTAAATTCTCTTAATAAACTCTATTAGGTATATTAATTTCTCAATAGAAATTACTTATACATTTTTAAAGAATTTTATTAAAGAATGTCTTTTAAATGCTAATTAAGATCATCAAATAGAAATTGTGTATCAAAAAGTTTAAAAGGTTTAATTTTTAAGTTATGAAATAAATTAAAATTTTAAAATTATTTTAATAAAATTATATTGAGTTGTTAATTAGAGAGATAATCTCGATAAAAATATAAAAATAGAAAGTAAAAAAATATTTATCTTAATAATATATAGGAGAGATCTTTTCATCTTTCTCTTTTAATTATAGATTTTGCAAACAAATATTTTTAGAATATTTCTTAATTTTTTAATTTTTAATAAATACATTATAAATTTATTAAAAATTTTAAATTAATAAAATTTCATTATTTCCCTAAATATTGCAGGTAAATGAGAAGAGACCGTTAAACAAACATTAAACTAATATTATGAAAAAGCTGAAAAAAGAATAAAACACATAATGAGATGCAAAGAGAGAGAGAGAGAGAGAAGTGAAAGGAAAAACCTTGGACTATGAGAACGTGGGGTTATGTAATGTTGTGTTGTGTTGTGTTGTGTCGTGTCTGTTCCTTCGCTCTTTTCTCTGTCTTATAAATACTTGTCGGATTCTCTGCAGATTCTGCCATGGTTACTTACACTGCAACACAAACGCTTCGGCTTCTCATTGTTTTGACCTTGAATTACAAAGACATGTCATTTTTCTATTATTAATGTCCATAGGACTAGCGATTTTAAATTAGAGTGGAATATTATAAAAAAATAAAAAGAATCATTTAGATGAGAGTATTTATAAAATAAAAAATTCATAACCATTTAAATTGTATTTTTTATCTTTTCTTTTTATTTTAAAAGAATTTGATCTATAAAAAATAGATATATACATAAGTTAGATAGTTAAATTTCAATTTTATCTAACTATTTTATTGGATTAATTTTCAAATTTTGACTTGTTTTAAACTAATTCGATAAAAATTAGATAAGATTGAGTCAGTCACACATATAATTGACATATATATAAGGACAAGTTACCGAAATAAAATATTTAAAAATTAATATTATCAAAATACAATTTTTAAACATTGTAGACGCAAATACAACTTTTATAATCTATAAAAACCGTGAGAGAGGCATAGTGGATTATGGATTGCACGTAAATCGTTACAGGATGCAGCAGTTTACATTGAAACACGTGTGAGGAGAAACTGCCACACCTTGTAGCAGTTTCTGAAGAAATTGAATAAAAAAGAAATTCCGGCACTCCTATAGCAGTTTCTTCACAAATGCCACATAATGGTTTCTAGTTGGTTAAAAATACTTATAAATACCAAGCTGGAGGCAGTGGTGTAGCACTGTAATGCTTTTGAACTGGGTTAAGCCTTATTTGGATTATATTGGTTGTTGATATTCAAAACTTTGCGAAATTTTTAAAACAATATGAAATCTTTATATAAAATAATTTATATGTGAAAAAAATATTGAATATCTAGTTTTATTAGAATGGTTACTAGATGAAAAATATAAGTGGATCTGGAGGTACTAACATGAAAAATAGACATGCTAAACTATGAAGGCACAAATAACGATAAGCTTTACTCATACCAAATAATCATAAAAAAAAGTATCATAGTCACAATTACAATCACTCAATAAATATAAAACAAGACACACAGAAAATTCTAATTCTCTTAATTTGTGTAACTATGACTAAAATCATCGCCTATTATTCCTCCTTAATATGAATTTGGGTAAGCGCTCAACGTTTTGTATCTACGTCCTTGATATCTTGCTCCTAATAGTGCACTTATCTTTTCACCTCAATCGAGCAGTGTATTACTTTGTACTGCGTCGTTCCCGAAGATGGTAAGGAGAGAGGGATGAGAAACAAAAATTTTTCAGTAATTTATCTATATGGTGTCATCGAATTCCCTAGCTACTCCGAGTTTTAAAATAAAAATAGTGATGATGCAATGTTGTTCAATTATTATTTTCTAAAGTCTTTGTTAGTCAGAGTGGTGTGACTTTTAGATGCTTCTCATTTACTTATGTTATGACATGTGTGACGCATACAAAATGTCTATAGCATGAAAACATACAAAATGCAAACTCATAAACATTGGTTTGATGTTCTCATAGATCATAAAGAGGCAAAATAAATAATAAATAGGAGAAGAATAGTAACATTGGCATAGATAAGTCAAACAGAATAGATCTGAATAAAATAAAAATCTTAAACAATATCATACATCAAACAAAAAGAAACTTTGGATAAAATAAGAATCTTTGAATGAAATAATAAACATAATCATAAATAAAAAAAGGATTAAAGAAAAACAATCATGATCACACTTTTCATTACTTTTTCTCATAGCTTTTATGGAAGGTATTGAGCTCAAACTGGTATAAAAGGTGGGAGTCCCCTTCCCTTACCGAAGGTTCTTATCCTAAACGTTTTGGCGATCACCTTCCCTTACCGAAGGATCATATCGATATCTTGTCTTTGGGGGTCGCCTTCCCTTACCGAAAAATCATTCCCTCAGTTCAATTTACAATCAAGGTTATTTAGACATACACAAGAAGATAGTTATGTAAACAAAGATATATTATTATATAAAATTGATGGGAGTCCCCTTCCCTTACCAAAGGTTCTAATCCCAAAAGTTTGCCGATCACCTTCCCTTATCGAAGGATCATCTCGATTCGATCACCTTCCCTTACCGAAAGATCATCTCGATTATCTTGTCTTTAGGGGTCACCTTCCCTTACCGAAGGATCATTCTCTCAATTCTTTAATGCATATAAGATTGTTATTATAATGTATAATGCGTATGTAAGAAAGAGACATTATATCATGACATGCAATACTAACATCTATATTCAAAAATATTTAAGATAGGTCATATAAAAATTAGCATAAAATCCCATACCTCAAGTGAAGTTCCTATATGTATTCCGATGCAAATAGACGCGATTTGTTAGTAAGAGAAACTTGTTCCATGACTAGACTTTGTATATATTTTGATGTAGGTATGAATCCTTGACTAGATAGAAAGAATTTTCATATTCCGTAATGTGCATAATTCGAAAAGAATATCTTCTTGAATAATATATGAGTGGACTTTATGAATACTAGAATATTTTATATAGAAAAAAGGGAGTAGAATGAAAAAGGAAGGACTCAAATAATTCTTAGGTATATACAGATCATGTTAGGAGAATCTAATTCACGTTTATGTGAAATCTCTAATCTAAATCATCACTTTGTAAGCCCTATAACATTTTCTACGTTTAGAATTTGAAAATAGCTATTAAATACAAATTTATAGATAATTGAGTTAACTTTAAAACGAATCTTAAACAAAGTCAATTGGATAACCACAGATTGAGATATTTCCAAAATACTGTTAGTATATCAGGCTGGCTCATAATAGCGCAATTTTCTACTATGGACTTGTGACAGATTTATCTACCTAGCTTAATTTGAATTTGATTTTGTACTGAACTTAAGGGATAAAGCTAGTTTTCTTATCTTTTCATGTAACTAAATATCATTCAAATTCAATAAATATAGAATTAATTATGACTATATTTTAAAAGGTTGTTTATTGTCGGTTAGAGATTTACTACCACTAGTGCATTCATATATTTGAATTTTAAATTAGATGTGTTAGTTTTTCAAATGTATTATTTCCTAATTTTTTTATTTTGAATTTAAATCTTAAATTATTTCTATTTTAATTAATTAATTAATTATTGATTAATGACTTGATTCAAAAAGTTGGGATGTTACAAGTGGTATAGTAGTAGATTGTCATTTTCACAAATTTCCAAATGGATAGTGAGGAGAGTTTTTTAGTTTTAGTCCATTGTTCTGAAAAAATTCAAAAAAACAAAAGACACGGTGTTAAATTCACTGATAGAGAATCGGTGAGTGGCTTTATCCGATCAACAAATACGTTGCCAGAGCTAAAAACGAGTATATTGCAAAAGACGGGAGTTGTGTAGGATAAAGTAGGCGAAGAAATTGTTCTACAAGATTTCGATTGCGGTTGTGTCAACTGGTGTAAAGTATGAAAAATTTGTGATAGGGTCGGATGAAGATATGCAGGTTTTGTTTCATTCTCGGCGAAGTTTTCCAAAAGTGAGAATACACGAGCTGTATGCCAAGTTGGAAGATGGCGTCGACAATTTTGGGGCATCAGCGCCGAATCCTCAGTCGACTACGGTGGGAATGCTTCTACCTCGATGCTTGTCGTTAGCTGATCCTCCATCTGTTGAAGTTAGAATAGCTAGGTCACTCCATATGATTCCGGGTATTTTAAGTGACGGTAAATTGGATCGGGTTGAAAATATGATGCGAGAGGATGATTCAGACGAAGAGCCTGCTTGCATCATGGGGGACAGTGATGAGGATACTCCAAGGAACCCACCTACACATCAGGGGCTATGAAGTTCCGGGACACGGCAACATCCTCCACATTTCACAATGCTGAACTTGGAAGCTGTCGGCCAGCAACCGAACATATATCTTACCTTTAGGGTCAAGGATTACATGAGGGAAATCCTGCTGTGGAATTTCAGATTGGCAAATCTTTCCGAACTAAGGAGGAAGCTATGTTGAGTGTAAAGAATTATAGCATTCGCATGGAGTTGAGTACAAGGTGATAAAGTTAGATCATCTCATCATGGGAGATGCAAGGAGTTCGGTAAAGGTTGCACGTGGTTGATTCGCATTACACTTTGGCAACGAAAGAGTACTTGGGAGGTTAAAAGGTACAACGAATCTCACACTTGCTTGGCTACATCGATTTCGAATGATCATCGACAGCTTGATCATCATGTCATTTGTGTGAGGATCTTTCTGTTGGTTAGATCTGATGCAGCGGTTAAAGGTATTGCAGGAAGCTACTAAAGCAACCTACGGATTCAGACCTAGTTACAGGAAGGTTTGAATGGCAAAACAGAAAGCAGTTGCACAGATCTACGGAAATTGGGAAGAGTCGTATACCGAGTTGCCCCGTTGGATCCTTGGTGTGCAGTCCACCATGGATGGAACCGTGGCGTTGTTAAAGACTTCTCCAGTGCGTGTCGGTAATCAGGTTGATGAATCTACCGTGTACTTTCATTGTCTTTTCTGGACATTTCCTCCATGCATTGCGGCATTTCGACATTTCAAGCCATTAGTCAGCATCAATGGTACTCATTTGTATGGAAAGTACGGCGGTACTTTGTTTCTGGCTATCGCGCAAGACGGTAACTCGAATATCTTGCCCATTGTCTTTGCACTTGTGGAAGGGAAAAATGCGGAGTCTTGGGCTTTTTCTTATCCAACTTGCGTCAACATGTGACTCCGCAAAAAGGTATTCTAGTGATCTTTGACAGACACAATGGCATTAAGGCTGCACTGGAGGCACCTGACAGTGGTTGGCTACCACCTCATGCATATTGAGCGTTTTGCATTCATCATGTTGAAACTAATTTCTCCCTCAGTTTCAAGGGTCAGAGATTACTACTTGTAAATGCTGCTTATGCAAAGACTGAGGCAGAGTTTGACTATTGGTTTGATATTGTTATGAGGACAGAAAATCCAGCCATGTGTAATTAGACGAACCGAATGGAGTACGATAAGTGGACTCAACACCAGGATGACGATAGACGGTTTGGCCACATAACGATGAACATATCGGAGTGTGTTAATTATGTATTGAAAGGCACACGAAATCTCCTTATCACTGCATTGGTGAAGTCCACATATATAAATGTACTTTAGAACAAGTAAAAAATTCAACTTTTAAATTTATAAGTCCTACATTTTAAAATTTAATGTTTAAAATTTAAAGTTTAAGATTTAAATCTTAAATTTTAAATAATAAACTACGAACCTTAAATTCTATTTCTAAAATTTAAGTCTTAAATTTTAAATACTAAACTACAAACTTCTAATTTAAAAATTTTAAATTTTAAATCTTAGTTTTCAAATACTATATTTAAAAATTAAACCCACAAACCTTAAACACTATCTTTAAAATTTGAACCCTAAATCTCAATTACTGAAGGACAAACATTTTACTTTAACACTAAATTCTTAATTTTAAATTTTAAATCTTAAATTTCAAATACTAAGCTACAAATCTTAAATTCTGTATTCTAATTACTGCACCTAAATACTACATATTATGTTATAAAATTTAATAACTAAAAGAAAACAAACTTACCTCTTCATTGATGCCGCCGGCAACGTGAACAACGTCGTTAAGTCAGTACAAGCTGCCTTAGGAATTTCAAGTGGTCAAATCCTCTCTCTCTCAAAATGAAGAATTTGCTATTGAATCCGGCGGATTTATAGGCACATATAAATCACTATAGGGATACTGTGATTTCCTAAATGTAGCATTTGTGAAGATGTCGGTATAAGAGTGCCGTAATTTTTTTTTTTTGATTCAGTTCCTTCAGAAATTGCTATAAAATGTAGCTGTTTTTTCTCACACGCGTCCCAATATATACCGCTGTACTCTATAACAGTTTATATGTAATCCGTAATTTACTATACCCTCTTACAATTTCAATAAAATTATAAAAGGTATATTTATGTTTACAATATTTAAAAGTTATATTATGATAATATTAGTTTTTAAACATTTTAGTTAGGTAGCTTGCCCTATGTTTTAGTATTCTATACCATAAACAAATTGAAAATGGAAATGGAGGTGATGCACCATGGCTACTATCACTGCTAGTTATTTGACATTTTGACCCAAGCTTCAAATCCAGCAAGTTGACTCGTTGACCCATCAATACATCTTTTCCTTCCTTGTCTACAATTCTAATAGATAGAGTAGCAGTATTAGGGTGTTTACACTTTAGACTGAAATTAAAATTGATTTAATTTTAAAATTTAATTTTTTACTTAGAATGAATAAAAATATTAACTAAATTAATTTATAAATTTTAAATATTTATTTTAATATTTATCTCAATTTATTCCACATTCTTTTTTATGAAATTAGTTAGAATTAAAATAATTTAGTATGTTAAAAATGAAAAAAAATGTTTATACTTTAGATATTAATACAAAAAAGTTTAAAAAAAAAAAAAGGATTCGATGTAGTTTGACTAAATTTTTGGTAGCTGGAGTTTGACTAATTAATAATTTTTTTTACTATTGATGTTTTAAAATTATTTTTTAATAAAAATTTTAATTATTATTGTAAAAAATAAAATAAAAAGTATAAAAAGTAGTTGGAAATAAAAAATACCAAAAAAATGATAATATTAAGTTTGAGAGTGATAATATATCATGAAGTTAAATAGAAATAGTAGTTACTAGTTAAAGGTAGCAATATTGTTGAGCAGATATGACTATGACTGATGAGTGTATGTGTTGATTTGGGTAGATAGGTTAACATTGGATTTTTTTTTTTTTGGGGGGGTTGTCTTGGTTAACGTTGGATTAATTAATAGCATTACATTAGAATGTTTTGTTAATAGCATTAAAATAGAATGTTTTTGTGTTGGTCCAATGTGTTGTAGATTAGTACTAGTATGGTCCCACAATATCTACTCTGTCCAGCTTTCCATTGGAGGCTTGGAGCGGGGATGCACGCCCTTCAATAAACGAAACCATCGCAGTGATCGCACGCTTTTAAGTTTTGACTTTTGACCATCTGTTTCCATTACCAAATATCTATAATCCATCAATTAAATACCACGAAATATATTTTTTTTAAACGAAATCAGAATTCTATTTTCGAGCGGTAATTAAATATGACAATAAATTAATAAAAAAAAACTTACCATTCATTTAAAATTACATTTAAAAAAAAATCAATATTCAATTAAATTTTTTTATAATATCATTTTTTACATAATTTTTTTATATGAATTTGTTAAAAAATGAGTGACATTATTATCTATTATAAGTAAATTTTTATTTTTATTTTTTTTCATAAAATATTATGATTTGTAGAAATTTATGTAATGTCAGTCTCTCATAAACTCCCATAACTTGTAGCAGATTATGTTTTGTATGATGTTATACGTAAACCGCGATCAACTAAGACGAATTACATGCAAAAAGGTAAAACGCTACAATTCATAATTGTTTATTTAAAAAATAAAAAATAAAATATTAAATTGGTCTCTTAAGTTTGAGTATAATTTTATTTTGGTTTTTAAAGTTTAAAGTGTCATATTTTAATCTAAAAAATTTATTTAGTTTTAATGTAATTCTACTGTTAAGTCAAAATTAAATAAATAAACACAAAATTAACCGTAAATTCATCAATACATTTATTTATCATTCTTCTTACAATTTAAATGAAATATTTACTATAGAACTAAAGAGAATAATAAATAAATGTATTGATGCATTCACGGTTAATTTTGTGCCTCTAAACCAAAACAGGATTACACCTAAACGTAAGGACCAATTTAGTACTTTATCCAAAAAAAAATTACACAACATATAAACAAAACTCAATTATTATAATTACATAATTTTGAGTTTCAATTGATTTAATAATATAATTTACCCATAAATTAATGAAAAATACATGTAAAAAAGTTATCTTGAATAAATCAAATTTAAATTAAAATGCTATTTTTTTAAGATTAAATTATATTACTTTATTATGAAGCTATATTAGTATATTTCTCTATTTCGAGTAAAAATTCATTATCAATTCAGAGGTTTAAGCTTTAGCGGGTTTTGTTTTATTTATTTATTTATTCATTACGAAAAATATAGGAAATCAATTTTTAGAAATTATTAATATTAGCCAAGCTTAGAGTTTAGATTAACAATTTAAAATTTAGGATTAAGAATTTATAATTTAAAATTTAAATTTAAAATAAACAAAAATTATAAAAAAATTAGTTGATATTAACCGAAAAAAAGTTAGTTATCTAGCATTACTCATTCATAAATCGATACCTAAAAAATACATTAGTTTTATCGACAGCCATACCAATAGCAAGGTGTTGTAATTAATTTTACTGATATCTTGCAACAGTTTTATCTGCACTTTTTTATAGCAGTTTCATCTGCGTTCTGTTTCGACAGTTTCATTTGCGTTTTGTTCTGTCAGTTCTGTCTGCGCTCTTTTTCATCAGTTTCTATAGTTTTTTTTTTATTTCATTATTTTAAATAAATTTCAAACTCAAGTTGTCACTTGAATGTGAGAAAAAAAATTAAAATATATTAGGATCAATTAATTTTTATTAGAATTATTTAGCATATCTGAATATTAATTATAGAGTATTACGTCTTTATTGATTCTCTTAACACTTAAATATCCTTTTATATTATATCATTTAATACAACTTAAATAAATACAAATCTTTTTTCTATTGTTCTCTTTTACTTTTCTAACATGAATGTTATTGTAATCCATCAAAGATTCTCATCCTCATCGCAGTACGAATCGTCTAGCTCTGGCTCTCAACACGGTTCTTTCCCTCTACCTTTGGATCGGATTGCTTGAGACATGTTCAATCATCTTCGATATTGGTTCAAGTTTGCAGGAGGATTGTTCGTTGGTGATTTAGTTTTGCTGCAGTGGATTGGTGGCGGTGAGGTTGGGATTAGGATTGTTAGTAGCGATGGTGGGCTGGTGGCCTTGGTGGTTGAATTAGAAGGAGTCATGTTGTTTGAACTGGAAGGAGCTTGAAGAGGAATGGTGGTGGTGATGGAGTGGATAAAGTTTTTTTTTTCTTTTAGTTTTAACAAAGATAATTTAGTCCAAAAATTAAATTGTGGTAAAAATAAGATGATTTTAAAAATAATTGTAATGTTAGAAATAATTTTAAATTTAAAAAAATATTAGGAACAATTTTGATTTTCATTCTAAATCATAGAGATCAAAATAGTATTTATCTTTTTAAATAATGATAAATAATACTACTGTTAGAACACTAATAATAATTAATACCATAAAAGAGAATTTTATATTAAAAATTATTAAAAAATATTTTTTATATTTTTAATATATTGGCAATATATAAAAAATTTAAAACAATTTGAGAAAATTCTTATATACAATATAGAGGAACAATATTTTACTCCACATTAATTTATCATCACAAAATACATTATTCTCTTCTTAACAAAATATTCTTAGAACACCTTGTAAATTGTAATAATTCATTATATTAATAAACAAAAACATAGAATAGTATTCTATTATACTAACATGATAACTATTTTTTTTGGGCCCTAAATAGTATTCTATTATATTATATACTAACCATGACAACAATTTTTTTTTCTAAGAGCTAAGCATAATAAAGGCTAACAATAATAACAATGTCACTAATAATCATAGTTATCAGAACTCGAACCGGTAATTGACCCGATCATACGACTGGGTCATTGGGTTATTGGTTCAACAGGTGAATTACTGATTTATCTGGTTGATCCGGTCATAATTAAATAAAAATATAAAATTATAAAAATAAAAATAAAAAATGCATATTTTCAAAAATATATTAATAACAATTAAATATTAATTCTTAGATATAATTTATAATGCAAAAAGAGATAATAAATTAGTTACTAGTACAAAATATTTTTCAATTTAAATAAATAAAAAATAAAAGATAACACAATCAATATCAATATATCAATATATTTATATACTATGTATTGTTACTTGTTTGGAATCCATGTAAATTCATACTTTAAAAAATAAAAAAAAATAAAAAATCATTACGTTTTGTTATATATATAATTTTTGTCATATCTAATACTAAGAATTAATTTTGCCACAGCGGCAAAGGGGAGGTTGTCTTTTCACCCAGCTTTGTGTTCAAAGTTCAAACCCCACATTCAACATTTTTGGGTACAAGTGAGAGCTCCTACAATGGTTCGGCGTTGGTGCAATATGGACCTGCGGCGGGTTTAGTTTGATCTGACGCGCGAACCGGCCGGTTTTCAATGGGTTTAACTACCGTTGACCGGTTCAAATACATATTCGGTCCAATCTATCATTCAAACCGGTCAAACTACCAATTCATCGATTTTTAGGTCGAACTGGCCGGTTTGGTTCGGTTATAATAATAATAATAATAATAATAATAATATTTATCTATTGATCATAAAATTAAAAAAAAATTATCTATTGAGGATGATCCAAGTATTTAGAGATGTGTTTCTCAAGTCTAGTAAAATTATGTACCATATTTTTTCTTCTTCCCTCATTTGAACCTAAACCCCTTTCCGGTCTTCTTCTTCCTACACAGCAACACAATATTTTAACCCCTAACCCTCCCTTTAAATATTCACCACAATGTTCATTTATCCTTTTTTTGACTCTCACAGCACAATATCTCACTCTTTCTCAATATATTGTTTCCCTTGCCTACGTTTTGGCTTTAAAAAGACTGGTTTCACTTCCCATTGTCAACACGTGTCACGCATGCAAGGCTGGAGGCTGCCAAATGCAACTTGCGACTTGCTTTTATGCTGGCCAAACGCAATGCGTTTTGTGAACCCCAGATTGGTCAAAGGCTGCTTCTGTCTGCATGCAGGGAGCCACATGATACGTTTCGTTTTTTGGACTCCCTTCCCTGCCAAACGCAGCCTGCGTTTTGCGGCAGGTGGCAGAATTTTGTACTTCATCCCAAACAAAACGTTACCTGTGTTTTACAGGTGACTAATGTACGCAGGTTCACATTTGTAGACAACACACCATGTATCCATATTGATGATTATCACCATTATTTGATCCATAACTAAATTAATTTCTGCAAAACTACTAGTTATATATATATATATATATATATATCTTTAATTAAAAAATAATGTAATAATTTTAACATAGTCGTAAATAATAATTAAGTTCTGTATCTTGAGATAATTATTATCCAAGAAGACAAACATTAAATATTTTTATGAAGTTAATGAGACTTTTGTAACTAATATCATTTATGTATGAAAATCATTTAATTAATATAAATATTAATATGAACTATGTATTATTGTGACAAAATATTCGGTTTCATCAACTAAATTTTCAAAATTTATTACAAAAATATTAAATATATTATAATAAAAATTATTTTAAACTATTTATCATCATAACTAAACTTTACGTAAAAAAAAAACTTAAAAGCCATTATTTTTTATTTTTGAAAGATTCTTCAGAATATTCATTATTCAAAAATATTTCTATTATTTGTCAAATCAAAGTAAACATCAAATATAAAATGTTTATTCTTAAAAATTTTATATTATAAAATACACCATTATGTCTCGTCGTAAAAGAAAAAGTCATGTATACCATCATTCCATATTCACCAGCTCCCCTGTCAAGCTGCACAACTGCATATTTGACCTTCGATAAAATCCTTATTTATTCCACCAACAAAAATGGATATGACTCAAAACAATGTCATCTCTAATATTTTCATGACTACAAATTAAGAACATTTATTTAAATAAATGTGTTCATGACTAAAATTGGTATGAACTTATTTACCTTTTGCATAAAAAAAAAAAAAACAATTAATGCTCATTTTAGTCCTTATATGTTTGAGTAATTTTGGTTTTTAATATGGTAATAAATAAAAAATAAGGTATAAGTAGATAATGAAAATATTAAATAATGTGAATAATAAATATATCGAATGTTCAATTTACTAGGTGTGCAGATGGTTATTCTAATATTAAGATTTAGTTGGGTAATTTAGAAGTGTAAATAATAAATTTTGTAAGATAACTGTTGGACGAGTTGAATGAATTAATTTGATTTGTATTTATTACTTATAAACATTAAAATAACTCACATAGAGTAGTTAAAAAGAAATATAACTTGTTACATTATTAATTAATTATCATAAAACAATTTTCAAAAATATATATAATAATAGAACAAAAATATTTAGTAATAAAAAAAATTAACCAAAAATAATTATAATTTGTCTTATTTAGCATTTATTAATTGTTGCGATAATTAATAAATGCAAAATAAAGCAAGTTTTACCTGCTTTTTTTGTCTTCCTAGTATTACCGATACAAAAATGTTTGGTAACAAAAAAATTTAGCCAAAATCAGCCAAAACTTACCTTATTTAGTTTTTATTAATTGTTGTAGCAATTAATGAATACTAAATAAAATAAGTTCTGACTGATTTTTTTGTCTCCCTAACATTACTATATTTATACTCAAATACATAGTGACTAATTTTTGATGTGTACATAATATTTTTGAAAAATTAAACACACTATTTTATATAAAAATACTATTTATATATCAAAATTAGTCACTATATATATATATGTATTTATCTCTTTTTTAATATTTTATATTAATAATATATTTTAATAATTAATTTTAGTATATACTTTATATGATTAATTTTTTAAATTTTAAATTTTAAATTTTAAATCTAAATTATTAGTATTAAATATAATAAATAAAGAATAAAATTTACTTAAAACCAGGGACGGTTCCAAGTGTAGTATTGTGGGGGCAAGTGTCTTCACTATAATTTAGAATTTTTTTTAGTAATATATGATAATAATATTTATTTGCCCCTATTAGATTATTAAATTTGACCCCACAATAATTTTTTACTCAACTTTTAGTACTTAACCGTCAATTTAAGAATTTCATATTAAATATTCGATAGAATGATCAATTTTCAGATTTAAACGAAATTAGTGTTATTTTTTAGAAATCAATTCAAAAGAGTATTATTTATTTTCTTTTGAAATTAGCTTTAATTTTTGCGTAGCAATTGCATTAATTGAAATAACTTTTTTAACTATGAATATCAATAAGAGTCTACATCTAATTGTGTTGAAAAGTGAATTTCTAAATAATTGTTTAGTAATATATAGAAAGAGAGAAATTTTGATAGTAATGTTAAATAAAAAATTATTTAATTTTTTAAAAATATAAAACCTAAAACAATAGAATTTTAAATTATATATTATTATTTAAATTATTATTTTAGTATTTTAATTGGTATATTAAATATTTTA